>NC_141687.1:357244892-357686916 GCF_964263255.1 Lissotriton vulgaris
GTTCAGTGCCTCCACCACCACGCCAACTTAAGTCAAAGCCCTTGAGTGCTTCAGAGGCAGTCAGTGTACTTCTCCAATCACCATCGACCAGTGATGTTGGCTCATCGCAAGAAAGTAGCAGCAATGTCCCTGAATCAACACAGGTTGTTGTAACTCATCTGACAAGTGTTGAACAACCACAGCCGCAACAACAACACCATGTGTAAGTACACGCCCAAGTACATGTGGAAGGAGAGGCAGCAAAAGGAGATGCGCAAGCAAAGGTGCATGGAGGTTCACAAGTGCCCACAATAGTTGTTCCTCCCGAAGTAGGGGCACATCAGGAAATCGACAATGAAGCCGAGGTATCATTGGAAGCCACTCCTCCTGATGATCATTCACTGTCTTCCATATCCCCAGCAAGGAAAAGATCAAGGGGGGTGTCTACATCTTCTTCAAGCCCACCTCCTACTGATGATCTGGATGACGATTGGGTACCATCACCGCAGCCTGAGAGTGAGGCACACCATGATCTGACAAAGGTACCTAAGCGTAAAAGGAAGGTCGTCGAAAAACTCATAGCTATGGAGTGTGATGAGGCTCAACAAGAAGTGACAGATACTGCTGGTGATGTAGCCTCTCACGATGACGACGAGCCAGTCATCACAAAGGTCACTGCAGCCCCACCGGGCATGCAGCAAAGAGACATTTTTACCCTATCCCGAGAAGCTGCTGAGCGTGATGATGATGTCGACGAGGAGGCAATGGAAATGGAATCATTAGATTTGGAGTTAAGTAGTACACCAAAACCTACCGCTTCCATATTTCTTCCTCGCAAGAAGGTACCCACCTCGACCTCAATTTGTGGTGGTGAAAGTGCAAAACGTACTGAAGTTCGGCAATCCACATCCTCCACTTCATCTGGCATTCGCAGCAGGACCACCACCACCAGTATCGCCGCCTCCTCCGGCCCCCAAAGACATTTCAAGTCTCCAGTTTGGGACTTCTTTAGTGTTTGCCCAAAAATGGAAAACGTAGCCATTTGTAGCATTTGTAAGGTTCGAGTTGGACGTGGTAAGCTTGGTTCTAACTATGGTACTGGAGGCCAGAGAGGTCATCTTGAGAGAGCGCACGCTGTCCAATGGTTTCCGCACCTAGAGGCGTATAAGCAAGCCAGAATTGCACGTAATGAAAACGTTGATTTTTCATCTGATGATGACGAGGAGGAAGAAGACGATTCAAACACTTCACTTACAACCAGTACCCCTGTCAGCAGCACACCCCATATGAGGCACACTAAGAGTGTGGGAGAGAGTGAGACATCAATGCGGAAAAGTTCATCAGCGAGCGGAACTGGGTCGAAGATATCATCATCATCCCGTAAATCCTTGGTCCAGGGCAACATTAAAAAGATGTTGTTTACAGAAGCGCAATATGAACGCAACCACCCACTGATGCGTCTGTATAACACTAAGCTGGCTAAAATGCTAGCTCTGGACCTTCTCCCTTTTTCTTTTGTAGAAGGGGTTGGTTTTCTAGAATTAGTGGCAGCGCTCTGCGCTAAATGGAAGGTTCCTAGCCGGTTCTATTTTGCCCGAGTTGCGGTTCCAGCACTACATGAAGATGTTCTGAAGGTGATTGGGGCAGCTTTGCAGAAGAGTGCTGTTCACACTATACATCTGACAACAGACATGTGGACCAGTGGCGCAGGCGCTGATTACATGTGCATCACTGCACACTGGGTCTCTTTTTCAGGGGCTAAAGCAAAGCTAAAGACAGGTGTTGACACGGACATTGTTTTTAAAGCTGCTCGGAAACATGCAACACTAGCCATGTTTGGTTTGGAGAAACGTCACACAGCAGAAAACATTTTGGATGTCTTTAAGACAAAGGTCCTTAAGTGGCTGTCCCCACTAAAACGCCAGGTTGGTTATGTTTCCACGGACAATGGCGCCAATATAGTTAAGGCCATGAGGCTGGGTGACTATTTCAGAGTGCCGTGTTTGGCGCACTGTATAAACCTGGTTGTCCAAAAATTCTTGGGTAATAAAGGCAGTGCAGCGTACAGTGTATTGGACACCTGCCGAAAAATGTGCAAGCATTTCAGCCATTCTTTTAAGGCCCGGAAGCAGCTGAGGAGCCTGCTATATCAACATCAAATGCCAGTGAAAGCACTCATCCAGGAGGTGGTAACACGTTGGAACTCAACCTTCTACATGCTTGAGCGTCTGTATGAGCAGTATAAGGAACTCGATCAATATTTCCTTACAGAGGGTACAGAGGAGCTGAGGATGGGTGCGGCGCAATGGAACATAGTTCAAAGCCTGACACGCATGCTTCGTCCTTTTGAGTTCTTCACGCGTGCAGTCAGCAAGGAGGACTCTAATTTGGGAAAAGCTATCCCATTGTTGTACATGCTGGAGGACCAACTGAAGGAGGTGTGTTCTGTGTTTGCAGACGATGACAAAAACCAAGACTCTTTGCTTCTGGCTGAGAAATTATTAGAGCTCCTACAAGGTGATGAACGTCTTAAAAAGATCCACTCAGAAGAGCATTACATTTGTGCTACTATTCTGGATCCACGCTACAAAAAGGCGCTGGCAGGCCAAGCATTCTTTCCTTTTGATGATGAACATGTTCCAAAGTACAAACGTTGGCTAGCCTTGTCAGCCAAGAGGGTTGAAAGAGAACGGCTGGAAATTGAAGGAAATGGCAGTACATCAGCAGGCCATCCCCAGTCAAAACAATCCACTTCTGCACCTGTGGCTGTGGCACAAGTGACCTCTCAGCCGTTAAAGACACCGGCAACCGGATCATCTGCACGAAACACAACAGAAACATTGGAGGCTGAAGAGGATTGGCTAGCTCTGCGTGGGTTTGGTTCTCAAAAGGTCAGAGGCACAGCAAGAGCTAAGCAAAGTGGAGGAACCTTGGATGAGGACCTTGAGTCGATGGTGAAGGACTATCTGAATGACTCAACAGAGGTCTATGTTAATTCTGACCCATTGGCGTATTGGCATGGGAAAAAAGAATTGTGGCCACAGCTCACCAACCTGGCTTTAAACTACTTGTCTTGCCCACTCGCAAGCGTGTCTTCTGAACGGGTTTTCTGTGCTGCTGGTGGCATTGTACCTCCCAAACGGAGCCGCCTCTCGCCCAAAAATGTGGAGAGGTTAACAATGATCAAGATGAATCAGCACCTCATACCACCAGATTTCAGAGTACGAGAGAGCGTGCCGGATGAAGAGGAGGTGGCCAGCAACATAGATGAGGGAATTTCTACTCTGTCAGGTGACACTGAGCTCACCCTGCCTGAATTCGCAGAGTATGATGACGAAGCCTTATTCTTATTCCTGGACCGTGATACCGAGCCCTGAAAATGAGACAACGAATCAATAACTTTCTTTTTCGTCCCTATTCACTTTTATTCCTGTGTGTCTGTCTTTCTTTGTTGTGCACAGTTAATATATTTCAAACTTTAATCAGATAATCACAAAATCAAGCCCATCAGCAGAACTGTCTTCACTGGTTTGCTAATTGATTTGAAGTTGCCGCAGTCTGCATTCCTCAGTTTCACAAGTTCAGAAGAACATGCTCCTCTATCCTCCTCCTCCAGACTCCTATTTCCATCAAACCAGAGGGCTGGTTTACGCCCAATGAAGAAAGACTCAGCACTTGTGGGGGTGTTGTTGTACCTCTTTGCAGGTGAGTTGACGGCTCTGGGACCATTTTTGGGAAGCTCTAATACCGGATAAAAGTGGTTTGGACCAAATCCCAGGAAGAATTTTTTTTGTGTTTTTGATGACTTGCTTGCCTTTTAGGTGCTCTTAGGGAAGGTTCCGTCTGTTTGTGGGTGAGTTTCGTGGTCTGGGAGCATTGCTGGGACACTCTAATCTTGATTGCATTTGCTTTTCAGGAAATCCGTCGTGGCAACCCCGACTTATGGCCTAGCTACGCAGCGCATTTGGACCGAAGGCCGAGAAATATTGCAAGTATGAGATTTTGCTTTTGGCCTGTTTGGGGGTGTTATGCTTCTTGGCGGGTGGGTTGGCGGGTCTTGGGGCATTCCTGGGAAGGTCTAATACCGGGTAGAAGTGGTTGGGACAAAATCCAGGCCGATTTTTTTTTGGCTATTTCTGACATTTTGCTCAATGTAGCGTTTTCGGGGGCCTGTTTGGGGGGCTTCCTGGTGTTTGTGGGTGGGTTTCGGGGTCTGGGCGCACTGCTGGCTATATATACTTTACTTTGCAAGAGGTTTGAAGCAAATCCATGGTGGCAGAGGGGAGTTAGGGCCTAGCTGCAGAGCGCGCGCGGAGTGATTTGGGAAATTTGTGAAAAATTGACTAAGTACCCATTTTTGTACTTTTGCTCTTTGGCTGTTTGGGGGTCTTCTACTCGTTTTCTCCTGGGTTGACGGCTCTGGGGCCATTGCTGGGAAGCTCTAATACCGGATAAAAGTGTTTTGGACCAAATCCCAGGCGGAAATTTTTTTTGTGTTTTTGATGACTTGCTTGCCTTTGAGGTGCTCTTAGGGGGGGTTCTGTCTGTTTGTGGGTGAGTTTCGTGGTCTGGGAGCACTGCTGGGACACTCTAATCTTGATTGCATTTGCTTTTCAGGAAATCCGTCGTGGCAACCCCGACTTATGGCCTAGCTACGCAGCGCGTTTGGACCGAAGGCCGAGAAATATTGCAAGTATGAGATTTTGCTTTTGGCCTGTTTGGGGGTGTTATGCTTCTTGGCGGGTGGGTTGGCGGGTCTTGGGGCATTCCTGGGAAGGTCTAATACCGGGTAGAAGTGGTTGGGACAAAATCCAGGCCGATTTTATTTTGGCTATTTCTGACATTTTGCTCAATGTAGCGTTTTCGGGGGCCTGTTTGGGGGGCTTCCTGGTGTTTGTGGGTGAGTTTCGTGGTCTGGGAGCACTGCTGGGACACTCTAATCTTGATTGCATTTGCTTTTCAGGAAATCCGTTGTGGCAACCCCAACTTATGGCCTAGCTACGCAGCGCGTTTGGACCGAAGGCCGAGAAATATTGCAAGTATGAGATTTTGCTTTTGGCCTGTTTGGGGGTGTTATGCTTCTTGGTGGGTGGGTTGGCGGGTCTTGGGGCATTCCTGGGAAGGTCTAATACCGGGTAGAAGTGGTTGGGACAAAATCCAGGCTGATTTTTTTTTGGCTATTTCTGACATTTTGCTCAATGTAGCGTTTTCGGGGGCCTGTTTGGGGGACTTCCTGGTGTTTGTGGGTGAGTTTCGGGGTCTGGGGGCACTGCTGGGACACTCTAATCTTGATTGCATTTGCTTTTCAGGAAATCCGTCGTGGCAACCCCGACTTATGGCCTAGCTACGCAGCGCGTTTGGACCGAAGGCCGAGAAATATTGCAAGTGTGAGATTTTGCTTTTGGCCTGTTTGGGGGTGTTATGCTTCTTGGCGGGTGGGTTGGCGGGTCTTGGGGCATTCCTGGGAAGGTCTAATACCGGGTAGAAGTGGTTGGGACAAAATCCAGGCCGATTTTTTTTTGGCTATTTCTGACATTTTGCTCAATGTAGCGTTTTCGGGGGCCTGTTTGGGGGGCTTCCTGGTGTTTGTGGGTGGGTTTCGGGGTCTGGGCGCACTGCTGGCTATATATACTTTACTTTGCAAGAGGTTTGAAGCAAATCCATGGTGGCAGAGGGGAGTTAGGGCCTAGCTGCAGAGCGCGCGCGGAGTGATTTGGGAAATTTGTGAAAAATTGACTAAGTACCCATTTTTGTACTTTTGCTCTTTGGCTGTTTGGGGGTCTTCTACTCGTTTTCTCCTGGGTTGACGGCTCTGGGGCCATTGCTGGGAAGCTCTAATACCGGATAAAAGTGTTTTGGACCAAATCCCAGGCGGAAATTTTTTTTGTGTTTTTGATGACTTGCTTGCCTTTGAGGTGCTCTTAGGGGGGGTTCTGTCTGTTTGTGGGTGAGTTTCGTGGTCTGGGAGCACTGCTGGGACACTCTAATCTTGATTGCATTTGCTTTTCAGGAAATCCGTCGTGGCAACCCCGACTTATGGCCTAGCTACGCAGCGCGTTTGGACCGAAGGCAGAGAAATATTGCAAGTATGAGATTTTGCTTTTGGCCTGTTTGGGGGTGTTATGCTTCTTGGCGGGTGGGTTGGCGGGTCTTGGGGCATTCCTGGGAAGGTCTAATACCGGGTAGAAGTGGTTGGGACAAAATCCAGGCCGATTTTATTTTGGCTATTTGCCACTATTCTTAACTTAGGGTTTGTTAGGGTTAGCAGTATTTCTATTGCATGTGTTTGAGTGGGGGGGATTTCGAGTCTTGGAGCGATGCTGGCTATGGCTAATTTTGCTTGGTTGCTTGCAAGTGGTTTGAATGCAATCCACGGTGGGTAAGGGGTAATTAGGAAGGGGGTACTTCGGCCTACTTTTACTTTCAAAGTAAGTTTTGTCACCAGTTTTCTGCTAGGCCTCGTTTTTTGAGATTTGATTGGGGGTCTTCTACATTTTTGCGACTGGCTTTAGTAAGGGTCTGGGTGGGAGCACTGCTAGGAAGATCTAATTTTGTTCTAAAACACAGTTTACAGTACACCTAGCTTGAGGGGAAAGATCCGCTACATTAATTTGCCCATACTTATTTATCCTTCAAAAGGTGACTCAGACAGAGTACGCACTTTAAAAAATTTTGTACTGTCTACTAGGAAAATCAAATTGTGACTTTTTGCACTCCACAGCCTACATACCTTATATTTATTTATCAGTGGTGTTGTAATATTATATCACTTCCTGTTTTTCGTTGAATAATTACAGGCCGGGTTTCAGTCTCTGCAATGGGGAAAAAAGGATGGAGTCAGGCTTCACAGTAGCGAGCCACAATTCAGCATCAGGCAGGCAGTGGACAGGGTGTCTTCTGGTGACCAACATCGATGGACGAAGCGTCGGCTGCAATGGAGGAGTGCCGCTAATAAGAGGATTTTTTTTCTGCAGGCAACTTACTTACCACTTCCAACAGGACAACTACAACCACATAGATACAGTATCCCTTGCCTTTTTCTCTGACTGTGACTGCATTTCTTGGATCTCTCTCTGCTTCTAAATTGATCCCTTAACACATCACTTAGTCCACTCCACTATCACATCTGCACCACACATAGTCATTTGTAAGTGCTCCTACGTAATTCGCAAGTCGCAGCACGCCCCAGGCCGTAGAGGACTGGGATGGCCCCAATGATGAAGCATGTCACCAAGGGGCAACCCTGGTGAGTGAGGGGACACCTAGAAAAAAAGCAATTTCTCCTTTTCTATCTACTATACCTTCCAGACCAACCCCATTGAGTGTTGTTGTGAATGGATTTATAGTGACCAGCAAGGCTCTCGGGTATCTGGCTACAGAGACCTTATGTTGAATATCGTTATCAATAATTCCACACAGGCCCTGTACTGTTGCATTCTTTCTTCCACAGTTGTCGAATGTACTACTTACTTTTCACTGACATGCATGCAGTAGTGCATGCACTTTCAAAGATTGATGGATAGGTTTGTACCCAAAGAATTGTTTATGTTCAATTGTTTGTCTATGCTGTGCTTTTTTTTACAGGGTGTCTTCTGGTGACCAACATCGATGGACGAAGCGTCAGCTGCAATGGAGGAGTGCCGCTAATAGGAGGATTTTTTTTCTGCAGGCAACTTACTTACCACTTCCAACAGGACCACTACAACCACATAGATACAGTATCCCTTGCCTTTTTCTCTGACTGTGACTGCATTACTTGGATCTCTCTCTGCTTCTAAATTGATCCCTTAACACATCACTTAGTCCACTCCACTATCACATCTGCACCACACATAGTCATTTGTAAGTGCTCCTACGTAATTCGCAAGTCGCAGCACGCCCCAGGCCGTAGAGGACTGGGATGGCCCCAATGATGAAGCATGTCACCAAGGGTAACCCTGGTGAGTGAGGGGACACCTAGAAAAAAAGCAATTTCTCCTTTTCTATCTACTATACCTTCCAGACCAACCCCATTGAGTGTTGTTGTGAATGGATTTATAGTGACCAGCAAGGCTCTCGGGTATCTGGCTACAGAGACCTTATGTTGAATATCGTTATCAATAATTCCACACAGGCCCTGTACTGTTGCATTCTTTCTTCCACAGTTGTCGAATGTACTACTTACTTTTCACTGACATGCATGCAGTAGTGCATGCACTTTCAAAGATTGATGGATAGGTTTGTACCCAAAGAATTGTTTATGTTCAATTGTTTGTCTATGCTGTGCTTTTTTTTACAGGGTGTCTTCTGGTGACCAACATCGATGGACGAAGCGTCAGCTGCAATGGAGGAGTGCCGCTAATAGGAGGATTTTTTTTCTGCAGGCAACTTACTTACCACTTCCAACAGGACCACTACAACCACATAGATACAGTATCCCTTGCCTTTTTCTCTGACTGTGACTGCATTACTTGGATCTCTCTCTGCTTCTAAATTGATCCCTTAACACATCACTTAGTCCACTCCACTATCACATCTGCACCACACATAGTCATTTGTAAGTGCTCCTACGTAATTCGCAAGTCGCAGCACGCCCCAGGCCGTAGAGGACTGGGATGGCCCCAATGATGAAGCATGTCACCAAGGGTAACCCTGGTGAGTGAGGGGACACCTAGAAAAAAAGCAATTTCTCCTTTTCTATCTACTATACCTTCCAGACCAACCCCATTGAGTGTTGTTGTGAATGGATTTATAGTGACCAGCAAGGCTCTCGGGTATCTGGCTACAGAGACCTTATGTTGAATATCGTTATCAATAATTCCACACAGGCCCTGTACTGTCGCATTCTTTCTTCCACAGTTGTCGAATGTACTACTTACTTTTCACTGACATGCATGCAGTAGTGCATGCACTTTCAAAGATTGATGGATAGGTTTGTACCCAAAGAATTGTTTATGTTCAATTGTTTGTCTATGCTGTGCTTTTTTTTACAGGCTGTCTTCTGGTGACCAACATCGATGGACGAAGCGTCGGCTGCAATGGAGGAGTGCCGCTAATAGGAGGATTTTTTTTCTGCAGGCAACTTACTTACCACTTCCAACAGGACCACTACAACCACATAGATACAGTATCCCTTGCCTTTTTCTCTGACTGTGACTGCATTTCTTGTATCTCTCTCTGCTTCTAAATTGATCCCTTAACACATCACTTAGTCCACTCCACTATCACATCTGCACCACACATAGTCATTTGTAAGTGCTCCTACGTAATTCGCAAGTCGCAGCACGCCCCAGGCCGTAGAGGACTGGGATGGCCCCAATGATGAAGCATGTCACCAAGGGGCAACCCTGGTGAGTGAGGGGACACCTAGAAAAAAAAGCAATTTCTCCTTTTCTATCTACTATACCTTCCAGACCAACCCCACTGAGTGTTGTTGTGAATGGATTTATAGTGACCAGCAAGGCTCTCGGGTATCTGGCTACAGAGACCTTATGTTGAATATCGTTATCAATAATTCCACACAGGCCCTGTACTGTCGCATTCTTTCTTCCACAGTTGTCGAAAGTACTACTTACTTTTCACTGACATGCATGCAGTAGTGCATGCACTTTCAAAGATTGATGGATAGGTTTGTACCCAAAGATTTGTTTATGTTCACAATTGTTTGTCTATGCTGTGCTATTTTTTCTTGTCTCCCAAAACCTTTCCCAAAAACCCCCGTACCCATCCATTTTTCAAACCCTAACCCTCTTCCCCCGGGCTGTGTGGTTTTGATTGATGTGTGACTAAATTACAGCAATAAATCCACACACTTGCTGGGGAGGATAAGGTGATAGCAACAGGCTGGTGAAGAAATCCGAGGATATATTCTTACTCTGCTTGACAAAGAACCATTGCTAATGTGAAAGAACTTCAACCGAATTAGTAGTTATACTTTACCATTTGTTAGGCTACAATGTGGCACTGTTCTACTGTACTTCTGTCACCTGCTATATTCTCAGTTGTACCGTTGAATTGCTCAGGAGGACAAACCAGATTTCATTTTCTTTTTTTTCATAGGCATGCAACTGCCACTGTGTCACACCACTAGTACCACCGCTATGAGGAAATTTTATCCGACCAAGATTGCCAACCTTATTCGCTGTTTCCCGTGGAGCCAGCCCTGGGTCTAGCCCTACTTTCAAACACAAATTACAGGTAAGATAAGCGTTTGGTGGTTTGGGGGTATAATGGAGTATTAGTAGGAGAGACGAGAGACTGAAGGTAGTACTACTAAAGTCCTAGGACTCTTGGATTCACTTCACTTAGTCTGTGAGAGACACTTAGTGTTGAAAACATTTGGGCATTTACACTTAAAGGAAGAAAATGGAACTAAACTTTCAGGAAAACAAAGTCACTGTTAAACCCCCACCCACCAGGCAAGCAGTAAGAACCGGGTATGCTCAGATAAAGTTTGAAAAAGTATATTTATATCCCTAACAAAATAATCTCCCGCAAGACCCTCCCTAACCCCAACGATTGTCCTTCAAAAGTCCCCAAAAACCCAACTCCCAATTCCCACTCCCCAAAAGTCTCTAAAAAAGGGGCAAGGGACACTATGGGTGGATGCTGTCAACTTTTTGGGCCAGGGCATCATGCTCCTGGCGGAGCAAGGCGTGCTCTACGCGGAGCCCCTCCAACTCCTTTGAAAAGTGGTGGAGCTCCTGCTGGAGGCGGGACACCATCAGGGTACTGCGGCGCAGACGTGCCTTCAATGCCTTGTAGGTGAAACGGCTGTGAGAGGAAGCTGTTGTCCTTGCTACTCGGCGGTGGCGTTTGGCTTTGGCAGCCCGGCTCAGTCTGGGTGGACCACTGTGCTGGGTGGCACTGGCAGCCCGTGGGGGAACGGAGGCCGATGCAGACGACGTAGTTGTTGTGGTCGACTGCACACTTTCTTCGTCCTCCAAGGCCACCAGCTGCCGATATTCGGCCACAGTGGCATCGATCCTCCGTTGCCGGGCCGCTCTAGCCAGCTCCTTCCTCCTTGTTCGTTTGGAAGGAGAACCTATATGAAGAAAGAAAGACATAGTCTGTAACCAATGCTCTTTAAGATTAACTCAATCATTCAGCAGAAATTTGTGTTGCACTACAACTAGCAACTTGCAAGCGCATTACATAACTATTGAGGCCAGTATCTATCTAACCTCACACTTCTTCATCCTTGCTCTAACATTAGTGGGAGTTTAAGGAACAAATTCTACGAGCACTATGGACTTCCATTGGAGTCGACTATGAAAGTACACCAGTCTTATTCTTCTTCTTGTCTCTTGTTTAGGAAAATTGGTACGTTATCTTCTGCAAGCCGGCATAATGCCAGCGCAGTAAACTTGCACCCGAGAAAAAGAGATGCACGCCATGAGGAGTGACCTAGACTTGCGTTGCGTTACTGTACCCGTCCAGTACATGCAGGTGGTGAAGCTCTTACTTTTCTATTACGGGTGGCACTGAGAATACTCTGTTACAACTCAAGGGCTACTGCTTAATTAATTTAACTTTCACCCTACAGTGGAAATGAGTACTAGAAATGGAAAATTGAAGAAGATAAATAATCTGATTATCTATCACTTCACATGGGATGTTTTTGCTTATATATGGGATGACTTTAGGTGCTTTGCTTTTTATTGAGTGACCAGTGATACATCCACACATGAATGACTGAGTACTACTAAACTTATTAAGAGAGGTAGGGAGTGGCCACCGTAATAACCGGGTCTATGCTGTGCTTGCAATACAAACTACTGCTACTATTGATGGTAGTATTTGGACAAAATTAAAACTTCTTTTCCTTGCCTTTCCTACACTGGAACGGACGTGCGGGTGCAGTGTTACATGCTCTTCAAAGTTACACTTAGTTCATCCACTGACCGTCTACTCTCTCTAGATCATGGGTACTCACAAACTTTCTCTCAGGGGCTAAATTTACAGTGTAGTTTGTGGCCGAGGGCCGCACTGGTGGGGGCGGAGTCAGAGGGGGCGGGGCTAAAGCAAAACGATAACTTGTGACCATGAGGTTGCACACAGGTCCCTGCAGCAGATGCCCTCATCCACTGAGCCACCAGACCCAGCATTTACATACATCTCTCTCCCTCCTGCTCTCCCTCCTGCCCTCCCTCTCCATCTCTCTCTCCCTCCTGCCCTCCCTCTCCCTCCCCCTCTGTCATCTCACTGTGTGTGTGTCTATCTGTGTCAGCCTTCAGCCCGGGTTGAGACCGCTTCCTCAACGCGCACACACAGACAACAACACCAAAGTACTTAACAGGTCTTTAAAAGACCATTAACATATTATTGAGGCTTTGTTTGTTGTAGCGCCCCTGCTTCTCCACCCTGACAATCACTGCTTGCCCGGCCCCACAGAGCAGAGGCTTTGTTCTATTTCACCTCTTTGTGGCCTTGCATCTCCACTCTGCTCTGTGGGGGCCGGGGGAGCAGTGATTGTCAGAGTGGAGATGCAGGGGCGCTAACAGGTGAAATACAAAAAAGCCTCTGCTCTGTGGGGGCCAGGGGAGCAGTGATTGTCTGCAAGGTCTGCGCACCGCCAAGGAAGGCTTGCCGGGCCACCACCGGCCCGCGGGCCGTACTATGAGTACCCCTGCTCTAGATACACATATGCTATCTAAGAGTCAGATAGTAGCATGATCCAGGTATATGGACACATACAGTTTCTGTGTCACCCACCCAGGCTGTTGTCCTTCCACCCATCATTGCTTCATCATTCACCCAGCCATGCATCTCATATTCTTGCCTTCCCAGCATGTCTTCAATCTCAATAAGTAAGGAATATATAAGAGCTTACCTCTGGCCGCCACCACCACCGTCTCAACTCTCACAGCCGCCGCCTCCTCCCCTGAAGAATCGCCCTCCGTGTCGAGCACCACCACCTCCACACTGGCCCGCCACCAGATGTTCCACCTACAAAGTACATTTAAGAATGTTAGAATAAAGCACTCACTAGTCTTTGGTCTAGGAATGAAGACATGTGAAAACAATGTAATTTGTGACTGTCTACTTTAAAGTTAAAAAACATGTCCCTTTTTCCAGGGAAGGTTGTCTTGCTGCACTTTTTGGCACAACTGATGAAGGCTGTTTTTTTAACACGCACCATTTTTCTCCACACAGACAGAAGATGGACTTCTAACAACAAGATCAAGTTGAAACCAGGTGAGAGCTCGGCTAGACCACAAGAAATGTCTTCAATTAATCGTCAGCACTAACCACTTTTCCATTATCAGTTAAACGTTTAGTTTTATTATGACTTCATTTTAATAAATGTGTTTACTTTTAATAAAGCTTTTAAACTTAAATACAATCTGTGTTTTTTGGTCCAGACTAGAGTGACTGAGCGAAAGGTTTTGCAATTTTTGCATGCATGAGTCCAGATAGAACACTTCAAAAGACATTATGGACAATCCCAGAGGACTGCACTAAGTTGATAGAGCTATTGCTGACTAGAATCATGGGAGTTTCGCCAACCGTGCAATCTTAGTTAGCTACACAGACAGACTAATAATAATAATCTAGTAATACCACAGGGAGTCATAGTAGAGGCAGGATAAGAATTTAGATACAGTCTACAAGAAGATCAAAGACAATTTTGAAAAAAGTCAAATGAGGAACGCTAGGAAAAATAGGTACTAGTCTAAAATGAAAACTTACTGGGGCCAGCAGAGGAGCCCTCACCTGCCCGATCCTGGCCCTGTTGAACAGCATCCGCCGCCTGCTGCTCCTGTGTCCTCCTCTCGCCCCTGGGGGGAGCTGACGTACAACATGAAAGAAAGAACAGAAAACATGGATGATTGTTGCTTGTCAATGTCAACCAAATCAAACATTTCAAAAGAACAATAACAAAATATTTCCGCGAAATTATATTGATTAGGGTTAGTTTTCATTTATTTGCGGACCTGTGACTTCGAAAGTCACGTAACTCACTAAACAAAGTACTGAAACGTTCACCTAGGACTGGCAGGCAGCAGTCCGCAGGCAAGACGCAAAGTGACAGACAAACTCCATTGTGATTTCAGTCAGATCAGTGACAACACTAACAGTTGCCTGCTACATTACCAGTCATTTAAATAGTCAAACTATCAATCCATCGCCACTATTTTTCTTATTGTCAGGGGTACAAAGGAAGGGGCAGATTTAAGCCCCTTGCGGCTCTTTTGCGCCGTTCTTGCGTGACTTTTGTGACGCAGCAGCTAAACAAAAAAGGGCGCCATGGTGCGGCGTATAATATTATAACAACGTGACGCATTTGGGAGATGCATCCCGTTATAAAGCCCTGCGCCATCAGGGGGCGTTCCGGCGCAAGGGAGGGCATTCCTGCGCTGGAACACATCCTAAAAGTGGCTGAGGGAAATCTACAAAATTTCAATCAGTCACCTTTAGGACAATGATGCGTCACACAAACCCTGCACCTGCTTGAAGCAGACGTACGGCTTGACCCAGCATTGGGGAGATAGGGTACCCCAGAGCATTGCTGGAGCTGCGCCATCGTTGCGACGCAACTCCAGCAGTAAAGCTTCGGTGACGTTTTGGGCCCATGGTGCGCCGCATTGCAAATACGGCGCACCATGTTTGGTGGTGGTAGCGGGCCGCACAATTAATGGCGCATCCCTGCTACTTTGCAGGGATGCGACGGTAATTGCAATTCTGCCCCTTAGGGGCATACTTACTTACGCGTTCTGGCGCATCTCCAGAGATGCGCCAGATCAAATGCGTCACGCAAAACTACCCTTGCGACACGGCAGATGCGCCTCATTTACAATGCGGCTCGCCCTGGCGCAAGGGTAGGCACTTGCGTGACGCATCTCGTCACGTAAGAGCGGCGCATCACTGGAGTCACGTCGCCAACGCAATGCAACTCCAGTAATGCTCAGGGCCACCCAATACTTAACATGCTGTGTCAGTCCTTTCGCCTGCTTCGAGCAGACATAAGGAATTGAATTGACGTAGCAGCGTCGCAGAAGTGCCTGCGTTAAATCTTGTAGATTTCACGCAGGCAATTTTGCGAGGCGCACAGCCGCCGGACCGCCCACCCTGCATACTAGGAACGCACCCATTGTGGTGCAGGCCTATGGCTTTATAACGTGACGCATCTCCCTAGATGCGTCATGCTGTAAATGACTCGCAGGGATGCGGCACGTTTACGCCGCTGTTGCGTCACGCAAGGCAACGTAAACGTGGCACAAGGGGCTTGTAAATGTAATCTGCCCCCTAGTGTCTAGCATTACGCAGTTCTGTAAAGTACACTCATACATAATAGTTACTCAGGCCAATGAGACCACGAAATAGAAAACAAATAAGCATAGTAGCAACGCCACTGAGAAGGAGAGCAGTGCACCTGAAATGCACAGAAGATTTTGAAATATAATTTAACTACAATGTAATCGTCATCAGCGGCATTATTGGCTTGCTCCATGTAAAAAACAAATATTTGCAATACAACAACACAGAGCAGGAGAAAACATCATAGTAGTGAGTGATTAAATGGCTACTACTACTCACCAAGCCCGGGGATCTCCAAGCCGAGCTGGTCCAGCAGGTCACGCTCGCGGTCCAGGAGGTCCGTCCAGCGATGGGTGACCTGGCTGTAGGTGCGCTGGACCCCGTAGAGGTGGGATATGGCCCAGCACACCTTCTCCCACCGCTTCCGGCGCTCCCGCATGTTGTAGCCGCCGGCCGCGATCCTGCCGCCTCCCGCGATGGTCCTGGGCAGGCGGCGCTGGACGAAGTAGACCAGCGCGCCCACTTCCTCCGGGCTGAATATCTCCCGTCGCGTCACCTGCTCCCCCCTCAATCTCCCACATGCTGTCCTGGCACTGGGTCCAGCACTACTCCCCGCCGCCGCTGCGGCCCTCAAGTGCCTGGGCAGCTTCACGGCGCCTGGCTTGACCATGGTCTGGGCAGGTAAGGTAGGAAGAAGTAGAAAATTAAGAAAGAATAGGATAGGGAAGAAGAAAAGAAAAGAGTTTAAAAAAGTAGTTTAAAAGTAAAGAAAAATAGCAGAAAAGACAAAAATATACAGCTAGGAAAAGAGAGGGATAGATAAGAAGCAAAATCGTAAAAAAAAAACTGAAAACAAGCAAAGGATGGCAAAGATACCAAGAGGATTAAACACCATGCCCAGACACAGGAAATGAATGAAAAACAAGATGGCCGGCGCCCGTTCACGAGCGCGAAAGTAAGTTCGCGCGAGATTTTCCTCGCGATCTCGTGCGAACCTCTAGATTTCCCGCGCGATCTCGTGCGAACCTCTACTCGCAATGCGCTTACTGCGCGAGATTATACATAGCGGGCGGAAACGGAAATACGTCACGCAAACAAAATGGCCGCGCCCGTACTCGACCTTGGGGTAAATTCGCGTGTTGCGCTGCAAGCGGCTCGCGAATACTGCAAAAAAACTCGCGAAACAACAAGCCGCAAAAAAATAAAATGCTCATTCGCACGAATTGGCGGCTTCCGCGGTCGGTTTCGCACGACGCCGCGCCCCGCGAATAGCGCGAAAAAACCGAAAAACGATTTTAGCAAAAGCAAAAGCAATGAGCAGGTGCAAAAGGTCAACCTCATGATTTGTAACGATTCTCTGTAGTGCTTCCTGAGGGGGCCCTCCAGAATTCGGTTGCCTGCTTGCAACTATTGTGTGACCCTGCTCTGACCTTAACTGTATGCCACAAAGGTCCTGATTTACAGCTAAAGGAGCAGACAAGCAGGTGCCAGGCTGGAACTTGAAATTCTTTCAGTGACACATTAATTAGCCCCTAATTCATTATTGTCAGTTGGGGCAGGGCAGGTGTTGTTAATAAACTAACCCCAAATTAATTCATGTCAGTTCAAGCAGGGCAGGTGGGCTTGCTTTTCCCCCCCATCTTCTACAGTGATGATGAACCAGAGGGTGGCATTGATGTAACAGAGGGTGGCATGGGTCAAAGAGAGGGTGCCAGTGGTGAAACAGAGGGTGCTGGGAGGCTGTGATGATGAACCAGACGTAGAAACAACATAGTCGCGACCGTTGCGAGCCGACAAGTAAGTTCGCAATTGCGAACTAGTACCAAATCCTCGCGAACTGGCAGAAACACTTGCGAACACACAAAAAAAAATCCGCAAATTCGCGAGAATTCGCAGATTTTGCGGATTGCGAATTCGCAAATCCGCAAAATTCGCGAACGCGAGATTCGCAAAATTCGCCCATGCTTACACACTTTACAGTAATGGAAAGAAAAGTAAACACCAGTCTCCTTGCTAAAATAATAAGCAACAATTTGTCAGAAGAGTAGACTGATATTTGACCTCTGTCTATGAATTCACAGCAAATGTAACATAATAAAAAAAAAATGTTTCATGCTCGTTCCATTTCGGAACTCCTGCATGTATATTAATGGGGTACTGCACTCCTACTTCCAACACCTAGGCTAGTAGTTAACCTGTAAGGCTAAAGGGGCTGTTGTAGTTGGGCCCCTCCCACCTCTGAGCCCGGGTGTATTGTACCAGCTGCACCACTGGTAGCAACACCCTTGGCTGTAATACCTTTGGGTCCAGTTTGCCCTATATAAAACTGCAAAATTGAAGAAAGGACCACCTCATATCTATGACCGCGTGTAAGCACATAAGTGCTGTTGTCTGTCTTTTATTTCCACTACTACTGACGTTGTGAAAAAAAATTCAAGCCTTGAAATTGGGATATTCAATACGTTCTATTGGAAACAGTAACAAAGTTATTTACAATGGACAGAAAACACAAGAAGGTCCATGAACCTGAAGATCTGGAGAGTTTCGTTGAAAAACTGACAATTTCTATGTTGGCCACTACAAATCAGAAGAACCAGAGGTGTAGCATCTCCTGATTAAGCATGGGCGGAGCTAACTGTGTTGTGCAACATGGAACTCTGCGAAGTGGCAAAAAACTCCACCATGCTACGCGTAGCTCCACTGGTGGTGGAGTTCTATAGAAAAATGCAGTTCGTTGTGATTGCACAGTGCGGATGCAATTATCGTGAACTACACCTTACACTGTGCAAGCGGTTCCTTCTTTCCCTTTTCTGCCACTCGAGTAGATTTTTACTCAGCTTTCTCAATGTGAACAAGCAGTTTCTCATTGCGAGCGGACGCGAGCATACGCGGCCACTCGCAATGAGAAACCTGACCACCCCGCGTTGAGAAATCTCGCCGGGATGTTTATTTTCCACGCTCGCGCTCGCCAACTTGGCGATAACAATCGCGAGGAAAAAACTCTGCAAGCTCCGCGTAATGCTGAGTGCAGGAAATTCCGCAAACTCCGCGAGCGGAGCGTAGTTCACCGCCCAAGGTTACTCCTGATACACTGAATATGAACAGCAACAGAGAGCCAGCCACGCAAATGGAAAAGAATGCTTGGAATTTGCCACAAGACAATGGGTGGATAGAGACCGGCCCGAAAAAGACAGAGACAAACCTATATAGCATGTAACTGCATACCTTGAGGTGACTTTGTGGAAGAGTCGAGGGATGGACTGACCAGATTGGCCCATTGCTTCCTATGACTTTCTGTAAATCTTGCTGACCAACCTAAGCCTCTGACTTCTCTCCTGCCCGTCGTACAGCCACTGACTTAGGTATCACAGACCTCTCTAGAAAGGCTCCCCGGCTTATACTATTGAGCACTCTTTCAAGGAGGCAACGCCTTAGAACCTTTCTTATCAGAATACAGAGTCCTGTAGGGTGACAGGGAGTTAGCTTCACCTATTTATAGATTAGCGTTAGCAACTGGGCTGAATTTGTATATGGCAATCCCTATCTACATAGTCTGTGGCACATTAGACAATTACATTTCTGAGGTAGAAATACAGAAAACAATTGAAGATATGCAACCACAAAAGTTCCTGGAGAAGAGTGGATAGTTACAGAGTTCTACATGATAAACAAATGGAAACCAACTTAAAAAATGTGAAATTAGAAAGTGCCCTAAAACCTGAATTTAACGGAGCAGTTAGCTCTGGCACAAAAAACACGGAAAAGATCTAATTACAAACAGCATCCATTTTATCTAAGATCGTTTTTTACATAAATACACATTTCAATCAGCTAATGTTGTGCCTCATATACTGCAACTTCCAAGGCCTTCCTGCTGTAGTTTCGCTGCATAGACGGGTCTTATTCATTTATGTGACGTGATATTGTTAAAATGTTTCATATTTTGTTCGAATATCTCTGGATGGCATGCTGGATGGATTCTTCTAATGGGATAGTGCTTACGTGTTAAGGTAATGACGTTCATATTTCTGATTTGCTAAACAGATGTTACTTACCATCATACCATGATAATGTAGCTGTTTTACTAATTTAGCATAATTTAGAATTTAGGATAAGAAGCCCTTGATTCTGGGTTTGAGAAAGATTTTTGAGAGATTTTTAAAAAGACTTTCCTGTTCTACTAAGGATAGTGTCCAATTTTCTTTCTGATTTTGCTGCTCATTTGGAACTTAGAAAGATTTCTGAATTTAACTACTCTGTGTAACTCTGCATTAAGGCCTTCTTGGCACTTATTCTGTATTTCCTTGATTTTTATATTTTTGTAATAAAACTCTTTAACTTTCTACTGATCTAGAACTCAATTATTGAGCGTGCCCAGTTGCTTTTTTCATTACTCTGCTAAACTGATGTTGGGGAGGGTGCTTTTTGTATCACAACAAATAATATCTGGGGGTCAAAAGAGAAAAGAGAGTTTGACAGTAAGAACCACTATACCAAATGTGCACAGAACAGTATCAGTGAGAAATAATAATTAGTAAATGGTCAAGTCGAGACTCAAGAGTACTAGGAGAAAAATGTATTGTTCCCATCAGAAGCCACACTGTACCGCCCTTGTTGTCATCATATGGGATCTCCTTACCCAGGAGACAAGACGGCCGGTAAACATTACCGTGACCGAAATGTGATATGAGAGCAGAACAGAGAAGTGTAGTAGTGGCTAATGAAAAAAGCAGTGTATGGTGATTGGAGTGGAAAAGTGAAGGGTACTAAAATTAGGTGAATGGGTGGAAAAAAGAAATTTTATTAGTAACCCCCAAACCCTAAGGTTAAAAGGCAGGTGTGGGTGCAGGTTTTAAATAATAACCGCACTTATTGGTGGTCGACATGTTTCAGCATTTCATAAGATTTTCTTGATGCATTCCTCTGGACCTATACATGATACACTACTGCTTTCAAAAAAATAAATAAATTAAGAAGATGTCACCTGGAAATCCAGGCGTGCTCAACCGTATACTGTCAGTGCAATGGTAAGGGATCCAACATGTAAAACAAACAAACAAACAGACAGATAGAACACGAAAAGTTATTCACACCGTTATTGTTTGCATTATTAGTGGCATTGCAACATGTTCAATCATACCTGATCATTATTTCAGGTATGCACTCACCCTTACGTGTAGGCTGAGGAGCTTCACCCCACCTGGCTGCAGCGCAGGTAAAAGGAGCACCGCTCTGTGAGAAATCACATAATGTTTTCAGAGCGGCTAGTGATATGACACTAACACAATCAAATAACAAAGTATACTTCGAGATGAAAGGTTATCTGAGCCTCTTATAACCAGGCCGGGCGTAAACGCCGTACTCTGTCATGGCTCAGAAGCGATGACCACTCAGTGGGGACAAGTAATGCATAAAAATGCATAAAAGCCGATCCGTGTCAGTGGAGTTTAAAAAGCGCACACGGGATCTGCTTCGTGTTATTCATGGCGGGGTAGTCTCTAGCGGCGTAATCACACAGAATGCGGAAACGCGTATGAGATACGCTTCGTGTTATTGATGGCGGGCTGGCCTCTAGCGGCGTATTCGCATATCATGAGGCAACACAAAGTCACGCATAATGCGTTTACTCACCTAACCGTCGGCGTCTCCAGGCAGTCTTCAGTACTGCTCGGGGGGGCGCCGACCGCCGAATGAGGTAGTGTTTTGTATGCTCTGCAAGCCAGACGTGATGTGAGCAATCACGTGACCGCGCGACTTCTGGGAATTGTAGTTCATTACCCAGTACTGCCTCTGTAAGGCAGACCTTCTTCGTTTAATCCACCCAGTGCCACATTACCGCCCAAAGTCCTGACCTTTGAAACGGCTGTTGAAAAGGACGTCACGGATCTATACAAAAGGGATGTCAATCCATTTATGAATCTCTCCAGAGATGAACAGCAAGCTTTGCGTTCACTCACTTCCAACGACAATATTACCATTAAGCCGGCCGACAAAGGCGGAGCAACTGTGATTTTAGACACTACAGTGTACAGAAATGAATGTCTGCGGCAACTCAGTGATCGCAAATCCTACTTACCGTTGAGATCGGATCCAACTGAAGGTCTACAAAACAGAATTAGTGCCTTAGTAGAAGAAGCCACGAGCGAGGGATGGATAACCTCACAGGAAGGACAGTATTTGGTCACAAAACACCCTACAATTCCTTACTTTTACTGCTTGCCCAAAGTTCATAAGCCAACTAGGCCACCACCCGGCAGGCCTATTATTTCTGGCATTGGGTCAGTATTAGAACCCCTTTCAACTTTTGTGGACCACTTCCTTAACCCGATGGTCAAAGCAATGCCTACTTTTCTCCAAGATACTAAAGATGTCCTAAGACTCCTTCCCACGATACAATACAACATCGAAACTGACATCCTAGTATCGTTCGATGTTGAATCTTTATACACCTCGATTCCTCAAACTGAGACCCTAGAAGTAGTGGGAGCACTTTTGGAGCAGAGTAACCATCAATCGATGACACCAATACCCTTTATAATGCAATTAGCAGAAATTGCTATGAAGGAGAATTATTTCCGCTTTGAAGACACATTGTATCTGCAAACGTCCGGGACCAGTATGGGCAGTGTTTTCGCGCCGAGCCTGGCGAATTTGTACGTGCACCATTTTGAACAACAGAGTGTACTAACCATTACCAACCCATACCTATCATCGATATTTGTGTGGAAACGCTATATTGATGATATTTTGGTGGTGTGGCGTGGCACTGAAGAAGAACTAATATCATTCCATGGTTGGTTGAACAGTGAGAACCGATATTTAAAGTTCACCATCGAGCATAGCAGAACATCACTGGCTTTCCTTGATTTGAGACTGCACGCGACTCCAACCGGCATCGAGTCTGAGCTATATCGCAAACCCATGGCCAGGAACGCATTGTTGCGATACGATAGCTGCCATCCACGGGCCCTGAGGGACAATTTACCTTTTGGCCAGTTCCTCAGGGTACAGAGAAACTGCTCTAAGAAGGAATCTTTCGAAGTACACTCCAAAAACTTGGAGGAACAACTAAAGGAGAAACGATACCCTAAGAAAATTATTCGTAGGTCAAAAAAGAGGGCCTCAAATAACCATAGGGATGCCCTACTTGCAATCAACCCTCCGAAAGAAAAAACAGATCGGATTGCCTTTGTTAACACCTTTAACAGCCGATCCAACCAGTTGCAGAAAATTATAAAGAAACACTGGTCCATCCTTAAGACCGGAGGTGACGATATTCCCCAGCCCATGTTCGCATATAAAAGAGGACCGAACTTGAAGGACCAACTGGTTCACACACGCCCACGCAGCAAAGAAGGAAGACAAGTGGGTACCCTTTGGAATTTACCAGCTGTGGTCGGTCACCACCCATGCGGTAACTGCTCTGTCTGTCCCCAGACTAATAAATCCACTGAAGTTGACATTGGCACTAATCGCCCATGGACACAGAACAAGTTTACGAATTGCAACAGCAGTAACTTGATATATTTGATCAAATGTCCTTGCGAACTACGATATGTCGGTATGACAACCAGAAAAGTACGCACACGTATCCAGGAACATAAGAGCACAGTGCGGTGCCGTAAGCAAGCTACCAGACTGACCGCACATTTCTTGGAGAAGGGCCATGGTCCTGAAGACTTCTACTGGACAGTCCTAGAACAACCGCACATTCCAGACTCATGTGCGGACACAAGCCGGTTCTTGTTCAAGATAGAACAGAAATGGGTATACCGCCTTAACAGTGACAAGGAGGGCCTCAATGAGCCCATACCCTGGACGTCCCTCTGAATGGTCGTAAGCATTATGTCCCTTCCAATGAAGCGTTTGCACTGCCAATGAATATAAAATAAAATATATACCCATTGGTCATTCATCACGCATCAGTAAATATATACTAAATAAAGTCCCCCATATCTAATAGAGCCCACAATGGATAGCGAATTATAATTCCCTGAATTATGTTCCTCTTAGGGGCGCACTGGCACTGTATATCAATATAAATATTCGTCTGTAATTATCAACACGCATCAGTGCACACACCATATGATTTATGCCATTGCAATTTCAAGAACGAGTGCAAGAGATACACCATGGCAAAATCTTGAAAGAAAAAAAACCCATTTTATCAAACAGAGGCAGTACTGGGTAATGAACTACAATTCCCAGAAGTCGCGCGGTCACGTGATTGCTCACATCACGTCTGGCTTGCAGAGCATACAAAACACTACCTCATTCGGCGGTCGGCGCCCCCCCCGAGCAGTACTGAAGACTGCCTGGAGACGCCGACGGTTAGGTGAGTAAACGCATTATGCGTGACTTTGTGTTGCCTCATGATATGCAAATACGCCGCTAGAGGCCAGCCCGCCATCAATAACACGAAGCGTATCTCATACGCGTTTCCGCATTCTGTGTGATTACGCCGCTAGAGACTACCCCGCCATGAATAACACGAAGCAGATCCCGTGTGCGCTTTTTAAACTCCACTGACACGGATCGGCTTTTATGCATTTTTATGCATTACTTGTCCCCACTGAGTGGTCATCGCTTCTGAGCCATGACAGAGTACGGCGTTTACGCCCGGCCTGGTTATAAGAGGCTCAGATAACCTTTCATCTCGAAGTATACTTTGTTATTTGATTGTGTTAGTGTCATATCACTAGCCGCTCTGAAAACATTATGTGATTTCTCACAGAGCGGTGCTCCTTTTACCTGCGCTGCAGCCAGGTGGGGTGAAGCTCCTCAGCCTACACGTAAGGGTGAGTGCATACCTGAAATAATGATCAGGTATGATTGAACATGTTGCAATGCCACTAATAATGCAAACAATAACGGTGTGAATAACTTTTCGTGTTCTATCTGTCTGTTTGTTTGTTTGTTTTACATGTTGGATCCCTTACCATTGCACTGACAGTATACGGTTGAGCACGCCTGGATTTCCAGGTGACATCTTCTTAATTTATTTATTTTTTTGAAAGCAGTAGTGTATCATGTATAGGTCCTGAGGAATGCATCAAGAAAATCTTATGAAATGCTGAAACATGTCGACCACCAATAAGTGCGGTTATTATTTAAAACCTGCACCCACACCTGCCTTTTAACCTTAGGGTTTGGGGGTTACTAATAAAATTTCTTTTTTCCACCCATTCACCTAATTTTAGTACCCTTCACTTTTCCACTCCAATCACCATACACTGCTTTTTTCATTAGCCACTACTACACTTCTCTGTTCTGCTCTCATATCACATTTCGGTCACGGTAATGTTTACCGGCCGTCTTGTCTCCTGGGTAAGGAGATCCCATATGATGACAACAAGGGCGGTACAGTGTGGCTTCTGATGGGAACAATACATTTTTCTCCTAGTACTCTTGAGTCTCGACTTGACCATTTACTAATTATTATTTCTCACTGATACTGTTCTGTGCACATTTGGTATAGTGGTTCTTACTGTCAAACTCTCTTTTCTCTTTTGACCCCCAGATATTATTTGTTGTGATATATTGAGTTAGGGGCGTATATCTGGCTGGTCGGTAAACCTGCCCTTAGACCCTCCCCACTTGTTGTTGAACGAGGGTGCTTTTTGTACAATTATTTTCAGTGGGAGAATGGACTTCGGTAAAATCTGGGATTTTCTGAATTTTTAGGTGTTCTGAATATTTGTGCACAGTTTTTTTTACCACACATATATTCCAGTTAAAGACACATTTTGTTACTTAACACTGAATGTAAGCTTCTTGCCACAGTCCTAGCTAACTGGCTGAGGGTTTACTTCACTCTGTAGGGGTTTACTTCACTCTGTACGCCAGCAACCAAAACTTCAACTTTCGACCGCGGTTCAGGAGGACTGATGGTATTCGCCTCTATAACAACAATAGGCGAAATCAGGGCTCTGGACTTTCATATAACCCCCCCAAGTGTCATACAGGTGGTAAAGCTCTCACTCCCTCTAACAAAGCAACACCAGGAAGTTATCATTATAAACACATATATTCACCCCAAATGGAAACAAAAATCGGTGGAAGAGCTGGGGCAGGTTTTTCAAAAAATAAGGGGCTCGGGGGAGTCTGACACCTTCATCGTGGCTAGTGACTTTAACATGCTTCTCATCAGCAATGAGCAAGGCACCAACCTCTCTTATGAACTAGACACAGCATGGGGTGTGCCTCCGCAAGGGCGAACAAAAAATAACAACTTAACGAAACATTCAAAAAACCTTCTTTGGCAATTGAATACTCATAATTTAAGGGCCCTAAACGGACGTTATGCCCGAAGATGATCCACCGGCAGCCCCTTTACACTCTAGCACACAATCCTCGCATTTGGATTACATGTTCATGTCCTTAGACATGTTCAGCTGGATAACTTCATTTAAAATAGGCGTGAACGATTTCAGCGACCATCTGCTCTTGGTGGCTGAGATAAAATCCAATTAGGCTGAGGAAAAAGAACGCTACATTGGCCCAGAAACAGAAGTCAGTGCAAACTCAAAACGGATACGGTGCAATCTAGACAACATCGACCTTATTGAATTATTATTATTATTATTATTTATTTTTGTAGAGCGCGTAGTCACCCGGAGGTATCCCAGCGCTAATAAGATCCTATCTCCTAAGTTAGGAGGAACAAAGGAGAAAAAAGGGGGAAGAAAAGAGGAAGGGGAGGGGGTGCAGAGGAGATCAGGATTAGGACATGTAAGATTCACTGGGGGAAAAGGTGAGTTTTGAGCCGTTTCCTGAAGCGGAGGTATTGTGGTTCGAGTCGTAGGTTGCGGGGGAGTGAATTCCAGCAATGTCAAGCGCACACAACCTGCATTGGTGTATATATTCAGTTTGGTAATCATTCAATGAAAAGGATAAGATTCAACTCCAATGTTTTTGACTTGTAAGATGTTTATTTATCCAATATTAGTATTAGTTTCACAAGAAAAACATCGACCTTATTGGTTCAATCGCGAAAACCCTCTTCCATCAAATTCATTCCTCGTCTAAGTTGGCGAATGTCTGGCATGACTTCATCATCACCATCGGGGAACAATTGGGTAGTACCAGGCCTACCAATTCTCACCTTGTGAGGGGATTCTCAAACACGAGACAGATGCGGTTGGACATGAAAACACAAAAACGCTTGATTAACCAAACTCTGAGGCGGATACGAAAGGATCAGGGAAACCCTAGTTTGCAAGTAGTACTGAGGGAAGCAAAAAAGCAACTCAAACGGCTGAAATGGGCAAGAAAAAAACAAAGGAATGAAGATCTTTGGGGGAAACTTGTCCACAAAGGAAAGCAGAAAAATAGTTCTAGGTTCTGGCAAATGGTGAAAAGAATCCAGAACCCTGACCATCTGGGGCAAAATTCGCACATAGCAGAGGAAGTATGGACCAAATACTTATTGTCACACTTTAATAATGACAATATAGGAGACACGACAACAAAGTCTCCCTGCATGGAAATCACAAGGCTTGGTCGTGATGGGAACTCCAGCAATCAAAGCGGGAGTTTAAGGGTATGACTTCCCTAGAACCAGAACATTTAGAAGGGGAAGGAAGACCTATAAAGGACAAGGAGACAGGGCTCACGGGATACACCCCAGCTGACATCGGGCGGCGAATCACAAAGGGACGACTGAATGGGGCCCCAGGACCGAATGGAATCCCCCCCATGTTGTACAAATCTGATGTAGCCTTTTGGAGTGCATCCTTGGGTCAGGTCTTTAACAAGGCCAGACTTACCTTATCCCTTCCGGACTCCTGGCATGGGTCCGTCATTATTCCGATATATAAACATGGGAGCAAGAGTAATCCGAACAGCTACCGCCTCATTGCTTTGCTTGATAAAGAAGCAAAATATTTCAGTGGTCTCATTCTGGAAGAACTATCGGCGTGGGCGTCCGAAAAAGCCATTATCCCTCCCAACCAAACAGGTTTCCGTAAAGGCCAAGGGACAACAACTAACATCATGGCCCTGTCCCTATTGATGGGCGAAGCAAAAACCACCAAGCTACCTCTATATCTCTCATTTAATAATTATATGGTGGCCTTCGACCATGTGGAACGAAACAAACTTTGGGAAAAACTATTCAATTCGGGCATTCCGAAACATCTCCTAGATGTCCTAATACTGCTTCACTCTAACACCTGGGTTAAAATTAAACTTGGAACTGGCCAGCACCTCTCGAAGCAGATTAAGACAACTAAAGGACTAAAGCAGGGGTGCTTATTAGCGCCAATTTTATTCAATCTGTTTATTTCGACTTACCGGAAGAACTTGACAAATGCCGCAATCACGCGCCCAAGCTAGGAAAAGTCACCCTCCCTAGTCTGTTATATGCAGACGATTTAGTGCTGATTAGCCGGTCGCCAATAGGCCTTCAGCTCCTTTTGAATTGTACCCATGCCTTCTCGGTAAAGAATGCCCTAGAAATAAACCTCAACAAATCTAAGGTCATGAGGGTGAACTACTGGAAGAAAAGGAGCCCTTGTTGGTACCTGAACGGAGTAAAGCTCGAACGGGTAGCCACATACAAGTACCTTGGTGTCGTGCTTGATTCTAAGAACACGTCTAGGCCTCAGCTCCAATCCATCCGAGGGAAGGCAACAATGATCCACCTCGCACTGAAATCACTAAAGACTAAACTCCCTGACCTTACCCTTAAACCTTTCCTTGAAATCCTCCGAGCGAAACTTCAACCAACGCTCACCTATGGGAGTGAATCGTTGCATGGGAAGGACACTGCACTGTTAGACACAGTCTTAGCCAACTGATATAGGGCCATCTTCAATCTTCCCAAATATGCGTCTCCGGCCCAAATTCGTTTAGAATTTGGGGTGGTCAAACAAACACTAGAAAGACGGAGCGCATATGTAATTAATTGGCGCAGGATTCGCGATGCAGACCCTGACTGTTTAAATGCCAGGGTCTGGGAAGAGTTACTCAGATGTCGCACTTCACTGCCTAGGGGTCAACCTATTTAGATCTCTTGATGTGCTAGGCTTATCTGATATTTGGGAAACCGCCATAGACCATCAGTCCTTCAAAAAATTGGCCAAAAAATCTGCCCGAATAATTTCGTCAATAGAAGATAAGAAAGACCTAGCCAATAGGGCGCATGGCTGGATAACGGTGGGAGATTACGGCAAAATACGGCCACAAGCATATCTTAATATCGGGATGAACATAAAAATCAAAGAAAAGTTCCTAAAATTGCGCCTTGGAGCCATCCCGATATTACCGCACCTGCCGCCATGGGAGAGAACTCACGCCTCGGCCCTATGTCGCCTATGTAAATCTGGCAAGGAGGACATTATCCATGTGATATGCATTTGCCCGAGACTATTGGACCTGAGACATAAGTTGTTGCTACCTTTTTATGCTGCTCGGACCTGTAGACAGGCAGTTAAACTGTGTTTTTCCTCCAGCGATACTAAATTGAATTGTCAGGTTGTGAAGTTCTTCGATTTAATGAAGGAAAGATTCAAGCACACTTGAAAGACTTATCGGGACTTAATAACAACCTTGAATTGACAATAGTAACTGCTGTATTTTAAATCATTTGTACTGTTATGTGGCGGTTTATATTTTTGTAAAGATTTTAATTAATCATATACAAATAAAAATATTACTTACTTAACTGGCTGAAGACAGTAATCTTACCCCTGCGCTATCACATGCAAGGAGGATTTGTGCCAGGCCGCTCCCCTGACGACATGTCTTTGATCCATGTACTGTAGCAGGTACGAAAGGATCAGGATGACAAATTCGCACACTCTCGCGACATTCAAAAAGCTTTTGACTGTGTTGAATGGAGTACCTGTTTCAGCCAATACACAGGGCAGGTTTCTGCAACAATTTTCTACCCATGGTCAAATGCCTCTATTTAAACCCAAAGGCAGGAATCACCTGTGGGGTATCGATGTCACAAGCCTTGCCAATTAAATATTGTGCCAGGCAGAGTTTACCACACTTCCCTCTGGTGTTTCTTCAGGGTCTGGAGTTGCTGGCAGAAGCTTTATGGCACTGGGACAATATTAAAGGTATCATCGCTTCTGCAGGTACACAGAAGATCTTCATCTATGCAGACGACATCCTACTCACACTGGCCCAACCGATCTCTTCAATCACCAGCCTAATGGACCTGATTGGTACTTTCTGTGCTTTCTAAGGATCATTTCGTGTCAAATTGCAAAATTCTGGTGTTTACAACTTCTACAGGTGTCTGTAGGTGACTTAAACTTCAAGTGGACCCCTACTAATCTGAAGTAATTAGGAATATTGGTCAATCCGGATACGATAAACATGGTGCAGGACAATCTCCACCTACTGATGCAAAGAATGCCTCTGGATTTTATCAGATGGTCCCATCTATGACTGTCCGTCTGTGGGTGATGGCAAATAATCCATATGAACATTGCTTCCAGATTGAACAAGGGGTTTCCTATTCTGCTAATTAAAGCCCCAAAAAAGATTCTGAAGACTCCACATGATGACATCAGCCATTTTGCATGTGGCTTTGGATGGAGAGGTTGAAAGCCTCAAAATTGTACAGAAAAACCACAGTGGAGAGATATTTTGATGCACTCTTATTATTTAGTCAATGGTATGGTTTGCATTGGCGACATAAGCTATGTGGGTGGCCCTGGGGGACAAAAAAACTTCTGAATTGCTCCAAAACAGTTAACATACATTATCACGTTCCTGAGAAGCGGCCCAACACTATGAATCCCTATCATGTATCTCCACATATCTCACATGGTACACTCGTCACAGGAAACTCCATCAATGGCCAATTCATGCAGCCACCTGTGTGGAGAAATATGAATTATACCCACGACTGAAATATCGATGAGGAGACTCAGTGCTTGGTTTCTGCAGATGCAGGAATTTCTGGACTTTCCCGCCCAAGAAGTGGGGGTTACTGTGACCTGAATTGCTGCACCTTGGACTCTCCAAGAAACTTGTGGCTGGCTTATGGCTGTTTTGAGAGAGGCTGCGAGATCGTACATGAGGAGCGGGCTCAGTGGCAGCAGATTATCAAACTAGTATCCAGTATCCTTGGGTTGGAGCGCAAGAGCTACACTAATATGAATGGTGAGGATTTACACTAACTAGCTCTGAAGGGGAAGTCACTCCATTAGCTGGCACTTGAGGAGACCTTAACATATAGGGACTATAAGAGGGGGGATAGGTCAGGCAAGCTCTTGTATTGGTTGGTGATGTGGGAGCTGGCCTCCACGATTGTCCCCTCTATTCAGTCCGCAGTGGGCGTGGTAGTGAAAACAGCTGAGGATATAGCAGCTATGTTTGCAGGATATTATAATGATCCATATGTTCCCAGAGAGAGGCTTCATCCGGAGGTGGCCTGTCCTTTAGTAATTGATATCCTGGTGCCCATGGTGTCTGTGAGTGACAGGGCAGCCTTAGACCACCCTTTTGAAGCGAAAGGGTTCACACTGGCTCTCCAGGACATGAACTTGGGAAAACTCCGGGCCCAGATGGGTTTCCCACTGAATACTATAAAAACTTCTAGGCACTCCTGATGCCTCGCCTTCTTGGCCCTTATGAGGAGGTGGTATGCAAGGCTCAGTTTTTTTTTAAAGTAGGAGGTTCGAGCTGTACGTTTTCAGCATTGTGTGAAGGTCCGGAGCTGCCTGATATTTTGAGTTTATTCGCCAGGTAGCAAGGGGCGGAAGTGTGCATGGTTTTATGGATGATACAGGCAGTCTTGTAAATTGACCTATCTTCGATGGGAAGCCAGCGAAGAGAAAAAAGTATGGGTGTGATGTGATCATTTCTTTCAGCCCCACATACGAAAAATGCCGCTAAATGGAGGATGTATTTTAGAGGGGAAATGTGGGTTTTGCGGAGTCCAGCAAGGAGAGAGTTGCAGTAGTCCAATCTGGAGAGAACCGGTGATTGGACCAAACATTTTAGGTCTTGCTAAGGAAAGAAAAGCCCAACCCCCCAAAGAAGGCATAATTGGTATCTTGCGTTCTTGGCAATGATACTGATATGGGAATGTAGTTTGAGTCTTTGGTCTAGAATGATGCCTAGGGATTTTGCACTGTCAACAAAGGTAGGTTTGTTGTTAAGTATGGTCAAATTGTCCATCCATGATTGACTGAACAGGAGGAGGAGAGAGAAGAAGGAATTCTGTTTTTGAGGGATTCAGAATTAGTTGGTGAGTTCATATCCAGTTTTGGATGTCAACTCATCCAGTTTTGGATAAATATGAGACTATTGTTGAGCCTGAAATGTGTGCGGAAGACAACTTTAGATAGATTTGGGTGTCATCAGCATAGAGGTAATAATGAATCCCAGATTTTTTAGGAGATTTCCTAGCAGTTCCATGTAAAGATTGAGCTAGGTGGGCATGACAATTGTGCCTTGAGGGATGCCTTGTTCCCCAGCCATTGATGTAGAAAGACAGGTTGCTACTTTGATCATCATTGATCTGCCCGAGAGATACGATTCAAACCATTTGAGCACTGTGCCTTCAAAACTCATTCTTTGATTTAATATGTTCAGAAGAATGTTGTGACTAGCAGTGTCAAAGGCTGCGGATAGATCCAGAAGGATCAGGAGACATGACTCACCAGAGTCAAGTACTCGCATGGCATCATGAATCACTTGTAGCATGGCTGTTTCAGTGCAGCAGCCTTGAGTGACTCCAGATTGGAATTCGGCAAGAAGGATGTTGTCCTTGATATGTTGGGAGAGTTGCTCCGGATCACAAATTTCGGTAATATAAGCAAGAAAAGGGAGGTTGGTGATCACAACAGCAGAGGGTTTCTTTAGAAGTGGGGTAACCTGTCCGGTTTTGAGGGCAACAGGAAGGGAGGAAGAGGTTAACCAGACTGGTCCAGTAGGGGAGCATGTAGGAGTAGAAGTCAATGGCAATGTCACCAGGGATAGGGTCAATAGAATGGTTTGAAGGTTTTGTTTCCAGAATGTTTTTGAGGAGGGCATCTTCGGTGATGACGTCAAAGTTCTGCCATAAGGCTATGGATTTGTGGTCCTCCAGAGGGGTACGATGACTGACACAATCAACGAGCGATTTCATTTATTCGATGAAGAATAGTGCGAATTCTGTAGCCTTCTTGGGATGGTCTAAAAATTTGATGGTTGAGGAAGAGTTGCTGGTATTTTTGATAAGGTCAAATAGCTTTTTAGGTCTGTTCTTGGAGTAGTCAAGGATGGTTCTAAAGTGAGTCGCTTTTCCACTAAAGATGTGATTATGATAGTGCGATCTTGCGTGACGGAGATTGGAGAGATTATTAATGGAAGGAGATTGTCTACAATTTTTATCCAGGTATCTCAAGTTCTTTCTTTATTCATAGAGGGATTTATTGAACCATGGTGCAGAAGGAGTGGTCCTTTTCTTTTTCCTTTCTCATGGAGCAAAAGTGTTAATCACAACTGAAAGACTGGTGAGACATTGAGTGGTCGAATCACTGACTGCAGAGTTGGGGTCTAGGACTGGCAGTGCTCTCATACCTGTGTTGCAAAAAATGTCAAGACCGATGTTTTTGGTGTTGTGGAACCGGGTAGTAGTCCTTTTAGGTTGGCCAAGTGTTACAGAATGAGTTAAGTGCAGTGAGAAGGGAATGAGGAATAGGTCAGGCCAGTCTACTAGTATGGGATCAACATCAGTTAGCATATCTTCTATGGAGATAATAAGGTCAAGCATGGAGCCCTTGGAGTGTGTTGGTTTTGTGCTATGTCGAACAAGATAATTTCCTAAGAGAAATGTGGCAAGCCTGTTGGCAACTGAATCTTCCAAAATGCCCCAGTGAAAATTAAAGTCTCCAAGAAAGATCAGTTTGTCGCTTTATGAGTATTGGTCACTAGCAAAGTCAGTGAATTCCTGCATGAAGGCAGAGCAGTCACCTGGTGGGTGATAAATGGCATGAAATCTGAGATGGGACCTGTGCTGTACTTGAAGTTCCAGAGAAAGACATTCGAAGGTGCAGCAAGAGCGGCTGGGAAAATTCTTAAATTGAAGGGAGTTTCTGAAGACAACTTTCACCGTCCCCCTACTTTGTCCTCTCTATCATTTCTGATAATGGAAAAGTCTGTGGGTAAGTAGTATTAGAGGTGTCATTGAAGCAGGTCTCAGTGAAGAAAAGTAGATCAAGATTGTAAAGGTTGATGATGTCTGAATTTTCCAGCTTGTGTTTATTTGCAGATTTACAGTTGTGAAGCAAACAGCTCAGATCTGATATGACTGTTTTGGTGAAGGTGTGGCAGGTCCTTTAGGGGCGATAGGGATGATGTTTCTGAATGTTGGTGCCTTGGTTGAAAATGGCTTGTGTTTGGTTTGGGTCCAGGAGATGGTCGGTATAGTGCAATGATTATTATTGGATGGAGAGGAGAAGGTGTGGGGGTTGGAAGTATTGTAGCTAGCCAATAAATTGGAAATGTCTGTTGGGCACAGATTGTGTGCAGCTTTTTTGGGGCATGGGAGAAGGGTATTCCTCTGGATAAGGAGTTTGAGGTAATGAGCACTCACCAGGGGTAATAGGGAGTTGGGCAAATTGGATATTTTAGAACTTTGGTGGGAGATGGTAGCTTCAAGCTGGGTAATTGAGGAGATTAGGTGTCCTTGTTTATTTTCAAAGAAGAGAAGAGCTGAGTACAGAATGTTATGTTGCTCCATGGGTTATGAAGAGAGTTCAACTTGAGTGGGAGAGCAAGGGGGTGGGAGAGGTTTGCTGGGGTATTGGATTATAGAATGGAGGCAGACTCATCAAGTGGTGTTGATTAGTAGTAATTATAGGTGCAGCTGTGGTGGAGAGAAAAGTATATGAGCATTTATTTATTTTATTTTTTACACTTATAGAGCGCACTGATACCGGTCGGCGTCCTGGCGCTAAAGTGATAGTTCCAGAGAAGCGAAAATCTAGGTACTTATTGGGAGAAAAGCCATGTTTTTAGATCCTTCCTGAATGCCAGGAGATTTGTATTAAGTTTGAGGGAGAGAGGGAGGGAGTTCCACGCCTTCGCAGCTCCCCTGACAAAGCTCCTTCCACCCCAGCGTGCCCTCTTGATTCGGGTGGTTTTAACCAGCCCCATACTGGCCGACCTCAGTTGTCTACCTGGTCTATACCACTGAAAAAGATCTTGAAGAAACACTGGGCCAAGGCCATGCAGTGCCTTAAAGATAATGCAAAGGGCCTTGAACCTAATTCGTTTCCGTACCGGAAGCCAGTGCAGTTTATCCAACTCCTTAGAGACTGAGGAAAACTTGGGCAAACCCCCAATCAAGCGGGCAGCCGCATTTTGTAGGACTTGAAGCTTGTTGAGCACTCCCTGTTGTGCCTCAAGAAAAAGACTATTACAATAGTCAATGCGTGATAAAACGAGGGCAGTCACCACCGTCTTTCTACAGCCCTCAGGAAGGTACGGTAGAACCTTTCTGATAATTCTCAGAATGTAATGTACTGAGGAACTCAGCGCATTGACTTGAGGTTTAAAGGTGAGAAGGTTATCCATAACGACCCCCAAATTCTTCACCTTTGTAACAGGGATGGGAGGGGCCCCCATATCAGTGGGCCACCAGTTAGGGCTCCAAAGGTTGGTCCTTGTGCCAAAAATGATCACCTCCGTCTTTGAGGAGTTCAGTTTTAAACAGCTTTTAGCCATCCACGAGCTGACTGCCGACATGCAATCCTGAAACCTGCCTGCCACCTCCCACTCAGTCCCCGGGAGCACCGAGACCACAATCTGGGTGTCATCGGCGTATGATGTTAACTCAAACCCGAAGGATCTGATTACAGGGGCAAGAGCGGCTACGTAGATGTTGAATAAAGTGGGGCTTAGGGAGGATCCCTGCGGGACCCCCCCCGGGAGCTCGAAAGGTCTTGATTCATATTCCCCCATGGCCACCACTTGTACCCGCTCAGTTAAAAAGGCCTCCAGGAGCTTGAGTGCTTGTCCGCGAACCCCGCAGCCCTCCAACCGATCAAGTAGCAATGCATGGTGGACGGTATCGAAGGCTGCCGACAGGTCTAAAAGAATCAACACTGCCTGGCCCCCTTCGTCAAGCACCTTCCGGATCTCCTCTGTGGACTTAATCAGAGCCGTCTCAGTGCTGTGACCCTCTCTAAAACCATGTTGTGCTGCATCTAAACCTTTAGAATTGCGCAGGAAAGAGCAGAGTTGGGAGTTCATAATTTTCTCAACCAATTTCGCAGGCAGTGGCAACCTGGATATTGGTCTGTAGCTGTTGGGGTCCGCAATATCAAGGGAGGGCTTTTTGAGGAGCGGGCTAATTGAGGCCCGTTTCCAGATCGTAGGGAAATTGCCTTTTTCAAACATTAAGTTGAAAATCCCTGCCAGTTTGTTCGCAATAGGGCCAGCCGCCAGTTTAGCAATAGAGGTGGGGCAAGGATCGTAAGGTGAACCAGATTTGGTGGCTAGCAACAGTTTTGCTACTTCCTCTGCCTCCACAGGTATAAAGGCTGAGAAAGTAGCTCCAGTGGATCCCGCATGGGAAATCCTATGGGGAGTGTCGTGGAGGCTCTGAGCCACCTGAGGTTCAAGAGAGGTAAATATCACCTGCACTTTATTCTGAAAGAACTTTGCTAGGGACTCACATAGTTCTAGATTAGGCGGGACCATCACCGCCTTGGGAGAGGCCAGACTGGTGACAGTATCAAAGAGTTCTTTTGAGGAGTTCTTAGCCATCTCAATACGCTCCGTAAAGTATGCCCTCTTAGCTTGCCTGATCTCATCTTTATAGGCCCTTTGGCCGGCTTTAAGCTTTTCCTTGTCATGCTCCGAATAGGTGGACCTCCAAATCCGTTCTAGCTTTTTGCATACTATTTTGGCATCTCTGAGGACGTCCGAGTACCAGGGGGCTGATGGCACTGACCTAGCGGGTCGACATCGTTTAGGGGGTGCCAACTTAAGGCAAGCATGATCAATCCAGTCTGTATATTCGGAAGAGGCTATGCTTACGTCTGTCGGTCGGGCCGGGTCGGAGGCAAGAAGCAGCTCCTCCAAGTCGTTTGCTTTGATGTTTTTCCATGGCCTGCACATACTGCTGGTTTGCCCCTCACCTGTCACTGTTTTAGCCTGAGGAATAAGAATGGTGAACCGCACCACCCCATGGTCTGTCCAGGGTAGGGGTTCGGCTTTTTGGAACATAAGATCAGAGCTGTTGGTGAAGATTCCATCTAGAGTGTGGCCAGCCTGGTGGGTTGGCCCTACTACCGACTGGATCAAGCCCACTACCGACATTACGTCTAGTAAGGCCAAGGAATCTGAGTCGGCGGGATCTTCCAAATGGAAGTTAAAATCCCCCAAGACAGTAAAGGAGTCAGCCCCAACCGCCTCCTCTAAGATACTGCCAACTGTTTCGAGAAAGCGGGACTTCGCCCCAGGGGGTCTGTAAAGCAGGCATCCCTTAAAGGAGTAGTGGTTGGAAAGATCCAGCTTAAACCCCAGGGCCTCACACGCCCCGGAGGAAGTTGGAAAGAAGTGCCCTTGGATGGAAGTGTGGTAAATAATGGCCACCCCTCCACCCCTCTTTTTTGGTCTATCCAAGACGAAACTAAGGAAATTAGGTGGTGTTGCTTTTACCAGGTCAGGACCTGAAGCTGCGTCCGTCCAGGTCTCAGTGACAAAGGCAATTTGTGCATTGGAGTCAAGAATCAAATCTGCACACTCCATGCTGTGCTTTACCAGGGACCTAGCATTAATTAATATGCAATTTATGGTTATTTTTCCTCGTCTATTCGTGTGCCTGGGGGTCTGAGAGAGCGCTCTAATTCTATCCCCAGTAATGGGAGGGATCATAGCTTTACAAGCGGAACAATAGTGTAACCCCACCTGTAGATCATTATCCGGGGCCATCCTCTGACATCCACTCCTCAGTTTGTTCCCCCCTAATTCCCAGAGCTGCTTGTAATCATAGCACAGTCTCTTAGAAGGGTCTGAGGGAAAATTGACAGGGGTTATGGCGCTGGGCGCGGGTCCGGCGCGGACGGGCGCAGACGGGCGCAGACGGGCGCAGACGGGCCCGCCTTTGGCGCGCCTTCGGCGCGCCCGCCCGCTGCGCGGGCGAGATCTCGTGATCATTTTATGGGGCGTGAGGAGGGCGTGAGGCTGCGAGAACTAGTCCGCAGACCTTCCCCTCCCTCCAAGATGGCGGTTTCTATGCCCCCTTCCGCGTCAGCGACCAATCGGCTGTGCGGAGGGTCGGCAGCTGACACCAGGAGAGTCCGAGGACCCGAGGCCCCTCGTCAGCGTTAATGACCAAGTTAAAGCGGTGCGTGCAGGTTAAAATTCGGGTCGGTATTTCCCAGTTAGCAGCTATTAATAAATTCAATTTTTAAAAACAGCAAGTATTGACACAAGAACAATTGTAAAAACACAGGTAAAACAAGTAAAAACACTAGCTCGATGCTCCAGCCCTAAGCCCCCGGCTTTCCGCCTCAGGGGAATATCACTAATGGGCGCTGCACGGAGCTGCTAAATTTATAAATCCGGGAGGGCGGGAGGCTGCGAGAACTAGTCCGCAGACCTTCCCCTCCCTCCAAGATGGCGGTTTCTATGCCCCCTTCCGCGTCAGCGACCAATCGGCTGTGCGGAGGGTCGGCAGCTGACACCAGGAGAGTCCGAGGACCCGAGGCCCCTCGTCAGCGTTAATGACCAAGTTAAAGCGGTGCGTGCAGGTTAAAATTCGGGTCGGTATTTCCCAGTTAGCAGCTATTAATAAATTCAATTTTTAAAAACAGCAAGTATTGACACAAGAACAATTGTAAAAACACAGGTAAAACAAGCATACATTGAAAGAAATAGAAGTATTGAGTTCTAAATGAGGAGGAGAAGGGTGAGGGTTGTGGTGGGAGGAAAGTAGGAGGGGAGGGGATAGAAGGGAGCAAAGAAAGGCAAGGGGTTTGGGAGGTAAAAAGAGGAGGGGGTGGAGAGGGCATGTGGGCTGGGCAAAGTGAGTGTATGGGGGCTGTATGAATATGTGACGTTATTCCGCAAACTATTTTCCCACATACCATGACTCTGCATTTTTAACAACGCAGGTGCATATACTCCGCAATACCATCACTCCGCAATCCCTTACTCCGCACATAACTTTACCACGCATGCCTTTACAATGCAAAGGCATGTGTGGTGAAGTTATAAACTTAGTAAAAGTACTTACCCTATATATATATTTATATATATATATATATCTACATATATATATATATATATATATATATATGTAGATATATATATAAATGCAATTAATATTTATATATAAAATACAAATATTTATATATATATATATATATATATATATTGTCACCAAACCAAACTTCCCATCAAAATAAGGCGCTGACTCCGTGAATCATAATCCAAACGATATTTAATGGCTCATTTGCTGCATAGACGCGTTTCGGCGGCTTGCTCCCGCCTTGTTCACTACTAATATATATATATATATATACATAGTTTCTTTTTTTTAATTACCCTGTTCATCCTAAAAACTAATCCCACCCTGGTCCCTTAAAATACCCCAGCAGCCCAAAGTCCTAACCCACCCTTACTCCTTAAAATACCCCAGCGCTCTTAAACACAAACCCATCCTGACCCTAAAAATAAACCCTGCACCCAAAAATCCAAACCTATCCCTGAACCCTAAAAATGCCCCTGTACCCCAAAACCCAAACCTTGCCCTGAACCCTAAAAATGCCCCTGTACCCCAAAACTATCCCTGAACCCTAAAAATAGCCCTGTACCCCAAACCTAGCCCTGAACCCTAAAAATACCACTGTACCCGATAACCCACCCTGAACTTTAATAAAACCCACTACACCCCAAAACCTAAACTAACCCTGAACCCTAAAAAGATCTCCTGCACCCCAAACCTAAATAACCCCTTAACCCTAAAAATACCCAGGAACCCCAAACCAACCCTTAAAATATCCCATAATCCCTAAAACATATACCCCAACACCCCCAAACTAAAACCATATACTTACCTTAAACTTAAATATTAAAAACATATGCTTTTACCATTCATGCTTTTACAACGAATTTCATTGTAAAAGCGTGCGTGGTAAAAGCATATAAGATATAATAGCATGCGTTAATATAGAATTGCGGATTAATGGTACATTCATTGTAATGGTATGCGGAGTGAAGGTATGCGGAAATAAAGTTGCGTTGTAAAGGTGTTTTACCGTGCTGTATACATGCACAATGAGGAAAATTGACCCGGAGGGTAGATAAGTACATGTAGAAAGTGTACAGTTCTTCTAGGCTAGAGGAAGGGGGAATGGAAAGGTAGAGGTTGCTATACGAGAGTAATGGGACAAGCAACAGTCCTGAAATGAGGGGTTTGAAGAGAGATGTATGGGTTTGCGAAAGACTCAGGTTAAAGGGAGAGGAAGCGGGGGAAGGAGGGTGGGGTGGATAAACAGGGAGATCGTATGGTGGAGAAGTCGCTATGTGAGCTGGAAAGTCTGGCTGCTGGAAAAAAAGAATTGGATAAGGGGGTGGTTAAGCTGATAGGGCGCAGGTTTCTTCGGAGTCCCAGGATGGTATGGAGGGGTAAATGAGTGCTGTCCATTGGCCGTGTTGCAGTGTTGAGGATAACATTCCAGTTGTAGAAGGAGAAATTGGTAGAAGGGGAAGCAGGGGTGAAGGGGGTATCGGGTCTGCCAGAGGGGAGGCCTGTTACTCTTGGGAGAGCTGCCTTCTGGTGTCCTGGTGAATAGGGGGAGAAGAGATTGAATTGAGGGAGGAGTCAGTTGGAGAGATCGAAGCCCCAGGGATGGTGAGCAGGATGGAAACAGGTGGTCGAAAAGAGAGAGACAAGTTGTTAAAGAGTGAGATAGTGAGTAATCCATTGAAGCAAGCTGAACGGGAAATTTTTAGTTGGTGCCCATGTGTGATTGAGGAGGAGGAAGTAATGTTAAAGGAGTTATTGAAGATAGTGGTCCGGGATGAGATGCTATTGGTGAAGAAAATGAGGTCAGTTTTGAGCCTCCCATATCGACCGCTATGGTATTGATGGTACACAGTCAAAATATCGAGTTAGAAATATCGATGTACCAAAATATCGTGTCAATAATATCGAAGGTGCAGAATATCGAAGACAAGAATATCGTTGGACAGAATATCGACCCTAAGGTAAGTAATATCGAAATACTTAATATCGATGTAAGTAATATCGAAGTTAGTAATATCAATAGCATATATATCGATGTTACTAATTTCGATTACACTAATATCGATATATGTATTATTTCTGTTGTTTTTTATTATGTATGTGTTATATGTTTTACTTAAGTAATTAAAATAAGTACTATTATATGTGTATTATATATATATATTAATAAATGTATTTATAAGTTAATTATATGTTTTAGTACCGGAGCGGGTTGTGGGTTTATAGGGGAATTGGGTGGGAAGTAATTTAATTATGTTAAATTGATTAATAATTAGTAGTTAATATTAATTAATTATAAATAATTGGTAATTAAATTTAATTAATTTGTTAATCATTTTAATTAATTGATTAATTGATAGATATGTTTTATAGTGGGTTGTGGGTTTATAGGGGAATAGGGTGGAAAGTTATTTAATTATGTATAATTAATTATTCATTAGTAGGAATTATAAATTAAATTTAAATAATTGGTCAATATTTTTACTTAATTGGTAATTAATTTTAATTGATTGGTAAATAATTGTAATTAATTCATAAATAGATCAATGTGTTCTGTTGTGGGTAGTGGGTTTATAGGGGAATATGGTGGAAGTAATGTAAATGATTGTTTTGTAAATAATATAATTGTTAAATAATTAGTAATTGGTAATTAAATATTATAAAATGGTATTTTTAAATATTTATTTTTGCTTAAATATATTTAGGTAATCATGTTTTTTATAATTATGTATAGGTATTGTATATGGTTTAAATTTTTTAAATACTTTATATTATTATTTAAATAAAAAGATTTTATTTATCAGTCTGTTATTTTAACCCCTACCCTATCCAACATTTTCCCCACTGTTGCATTCTCTGGAGTTGGAATAGTAATTGTTATCCCTAGGCTATCCAACACTTTCCCTACTGTTGTACTCTCTGGAGTGGGAATAGTAATTTTTACCCCTAGGCTATCCAACGCTTTCCCTACTGTTGCACTTCTGGTGTGGGAATAGTAATTTTTACTCCTACGCTATCCAACACTTTCTCTACTGATGCACTCTCTGGAGTGGGAATAGTAATTTTTATTCCTACGCTATCCAACGCTTTCCCTACTGTCGCACTCTCTGGAGTGGGAATAGTAATTTTTATTTCTACCCTATCCAACGCTTTCCCTACTGATGCACTCTCTGGAGTGGGAATAGTAATTTTTACCCCTATGCTATCCAACGCTTTCCCTACTGTTGCACTCTCTGGAGTGGGAATAGTAATTTTTACCCCTACGCTATCCAACGCTTTCCCTACAGTTGCACTCTCTGGAGTTGGAATAGTAATTTTTACCCCAACACTATCCAATGCTTTCCCTACTGTTGCACTCTCTGGAGTGGGAATAGTAATTTAGACCACTACGGTATCCAACGCTTTCCCTACTGTTGCACTCTCTGGAATGGAAATAGTAATTTTTACCCCTACGCTATCCAAAGCTTTCCCTACTTTTGCACTCTCTGGATTGGGAATAGTAATTTTTACTCCTACGCTATCCAACGCTTTCCCTACTGTTGCACTCTCTGGAGTGGGAATAGTAATTTATATTCCTACGCTATCCAACGCTTTCCCTACTGTTGCATTATCTGGAGTGGGAATAGTAATTTTTACCTCTACGCTATCCAAAGCTTTCCCTACTGTTGCACTCTCTGGAGTGGGAATAGTAATTGTTACCCCTACGCTATCCAACATTTTATATAATTAATTGTAAAAATATTAAAAGTATATTTAATTTTTTATGTTTTGTACATTTTATTTATGTTATTGTTTTATGTTTGTAAATGTATTAGTAAATTAGAATATATTTTAATAATTTATAAGTTAGTAAAATAACTATTACAACATATTGTTCAGAACATATATATTATATATTTACAGTATATATTTAATTGATATATTATTATTATATATGTATTATTTATTAAGTTTAAACATTATTAGATACTTATAACTATGTATATTATATTTATTAGTGTTATTTAATTTATTTTACAATTATATTTTAAAAGAAAAAAACGATATTTTTAACATCGATATTTTTAACATCTACAGTATTTTCCGGCGTATAAGACGACTTTTTAACCCCTTAAAATGTTCTGGAAAGTCGGGGGTCGTCTTATACGCCGGGTGCCAAATTTTATGGTATGTTTTCATGCGCTGTTTCATAGCGAGGACTTCACTCGAAGGTGTCAGACCGCTTCACAATAGGAAATAACAAGAAACAACACACCTTATGTTAAAAAATACAGCCACCGGCACTGGCAACGTCCACACCCAGGCCCCGCACCATGAACTGTGCAAGTATCGAAAGCGAGCGTTTTTTTTCATAGCGAGGACTTCACTCGAAGGTGTCAGACCGCTTCACAATAGGAAATACAACACACCTTATGTTAAAAAATACAGCCACCGGCACTGGCAACGTCCACACCCAGGCCCCGCGCCATGAACTGTGCAAGTATCGAAAGCAAGCGTTTTTTCATAGCGAGGACTTCACTCGAAGGTGTCAGACCGCTTCACAAGCGAGCAAATGGCGCCATGAGTCTTACCTCGACTGCCGCTGCCGCTGCACACGCGCCTCCAACCGCTTGCACATCCCCAGGCAGACGAGGCAGCAGGACATCTGAAATATATAACGGGCAGCCAGCGCCGAAGATGGCAGCCCCCGCTGTGTTGCACGTTTGGCACGCGCTCCTCTCTCCATGACATGGGCATGGGCATAGAAAGGGGACTGTAGAATGTTCCCGAAGGCAGTAGAGCACTTGCCGTGATTGGCTGGTTGTTGCGAAGAGGAAAGGCAGTCTGGTGAGCAGATATTTGCCGTACATGTGGTGGTGAAGACAGTACAGCACCAGTCTCTGCACCTGTTCATACTGTACAGCACCAGTACATCCAGTGCAAATGGCTGACAGTCAAGAACCCGGCAAGGCTCCAGCACTACATCCAGTGCAAATGGCTGACAGTGAAGCACCCGGCAAGGCTCCAGCAGTACATCCAGTGCAAATGGCTGGCAGTCAAGAACCCAGCAAGGCTCCAGCAGTGGCAAGAAGAAGGAAATATGAAGCCAGTTACAAACTTAAAGTTGTGGATTTTGCCACGGAACATAATAACTGTGCTGCTGCAAGACAATATGGAGTAACAGAAAAGATGGTTCGGGCCTGGAGAGCAAATGAGAAAGCATTAAGGAGCATGCCAAGGGGTAAGTGTGCATTAAGAAGAGGCACCCCACATTGGCCAGAACTCGAAAAGCATGTAGCAGACATGGTGACTGAGCATCGCCAAAGCGGATATGTAGTGACCCGAAATAAAATCCGATTGGTTGCACTTCAGTGGGCCAAATCTAACCCAGATCTCAGCAACAGATTTAAGGCCACTGTATCCTGGTGTACTAGATTCTTGGGAAGGCATAATCTGGTATTGCGGCAAAAGACAAAAATTGCCCAAAAATTACCTGCGGATCTTGATGCCAAAATGCATAGCTTCCATCGCTACGTTATTAGGCTGCGCAATGAACATGGCTATGCGCTAAGTAGTATCGGAAATATGGATGAAACTCCAATGAATTTCGATATGATTGCAAACAAAACTGTCCATCAAAAAGGTGAAAAGACAATTTTAATAAAAACAACAGGACATGAGAAGTCCAGTTTCACAGTGGTACTAGCATGCACAGCTGATGGCGCAAAACTGAGACCAATGGTTATTTTCAAAAGAAAAACAATGCCGAAACTCAAGTTTCCTGTTGGTTGTTTTGTGCATGTGAATGAGAAAGGATGGATGGATGAAGAAGGGGTAAAGCTATGGTTTGATAATGTATGGAGCAGGCGACCAGGTGGACTTCTACAAAGACGTAGTCTACTGGTGTGGGATATGTTCAGGGCTCATTTAACTCCAAGCACCAAGCAAAGGCTGGCAAGACTAAAAACAGATGTGCAGTTATACCTGGAGGATTGACATCGTTGGTGCAGCCACTGGATGTGTGCCTAAACAAGCCATTTAAAGATCGCATCCAAGAACAGTGGAATGAGTGGATGGTTAGCGGTGAAAAAACATTCACAAAAGGAGGAAACATGCGTGCTCCACAGTTGGATGTTTTGTGCAACTTTGTCATAAAGGCCTGGAACGACATCGATGCAGAAACAGTCATAAAGTCTTTCAAGAAGTGTGGCATATCAAATTCATTAGATGGTATGGAGGACGACTACTTGTGGCAAGATGAAGAGGATGCCGAAGCAGAGACCACACCATCTGATACGGAATTGGTACCAGAGCCATACGATGACTGCCTTAAAGATGTACCACAAGATCTCATTGATTTACTTATGAGATCAGATGACGAAGAGGAGGATTTTGAAGGCTTTTAAAGGGAACGTTGTAAATCCTGTAAAAATCGCTTGGACTTATGAAAAGTTATGAAAAGTTTAATCCACTTGCACTGTTTCATGCACTAATTTATGTTTACCGTACCGTACATGTTTGATGACAAACAGGTATGTTCACAAGTGACAGTTTTTCATATGGTTCTAAATAAAAATATTGCGACTAAAGCAATATTGTTTATGCAACCAATTTGTTTGAGTTCAGTCTTTGAGTTTGTACAATAAACGCTTAACACTGTCCACTGATAAAGCCTTACTGCTCACCCACAGGGAGGAGGATTAGAATCACTAATACGGTAAGCTCAAAATAAATTCTCGGAATGGCTATGCAGGACTGCGTTGGACTGCGCTGGAAGTGGGGGTAGTCTTATACGGCGAGTATGGCACGAAACCTAAATTTTATCAAGCAAAGTAGGGGGTCGTCTTATACGCCGGGTCGTCTTATACGCCGGAAAATACCTTATATTATTTTTTCGATATTTTTGTACTTACCATGTTGTAGATAGGATGTCGATATTCTTGCCCTCGATATTTTAGACTCGATATTTCTGTAGGTCGATATTTTGGAGGTCGAAATTTTGTCAGTGATCCGGTATTGATCAACAAAAAGGGAATCAGGAAATTGTTCAAGGGTGTTATGTGTGAACCTTGTTTCCGATGCTTTGTCCAAATTGGGAGGGTAAATGATCTTGTAGCAGTTGGCTCCAGTGCTCACTCGTTTGGTCGACATAGTTTTTTTTTTTAAACTTTATTTTCACAGCAAAGATAAACAACATAATCCCCCCCAAAATTGGCATCGGTAGAAAGAAAATACATGTGTACACAGTTCATTGTCCCATTACAGCTCCAGCAGGTTCAGATATAACAATAAATACAAGAGTCAAAACTTCGGGATGCAAAGTAAATCATAAAAACTGACATTAAGGAACATTGTGCGTAGCCATCAGGGCATTACCCCAACACCATCTCTCCCTCCGCGCCTCCAGCATCCCCGCCCTCAGACCCCGACTCCCCAGAGGAGAACAATTCAGCACTGGTTGCATCCGAATCGCTGCCAACTGACCCCACAGCGCACATCATATGCCAGGCGAGCAAGTCCTCTTGCAGCCGCTCATCCTTACGTGTACGCTGCATGTGTGTCTCCTCAGCCAATGTCCATTCCCCAATATCCCGGAGCCATAATGACATGACCGGGGCCCTCTGTCCCATCCAGGTGATAGCCACTCGTCGCCTAGCCAGCACCACGAGTAGTTGTAACATTTTGTAGGATAGGTCCCTCTTTCTAGGTTTGGGGACCAGGGCTAGCAAACAGTGAAGTGGGGTCAGGGCAATATGCAGGCTCGTGACCTTCCGGATGTGGACTACCACCGCCTTCCAGAAGTCTCCGACCAGCGGGCACTCCCAGACCAGATGGAGAAATCCGGCTCTGACCGTACCACATCTAGGACAGGCATCCATTTTATCTGCGGCGATGCGGTGTAAAGCAACTGGGGTCATGTAAGCGCGGTGCACAAAATTGAAATGGATCAGTTTGAATCGTGCATTACACAACACCTTCCGGGTAAGGGTCCTTATTCGTTTACGTTGTCCCGGGTCTAGGGCGACCCACAGATCCTCTTCCCATGCCGCCCAAGACGGGGATATCGGTGGGGCCGAATCACACCTCATAGCCGTATATAACAGCGTTATCAGTCGCCGTCCCCCACCGAAAGACAAAAGGATATTCAGAGTATGGGACACCTGGGGGGGCCTCCGGATATTGTGGCCAGGTCGCCCTCCCATTTCCTGAAGGCCTCTATAATGGAGATACTGTCCCCCAGTGAGCCCAAAGGCCTCCGTACCCCCCTCTCTAGGGTCACGAAAGAGTCGTCCGGGTATAGATCTGCCAGAATCTCACAGCCGCCCTCACACTATTCCCGGAACGACATGTGTTCCTCCGTCAGCGTCACCGGTGCCAATATCCACACCCCATAGCTCCCTATGAAAGGGGGCCCGCCTCAACACCCTCTCCACAACTCGCTGCCAGATTCCCGCAGTGTGTCGAACTACATATGGCAGGGATTCATCCGCTCCCCTTCCCCGCATCAGAGCCACCTGTAGCGTCCTCTCATCCGCTCTACCCGCTAGGAGTTGCAACTCCCAGTTGTCTGTACCCGCGAACCATCGTGTGGCTGGCAGAAGTTGGGTCGCATAATAGTATAGGTCGAACCTCGGGGCCTCGAGACCCCCCTCTTCCCAGCATCTGACCACCGTGCGCAATGCAACCATGTGCGCCTGCCCGCCCAAAGCAAGGAGGTGAGCAGCGTATTAAGCTTGTTGAATATACGAGGGGGGAGTGGGCACAGGGTATTCTGCAGGATGTACTACACTCTCGGCAACATCACCATCTTCGAGACGGCTAGCCTCCCCATGAGAGAGAGTGGGAGCGTATTCCAAAAGGACACGGACTGCTGCAGGGAACTGAGCACTCGTTCGGCGTTCCGGGCCAGCAATTGCTCATCGGACACGGCCACTTGGATTCCCATGTATCGGAAGGCCTCCAGTTCCCACCTCAGTCCCAGGTACGGGAAACCCACTCTGGGGTCCTCGCCACAGCCCGCCAGGGGAAAGATCAAGGACTTCTCAGGATTGAGGCGCAGCCCAGAAGCTGCACCAAAATGATCTAAGTGCTGCAGCAGGAGCGGCAGCGATTCCCGGGGGGAGGTCAGGTAGAACAACGCGTCATCGGCATACAGCGAGACCAAGTGCACAGTATCCCCACTTGTATCCCCTAGGGAACCATCTCCGCTTGGAGTGACACCGCCAGGGGCTCAATCGCCAGGGCGAATAGGAACGGCGACAGGGGACACCCCTGATGGATGCCCCTGCCCAGTCGCCACTCCTCCGATCGGGCCGCCCCGAGTCTGACCCTGGCCGTAGGCGCGCTGTATAGAATCCGGATCCAGGCAAAGAAGAGGGGCCCCACCCATGCCAGCCGAAGCACCTCCAAGAGGTACCTCCAGCTGAAAGTATCAAAAGCTTTAGCCAGGTCTATCAACACCAGGACCTGAAGATCCTCTCTATCACGCACCTCATGGAGAATGTGGTTTAGGCGCCGAAGGTTCATGGCGGTGTTGCGGCCAGAGATGAACCCACATTGATCTTGATGGACTAAGTGCGCCAGCCGGGTGGCTAAAATCCTAGTAAGGATTTTTACATCGGTGTTGATTAGAGTGATAGGCCGGTGTGCCGTGGGATCACATCCATCCCCTCCCGGCATCAGAAGCATGCAAACCTCACCCTGTTGCATGGTGGGTGGGAGTTTGCCACGCTCCAGGGCCTAATGGTAAACCTGGAGGAGACGGGGGCAAGAGTATCTGCAAACGCCTGATATAATTCCGGTGGAAAACCGCCTCCACCCGGAGCCCTAGCCATTGTCAGGGCGGCCAGTGCCACTCTGACCACCTGAAGCGACAAGGCAACGTCCAGTTCTTCTGCATCCTCCCCAGAGAGGGTCTGGAGGGTCAAACCCCGAAGGTATAGCTGATAGGATGCCTCTGTCACCAGGGGGTCCGCGGTATACACCGCCTGCAGATGAGTGCGAAGCACCGCGAGGAGGACCGACTCCGAGTGCACCATGTCCTCAGCTGGGTTTTTCAACGCCACTATCCGTGCTGGCGCAGATTCCCTCCGAAGAATCCAGGCTAACATGCGGCCCGACTTGTCCCCCTCTCGGTGGAGACGCTGGCAATATTGGCCGAGGGTAAACCTTTCCAGCCGGGTAAGGATATCATGAATGCCCTCACGGGCCGTCCGCTCAGAGTCCAGGTCCGACCTGTCCGGTTCCGACAGGGATTGACAGTGGCAGAGGCGATCCTCAGCACACTTGAGATCTCGGAGCAACTGTCTCCGGACCCCTTTAAGTCAGGCCCATACATGCGCCCCGCACAATCGCCTTGAGAGCGTCCCATTTGGTTGCCATCTCCCCAATTTAAGTCCAAGTAGTTCCGTAGGGCCGTCTCCACATGTTTCCTACCCACCTGATCCTGCAGGAGGTCCCCAGGCATCCTCCAGGTCCACGGGCGGGAGGACTGGTCCACCCATTGTACTACGCACGTTACGGGCGAATGATCAGACAAAAACCGAGCCTGATGGGCGACCGATAAAACAAGGGATGCGCCGAGATTGGCAGCAAGGACTCTATCGAGCCTACTATGTGTATCATGTGTTGGAGTGTAACAAGTGTATAGTTTCAGCCCCGGATTACCGAGGTGCCACACATCGACAACACCCAGATTATCCATTACCTCCCGGAGACGCGCCGTCATCCGCGGTTTTATGCCCGTGCGGGGAGGATGCCTGTTCAGCAGCGGATCCAGTACACAATTAAAATCCTCAAACCATAGGAGGGGGGCATCTAAATCTGAAACAATAAGCTCCTGTAGATTGGAAAAGAAGCGGGGGTCATCCACATTGGGTGCATAGGAATTCAACAGCAGGAAATCCCTCCCATCTAGCATCACCCGTAAAAGTATATACCTGCCCTCAATATCCGCCACGGCGAACTCAACCACCAGGGGAACCCCGGGTGCCACCCAGATCAGGACACCCCTAGCATAGGTAGAGAAGGAGGAATGGAACACTTGACCCCTCCACTTCTTTGCCAGCTTAAGAGCACCCTCCTCATTCAGATGGGTTTCCTGCAAACAAGCCACAGAGACTCCATGGCGGCGGAGAAAGGACAGTACCCTGTGTCTCTTATTTAGGTGCCCAGTCCACGCACGTTCCAAGTTAAAAATTTGTATCCCATAAGCACTGGCCATGCCCATCCGGGCAGCCAAATCTAGCATCTGCCTCCCAGGGGCTCGAACAACGGTACACTCGATGCCAAAAACAGTTTCCCCCATAACTCCCTCCAATCCCCCATTCCCCCCAACCACTCAAACTCTGAAGAAATCCCCCTCCTCCCCCACCCACGAGCAGGATTAGCGCAACAGCAAAACATTCTACCCTGCCCTCCCTCTGCCAGTGCCAGGACGTACACAGCCACCCCATTCACCCCACACCACACACGCACTCAACAACAAACAACCACCCCCCACTCCAAGCCCCCTACCGAACCCAGCAATGATTAGTTGCACTCTCCCTGGTGCGACCAGTGCAATTCAGGCCCTGTCCCATCAATTAGCCCCCCCAAGCCTCCCCCCAACCCCCAACACATCTCTCATATGGCAAAAAAACAATGAAGGTACTCCATGTCATATAGTCACCAAGTGTCAAACGCTGCCGACAGCAGTTATCAATCAGGAATGCGACCCAGGTACGGGCCAGTAGGCCAAACACATAGAACAGCCACGAGCCATATCACCTCAGGATGAAACTGGTACCTCCAACGACTTAGTCCCCCCTGTTTAAGGGATCACAGGAGCAGTGAAGAGTGTGTCCTGTATCGTGTCTTGCAAGGTGTCGGGGACCAGGACCTCCTCAGGCCCCACCAGACTCGGGCCCCCAACTCAGACTCATCCGGCAAAGGCTCCAGGAGCATAGCACCGTCCTCGCCCACCGTAATCCTAGGTTCCTCCGGGCTAGCCGATCCAGATCTGCGCCTCCGTCTGCTACGGCATCTCCGTGACGGCCGTGTTCCCCACGTCTCTCGGGTCCCCCCGCTCCCCGGGCGGGAGGTCGTCGCCCCTGATCTCCAGCCACTCCCAGACCTCCGCCGGAGATTTTAAAATGTGCGCCTTCCCTTGCGAGAGAACCTTGAGCTTTGCGGGATACAACAGCATATACTGCAGCTTCATCTTGCGCAGCTTCCTTTTCACCCCCAAATAGGACTTCCTCTGCTCCTGGACTTGTTGTGTATAGTCGGGATAGATGGACACCCGGCTGTTTTCAATGGTGAGATCCGCTGTTTCCCTCGCCGCCCGCAGAATGCAATCGCGATCTTTATAGATCAGGATTTTGGCGATCAAGGCTTGTGGGGGCGCCCCGGGGCGCGGCGGCGGAACCAGCGCACGGTGCGCTCGCTCGATGACAAAGACGTCTGAGAGGCCCTCCGGGCACAGCGTTGTTCGGATCCAGGTTTCCAGAAAGTGTTCAGCGTTCCCCGCCTCCAGCCGCTCCAGCACCCCAAGGACCCTTATGTTGCTTCGACGGCCCTTCCCTCCGCATCCTCAGCCCTTCGCTCCAGGGCCTGCTTCGCAACTGTGAGGTGCGTGACTGTCTTTTTGAGAGTGGCCACCTCACCCTGTAGCTCCGCAATATTTCCCTCGGCATCAGTGACCTTGTCAGCAACCTTACGAAGGTCAGTGCGCAGCAAGTTGACGTCTATGGAGACCATCTTGATCTGCCTCTCTAATTCAGTATGTGAGCCCTGTATGGCTTTCAACAACTCCGCCCGGGTGGGCTCCCCAGGGTCGCCGGCTCCCTCTTCCTGGCCCAATTGGCGCGTAATCCGCTGGGAGGGCAGCCGCTGTGTACTGTATTGGGTGATGGTGTTGGGCTGCGTGGCATGCGACATTCTGTCTTAACGCATGGCAAGGGCCCAGAGCGCTCCGTTCAGTACACCAGCCACTCGGGGTGCCCCCTCAGGTTTAGGAGCACTGGACACCCTCAGACCTCAAGTCCCAGGTGCCACCCAGCCAATGAGTTCAAGGAGGCAGCGACGTAGGGCGACACACCAGGCACAAAGCAGCGACACCGCGTGCAATGGGTCAAGATCAAGGCCCCAGCAGCCTCAGTCCGGTTAAGTGGACCCACACTATACACCAGTCCCCTTCGGTGAGTGGCCCCCAGGAACAGGCAAGTCAGTGCGGGGGGATCAGGATATGTAACCCCCCCAGCAGCCGGATCAGTAAGTTCAGGCCTGCCAATGGCCGCCCACCACCATAAGAGGAACGTCGCCACAACGGGACAGGCCAGCAGACCATGGGCCAAGCCACCTCCATCGCGTAGAGCCCCTGTCCGTCCGCCAGGCACCCGAAGGCCGGGATCGCTGGGGCTGACAAGGTCTCACCACAGACACTGCAGGCGTCTCCCACGGCCTCCACCTACTACGCAATGCGGCGCCGGTGGGAAAGGCCTTCCGGTGCGGCCACCTCCGCAGGCGTGGGCCGATACGGCACTCCAGCAGCAGCAACCAGCAGGCTCCAGGGTCCGCTACAGCAGCCGTAGATGGCAGCAGGCTCCGGCGCGGATATGAAGGCGCTCTACCCTCCGGGAGCCACAGGGGATCAGGTCCGCCCCGCCTTCTTCACTCCTGCCTAGGCCTCAGATCCCGGCCTCGCGTGGTTAGAGGCCCGGGGCTCACCCACTTCAGCGTTCGGCACGGCTCTCCGTCCAGGTGTTCACAGCCGCCACTCGCAGGGGGGGTCACCAGTGGGAGGGGGTCCTCCGACCACCGCCGCAACTGGTTCCGAGCACCAACAGGATAATTATACAGGATTTACGGGTTCTCAGGCCGGGAGCTTGCAGAGCTCACGTCCTGCCGGCCATGCTGCTTGGCCACGCCCCCGTTTGGTCGACATAGTTAAAAACTGGAGAGGATGAAGTGGGAAAGGTAAGGGGAAGGGGTGAGCTCCACGTGTATGGTGACAGAGTGCAGAAGGAGGCGATGGTACATAATTTGTGGGATCCTTAAGTAAGAACAATGAAAAGAGAGGCCAGAGTGAGGAATAGTATACCAGTTGAAGGTCGATGCACGTTGACGCAGGTGACCTCCAGGGAAAGATGTGTACCAGTTGAAGGTAGAGGCACCTTGACCCAGCTGACCTCTGGCAGTGTAGGATGGGTCTGGTGGGGCCACAGGGACAGCTTTTAGAGATTTGCTGTAGCAAGTTGAAATAGGCCAGGTAGCGCTTCCACTGTTTCTATGACTGGCCTCAATGGCGAGAAGACTGGTCCTTCCACAGCTTCAATATCTTGCATCAGGGTAAGGAGAGTAGTCCTTCCATAGTTTCAATGACCTGCCTCAAAGTCGAGGAATGCGTCCTTCCATGGTTTCAATGAACTGCCTCAAAGGGAGGGAGAATGCACCACAGTCACACAGGCCATGCTGTCTTTGTAAGGCCTGTGTTATTCTTCTCGCACCTTACAGACATACATGGATTCTGCCATTGCTGAGTTCAACACACTGCTTAACTTGAGCCAGTGGTTGCAGGTGGGACCCAACAACACTCTTTTTGGAGCACTTAATTATCAGACTGATACAGAGCAAGATTGAGAAAAGCAGCCAAGGGGGAAAGAAAGAGGAAGTGAAATATGGAAAAGGAGTTGCAAAGGCACAAGTCAGGGTGAAAGGGTTCATAAAAGAGTGCAATATGGGGCCATGGAGATCATATTGGTGGGTGAAAGAGGCATGAGGTGAAATAAAGTGTAGACAGACTTCATATTTATCAACTCCAACATTTAGCAGTGGCATCAGTAGGCTTCTTATAAAACCTTAGGCCCTGCCACGTATTCTTTTACAAATTAAGCACTGGTCAGATTTACCTCAGATCTCAGTGACACTGTACTTTTGTACACTGGGAAAGGGGGTGCAGTCCTGGGGAAGGAACCAAGAATTGTGCCCATTGTGGAATTGTAGTGCACTCCAAATATAGCGATACTTGCTTTCTATCATCATGTTTATTAATATTTATGTTTTCCTGCAGGATATGTTATGGTTTTAATTAACTGAAATTAACATACTTTGACTTTGTAGTGCACTGATGCACAAATCTTTGCAGTCTCAAAGACGTAGACTAGTATTACTGATCTTCCATACATGCGTTAACTATTTGTTCTGTCTTATAAGCCGCATTCTCTGTTTTTGTGGTCTGGCTTGACAGCACAGCTGTCACCAGATAGTTCTGTAAGCATTCCCAGGAGAGGTCCGGTCTTTGGCTCCGCCCACATGTTGGAACCTAGAGGTGCATTTTTTTGATTGGGAAGTTGTGTGCTTCCACAAAAAACGTGCTTGCCCTCCACACAGCTTGAGCTTGTAGGGGCACACGCATGATATTGTAATACTATTAAAGTGTTTTAAATACCAGATCATTTATGCTCTTTTTCGCCAGCACAGTAGGGAGGAGGGCTGTCACTAGCCTACATGGATGTTTAGCTCTGGCTTGTCAGAGCAACTGTCACCTCACATTTTAACCTGCATCATGTTATTCTACAGTTCTTTGATGAGACACAAATGCATATCCATTCACATGCTGTTTACTTGTAATGCTTCGCTTAACCATACAGTATTACTTGAAAGTCAGACCTATTGGCTTTGCCCGTGCTTGTTTACTACGGGTGTGTGCTCTGTAAAGTGCTATTTGACGCTGCAGGTGCCTGCTGAGTCATTTCCCCCACTTCCGCCAGCCCGCTTTAGGAACATTATGAGGTCGTGAGTCACCCTCTCCTCGTGCACACTGCACTAGGGCTGAGAACACTGCACAAACCCTTTCTTTTTCTTTTTCCAAAACTCCAGCCTGTGTGCTCGCTTTGCACACACAATCTTCAGGAAGACTGTAGGGTGACTGCTGTATGTCCCCGAGTAGTACCCATAAACGTGCAAACCCCACACACCTGTCTTCTACCCCTGATTCCGCTGTGTCGCAATCTGTAACACTTTCCAATCTGCCTCCTGCGACGTGTAACAGACTCCACTACAGCAACAGTGATCTGTTATTCATTCCAATCCAGCTCTGTAAACGGTACCTGACTACAACCAGGCTTCAGCAATCGGTTACTGATGCCACCGCCTATGTCAAAGCGCATATACAATTATCGAAAATACAATTTATTCAAAATCCCATTTGTTATGACTGGAGACATTTCTGGTCCAAGTATATGACGCATTTCACTAAGTGTACACGCTGAAAAAGTCATCTGTAAATTATTATATTCTATCTAGAAATTAAATGACCCGATTCATTGAGCAATAACTTTTTGTTTTCCACATTCAATAATCTGATCTAGTTCCATTCCATAGTCAGTGGAAGGCCTTGTTGATTTCGTTGCTTAAATCTGGTTTCCCAGAATCCCCATTACTACTGCACTCCAACGGAAAAACAAGTTTACGCTTTTCGTTTACTTGGCTCTTCATAGGTGCCCTTGTCAAGTTGTCTAAGCTCACTGTAAGAGGCGATGGGGCTTAGGAACTCAGATTTAGACTGAAATAGTAAATAACGCTCAATAAACACAATGGGCCTTATTTATGAGAAGTGGCGCATCGCTGCGTGAAAACAGTGCTGCTTCACTTCTCAGTGCGCCCTCCTTGCGACTAGATGGATGCGTCATATTAACTGTATGACGCATCATGTAGCAAGGAGTTACAGATACGTCAGTATTTCTGCTGTATCTGTAGCCACAAAGGGCCTGTGTCAGTCTTACGCCTGCTGTTAGGCAAGCGTAAGATGTTCACGCAATGGTGTCCTAGAAGTGGCGCACTGAAAACTCAATGCACCACTTCAATAAGCCTTTTTGTGGGGAAACACCCGCCCTGCATACATTATACCTGATGCAGGTATAATGTGGTGCAGGGGTTTACAAAGTGACACATCTGCATAGATGCGTCACTTTGTAAATAGCTCTCAACGTGGCGCATATTTTACACCGCTGATGCTTCACAAAAAGTAACGCAATGGGGGCGCAAAAGTGATGCAGGGGCTCATTAATAAGCCCCAAGGTCCTCCCCGTACTAGAACTCTGCACAATAGCATGCCTCTATTAACAACAGGTAAATGTGAGGCAGACGGAAAAACAGAAGGTGTCACCCAGGGGCATTTCCTTCGTTATGATGGAGGAGCGTTGCCCCACTGAAAAATAAAATGATAATAAAGCCACTTTACTATTATTTTATTTTTCAATACTCTCACCCGAGATTAGGATGGGAGTGGGGCCATCCTGCCGAGCGTCACACTCCAGGTGTGTTGGGCACTTGTAAGTGTGCATGTCTGTTTGGCAGATCGACTCAGGCCGGTCAAGCAGACATGCGCACTCATGTTTCTCCAACCCAGCAGTGTTGCAACAGCGGGGTCAGAGAAAAGCACCAGGCTCCGCGGGCCTGAGCGAGCATCAAGTCACCCGCTCAGGCCAATCATGGGGCTGCTCTCATGTTGGTACTACTAGCATGAGACCATGCAGTGTATACTTCCTCGGAGTCTGTGCAGCGTGTCCTGTGTCGGAAGAGGAGCACCGAAGCTGTAGGGGCTGGAGCAGGTAAGTTTAAGAAAACATATTATCCTCTCACCCCTGTTCCCTGACCGCATTGCCCCACCACCCCAAAATTTGAGCAGATGCCACTGATGTTAGTAACTTCTGGGACCAAGATGCAATCCAAACCATTTTATAGTTGTGAAGCATCAAATGCTAGATTTTCTATAATGTTCACCCTGTGGCCAAAGTAATCCGATAGGACTGAACTCTTAGGATTTAAGAAGTACTCAAGTTTACTATACTGTTGAAAATGAAATCCCACTCTGAGGGCTGAGACACCACACAAAGCAAATACAATAGAACAACCTTGCATGATATGGTTGTACATCTACTTCAATAGTCTTTAGGTTCAACTCTACACAACCTCGGTATGAGGTTGGGGAAAAGGCTGGGAAGATACTGGCCTGGCTTAACAAAAAGGAAACTGATGCCAAATGAATTGGTTCCTTTGTAGATGACAGGGGAACGATATACAACACAGATGAACAGATACTGTCCCCATTTGCCCAACACTACGCCGACTTCTATGACAAGAAAACACTTAGCACTACTGAATTAGCTAATTCACCACTTAGCCTAGTAATTACCTCATGGATGTCACAACCACTAGGCTTGAAGAAGATGATGTACAGTTACTAGAGGATGATATAACACTGCCAGAGGTTGGGGATGCAATAAGGAAGCTACGATCTAGTAAAACTCCTGGCCCGAATGGACTCCAAGCAGAATTTTTTTTAAAAGCATAAACCTCCTCAGACCTCACCTCCTCACCTTATATAGGAATGAGTATACAGAGGGGATTCTCCCAGTCGATCTTCGCACCGCCACAATTGTGGCGATTCATAAGAAGGGCAAACCCAGGGACAAATGCAACTCCTACCGCCCAATCGCCCTCCTGAATATAGAGGTTAAAATGCTTGTGCCAAGTCTAGCCACGTGACTACTGAAAGTCGTAACGACCCTTATTCACTGCAACCCATCCGGCTTTATGCTGGGTTGGGTGGCCAGGAGAAATCTCCGAAGGGCACATCATTGGGTGATGGCAGCCTGGCATCGTACCACCCCACATGCCTTTCTGGCGCTGGATGCCAAAAAGGTCTTTGATGATGTGCACTGGCCTTTCCTTGAGGATGTCCTCCCTAAATTTGGCTTCGGCCTAAAGTTTAGGTAATGGGTGGCACTTTTATATACGGATCCAAGGGCAAAAGTAATGGTCAATGATAGGCTTTCACCCGAATTCCCAATCTCCCATGGGACCATGCAGGGATGCCCCTTGTAACCAGTGATATTCGCACTGGTGATAGAACCCCTAGCATGCATAATCAGAATGCACCCGCAAATAACAGGTTTCTGGACTACATTGGACGATCGGGAATAAGAAATAATTTCTCTATATGCGGATGATATCCTACTGTTCATTACGAACATAGCTACCACAATCCCTACTGTGTTCTTGACCCTCGAGGAATATGACCGGTTCTCGAGATATTAAATTAACTACCATAAATCCATACTATACAGCCCAATGCAAGATATGGATTGGCCACAGATACCCGGGAACCTCCCTATAGCTAGAGAAGGTTTTGGGTATCTTGGGGTTTTCCTCACTCCCAACCCCATAACATGTCGTACGCATAAAATACATCAGGTCCTCTCAGACTTTAAGCAAGATGTGGATAGATGGAGAGAATGACCACTTACCATAATGGGCCACGCAACGATGTACAAAATGATCTCATTACCTCAATTTCTGTACGTGCTGCAGAATGCATACCACCTTCTCCCTCGATCGATATTCAGGGAAGTCGATTCTGAACTCCGCGCACTCCTTTGGTTGAAGGGTCACCCCAGAATTGCATTAAAGTCCCTACAGCGTAACCCGTACAACGGGGGACTCGCGGTCCCAGACATTGAGGCTTACTATTTGGCAATCCACCTTACCCCTATAAATGACTGGATACACACACCCGGGAACCACCCCACTTACAGACGGGAACATGACACGCTTACCCATAAATCATTCACACACTATTTATACGGTGGGAAAGAGATACACATGCTGCTCCCAGCAACTAGAGTCACTATAGAGGTGTGGAAAAGAGCAAAATAACCAGGTCCACTCCTCTGTGGAATGGAAATTGGTTCAAAAAACTAAATAAGCTCCAGACATTTGAGGCCTGGGACCTGCATTGGATCTCTACGGTGGGAGATATCACAGCCTAAGGCAACAGTAAATCCTTCGCAACCCTTCAGGCAGAATTCCAACTTCATGCCTCCCAAATTTTTAACTATGCCCAGTTGCGCCATGCTTGGTGTGCAGAAGGAATAGAGGCCTCTGACCTCCCTGAATATGCACCTTGGAAGGGAGACTACTCCAGGAAGAACTAAGAATGAAGGCAGTTTCATTTACGTATAAAACAATAAACAACAATATGCAATTTTCTTCATACGCTCTGGGAGTGTCCACAATTTGGGATTTATTGGCAGTCAATAATCGCCGAGTTGAATGCAATGAAGGGAATCTCCCTCCCACTGGACCCTAGATTTATCCTGTTAGGGATCCCAGGCGATGTAGATGTCCCCCGACCCCAACTTCTCTTCAGCGCATTGGACCTGGTAGTGGCCAAGCACGATATCACTCGTCGCTGGGGTGCACTAAAAACCCATCCACTACAAGAATGGTAAGGGGGAATGGATGTATATATGGCAGTAGAAAGAGTGATATACAAAAGTAGACACTTCCCCAAAAAGTTCAAGAAAATATGGGGTAGTGGGCTGAGACACTATGGTCCTAATATGAGCGGTGGAGACACCCAATCTACTGCAGCTGGGTTCTCGGCCTAAAAATACCTTGCTGGACCCGGGTAGGGGGAGTCAGGTGTGGGTTGTGAGAAGCGGGCTCGCCATAAAGAATACCTAAAGTCCTGTACATAACTTTGCCTGTGGCTTAATTTGTTTTTCTCCAACGCTCACCGGATGTGGGAATCACCAGAGGGTTGAAGGTGTGCTAAGTGCACTGTTGTTGCAGTTTTGTCAATGTTTACATTTGAAGCAAAATAAAATAAAAATATATTTAAAAAACAAACAAACTCTGCACAACCTAGTAGTCTGGAGCAGCCGCGGTCCGTGCTGGTAATAGCAGTGGGGCCATGTAAGGGGGGATTTCGAGGGACGATGCAGAGGGCAAATTAATTATTTATTTAATTTTACCTCGGTATCATCCCTCAAAACCCCCCCTTACACGGCCCCACCGCCCCACCACTGTTACCTGGATGGACCATGGCTGGTCTGGAGTCTCATCTTCTGTGCAGTTTAAACATAGTAAAATGCCCTTTATCCCAACGACACCAGTGGAAAAAGTGCCCCGCCCACACAAACTCAGTGGTGTACTTTCAGGATGACAGGAGCATTGGTGTCCTGTTGAATAGTAACCAGGAGCCTGGTCATCAGTGTCCAGCTGGGATGCTCTTCTAGTTCTTAGACATCAGTTAAGATCCCAATGGGTTTCATTGTTTTTAATGGGAAGCAGATGTAGCGGAGGATCAGCACTTGCTATTACATCCTACTGTGTGTAACAAATGTTAAGGCTCTATCTCAAGTGATTGGTTAGGGTCAAGATTTTCCGGTGCCAAGGCACTAATGGACTTGAACAGCTACTAGATGGCAAGGCTTCACTAATTCCAACTAAGAACTGAACTTTAGGGTTAGAGACTAACAGCATCAACAAAAACCAATATCCCCAGAACTATAAATGGTGTGAGATGGGTTAAATGGCATCAGGGCAGAAAGCTCTAGCTTTGATGGCAAGGGCGGTAGTCTGATGCCAACCAAAGTGCTGCTTCTTCCAGAATCCAAAAAATTCTCACGAAGATGAAGTGAGTGGCCTCTCCAATTTGTCTTCTTTTTGTAGGCTTTTTAAGAAGAGAGTCCAAGGTCAGACTAGTTTTAAATGTTCAAAGTGTTAATCTAGATTAGTAGCAGGAAGACAGAGCCCAAGAAAATTCCCTTCTTTATAAGGATCAGTTAGTGTCACTGGAGGAGGGGTGACAGGTACCTTTGACTGGTAAGTAAAAATGATACTGAACAAAAGAAGGGGGTGGTAACTTCTCAGTCAGTTGCTGTTAAACCTCTACTTACTGCCTGCAGCTATTACACATTTACCACTCATGAAGATATGGAAAGACCTTTTAAATGGTTGAATCATTAGGCAAACTCCACAGTGACACAAGTAAAAATCATTGTACCCCTGAAATATAATCACAAAACCACCAGGGCCAGTTATCTCCTCGCGTTAAATGAGGGAGCAACAGCCACCGTTGCTCTTGTCAACAACAACAGCAAAAATGTTTTGCGCTGTCAGTGGCATTGCCAATTGTAAAGCTAGCTCATGGAAAACTCAAGGCAGACCTAAACAAGCATTTACAATGCAATGGTTTTGCCTTTGTTAAAGTTAGAGCGATTGGCATTGCTCTTGACATTATTTTTATTTATGTTTTTTTTTAACATAAATAAATGGCATTGTCATTTACAATGCCACTAGCTTTATCTCTTGCAAATGACACACACCAACACCCACAGAGAGCCCCCCCAACACACACAAACCCCCCCCCCACACACACACCCACACAGAGCCCCCCCACACACAGCCACACAAAGCCCCCCACACACACCCACACAGAGCCCCCCCACACACACACCCACACAGAGCCCCCCACACACTGCGAGCCCCACCCCACACACTGTGGGCTCGCTGCGAGCCCCCCGCAGGCAACAGAGGCACGAAAACAGGGTCACAAGCAAGCAACAGGGTCACAAGCAAGCAACAGGGTCCCAAGCAAGCAACAGGGTCACAAGCAGGCAACAGAGGCACGAAAACAGGGTCCCAAGCAGGCAACAGAGGCACGAAAACAGGGTCCCAAGCAGGCAACAGTGGCACGAAAAGAGGGTCCCAAGCAGGCAACAGAGGCACGAAAACAGGGTCACAAGCAAGCAACAGGGTCACAAGCAAGCAACAGGGTCCCAAGCAAGCAACAGGGTCCCAAGCAAGCAACAGGGGCACGTAAAGAGGGCCACAAGCAGGCAACAGAGGCACGAAAACAGGGTCCCAAGCAGGCAACAGCGGCACGAAAACAGGGTCCCAAGCAGGCAACAGAGGCACGTAAAGAGGGCCACAAGCAGGCAACAGAGGCACGTAAACAGGGCCACAAGCAGGCAACAGAGGCACGTAAACAGGGTCACAAGCAGGCAACAGAGGCACGAAAACAGGGTCACAAGCAGGCAACAGAGGCACAAAAACAGGGTCACAAGCAGGCAACAGAGGCACGAAAACAGGGTCACAAGCAGGCAACAGAGGCACGAAAACAGGGTCACAAGCAAGCAACAGGGTCACAAGCAAGCAACAGGGTCACAAGCAAGCAACAGGGTCACAAGCAGGCAACAGAGGTACGTAAAGAGGGCCACAAGCAGGCAACAAAGGCACGAAAACAGGGTCCCAAGCAGGCAACAGAGGCACAAGCAGGCAACAGAGGCACAAGCAGGCAACAGAGGCACGAACACAGGGTCCCAAGCAGGCAACAGTGGCACGAAAACAGGGTCCCAAGCAGGCAACAGAGGCACAAGCAGGCAACAGAGGCACAAGCAGGCAACAGAGGCACGAACACAGGGTCACAAGCAGGCAATAGAGGCACGAAAACAGGGTCCCAAGCATAGGCGCTTTCTGACTCAACAGTGAGGCCCTGTTTTTTCCTCGGTGTTTAATCCAGCCTGTTGGCTTGCTTTCTCAGTTTTGCCAAACATGATACCGATTATAGTGAAAGACAGGATGATGTGCGAAAAAATACAAAATGTTGTCCTGAGCAAAGCCATAATTAAAACCCAATTTAGTGGTTTCAGCAACTTAAGCATTAAACCGCATCTCTTCCATTCGAAGTCACATACAGATCTCAGCAGCAGGTGGTTAACCCACTGTGATGTCTCGCAACGTAGTTTGAAAACTAGAATTCTAACCTTAGCTACCCCCATATGAATTAATGAACGGTGTGATCTTAGGCAAATGACAATGCGTACAGTGCGTGTGCCTCACTTATTTCTATTTACAAAACTGTTAGCTCTTAAAACATACTAAAAGCTGGCAATGTTGACTACAATAAAACCCGACATGTGCCCGACTCCCCCAGCCCCCCGTCCTCTGAAGACGACACTTCACCGCGGGTTCTCAAAGACGAGCGAGCGCTGTTGACCCAAGCCCGGCGTCGCCTGATAAATCCTCGGCGGAGGAGGGCCTGCACACAGCATTCATCTGCTGATAAGGCTTGTGTGGAGAAGAAACAAATATGCATTTCCCCTGGAACAGAAAGCTCGCGCACACTCCATTTACAAACTGAAGGACAGGCTGGCCTAAGTAAAAACCCTGCGGCGGGAGGTCAGCGCCGCACAATGAATTTCATCTAATGGGAGCGGTAGCAGAGTGCCTGGCGCAGGGCTTAAAAATAGAGCGCTGTGAAAGGTACTGGCAGCAGCCGGGCCTGCGTGACCCCGGTTCACACCTGCGCTGGATGCTGACCACGGGTGGGGGTTCAGGAGGGAGCAGCTGGGGGTGTTTTGGTGGAGGGGGGCAGGTGTGGCCACCTTTGAATCTTTTCTAATTCTTTTTTTTTTTTTAAATAACTCAGGAAATGTAATATGGATTATCTCCATGTCTCTGTTTAGTTTACTGATTATGGAAACGAAAGATGCAGTTTCAGACTTGCAGCTCACTTTACCCGTCCCGCCGAAAACCCCTTTGACTTCTGCTGGGTCTGTCTTGCCAGTTCTGGGTGGCCCAAGCCTCGCTCCCCCCCCATGCTTTTAAGCCACCCACAAGGACATGTGCACGAGGGGATAAGGCCCCACCCCCTTCTAATGCCACCAATGACTCCACCCTAAATCTTCAAACAGTGCCCACCTCTTCCCCTCCCCCAATAAAAGCTTCAAGAGCGGCTGAAATCTGGCTGACCAGTCCACAGGGACAAACGTGTGACGTCATTGTACCTAGAAAAAACCTTTTCGTTAAACATACTTAAAGAAACACAAAAAGGTTCTACATTATCGATCTCACGGCTCCAAGGGCAACTTATCCTCCAGACGGACTGCTTGGCAGCAGGACAACGGACCACCTCTGCTTGGAGTTTGACAAGTATGTACACTACACAGGCGAGGCCTTTCCTTCTGAGCCAACCATGGCGACTAGTCACAAGCTCAGGGGGTCACACGCATGCCAGGGGCGCTTCCCCAATTACAGCGCTGACTTCCTAAAACACAGACACAACGGGCCCCATCCACACAGTGAGCGGAGCACTATGCCAAGTCACACGGGCAGCGCCTTGAGGAGTTCCGGTTCACAGGGAGGCGCTATAAAGCAGTCTTCAGTGCCCAGGACAGCCGCACAGAACACGCCACGGGAAAGGAGGGTTTTTCACAGAGTGCAGCGGCCAGGGAGGCTGTGGGGGTATCCGATGGGCAAGGTAATATGTCCCGTAGCATACTCGGGAAGTCGAGTGGCTTAAAGAGCCAGATATTCAATAGATGGAGGACAGCGGGAGGGGGGGCGGGGTAACGGGCTCACACACAGCGGGAGGGGGGCGGGCGGGCTCACGCACAGCGGGAGGGGGGCGGGCTCACGGACAGCGGGAGGGGGCGGGCAGGCTCACGGACAGCGGGAGGGAGGCGGGCGGGCACACGGACAGTGGGAGGGGGGAGGGAACGGCAAGAAAGCCACTCACCTGGACTTCCTCCGGCGGCGGTCGGCCGCGGAATGGGCAAAACAAACCTAGACGCCAACTTCTTCCCCCGGGCTGCGGGGGGCGGGCACTTCCGGCCGGCCGCGCTAGGATTGGCCGGCCGGCCAGTCACGGGGCGGGAAACGGGGGAGAAGAGACGCAGTAGTGCCGGACCAGACACGGGGGCGTTCCCGGCGTCCCGTGACGTCGGCAAAAGCCAAAGAATGTCGGGAACGCCCCCGTGTCTGGTCCGGCATTGACGGACAGGCCCCTCGTCCAATGGCAAGGCTCCGTTTACGGAGCCAGCCAATCAATGACGAGGGCCGAACCAAGCCACACTACAGTTCTCATCAGGTTTTCGCCTGCGCCGAAAAGATGCGCAGAGCGCATCTTTGGCGAGGCAAAACCTAAAAAGACTCTCTGTTGCTGTATTATGGACAGGGCACACTTTCCTTGTTTGTACCACGGAGCTCCTTTCAAAAGGAGCGCCAGGTGCAAACAAGGAAAGTGCGTCGTATTAGAATGAATGCACTTCCCTCAGGGTAGCCATGAACTAACGCTGCCCTGGGGGCACTCGAGTAAAATATGGAGCAGCTGCTTAAGAGTTGCACCGTGTTTCTTTTGCAGGCAGCAACACCCCTGCACAAGAGAATTAGAGAACCCCTTGCAGGCGATGTAGTGAGTTACGGTACCCGCTTTCAGAGGGATGGCTGGGGCCCCCTTTCTCCCTCCATAGGGCTGCCTTTATACATTGTGCGCTCACACAATACACATAAAATACTAGTGACATTTGTTAATATAGATTATCATCCAGTAGACCCGACACATCATCAAAAACATTTATATTTCGTTACATATTTATAAGATTCCAAACATTGTGGTGGGAGCATAATTAATAATATTTTGACATGAAAGTTAGATCTGTTGTTCTTGTGTTGATAATTAAGCATCCGCATAGCAAAGGTTTGGATTTTAACAATAAGTCCAGGGGAACATTATTGGTTTGGCTGAACCCTAACTCCTGTGCTTTTATTAAAAAACAGGGCTTCCTATCTAAATTGTTGATTACACCCTCCACGCAAACACATCAAGTTCTAGGCTGGTAATGGTATTTTTTTTATGAAAGGCTCCCAAGAGTCACAACCATTTTTTTCTGAGAGTAAATGAGGTAGTGCTAAAAAAAAATTGTGCAAGAAGGATTGCTGGTTATAAATCAGAAATTGATCTGATGTGAAAATGTCAATTGTGGGACAAAAATAAGCCTGAGTTCTAACTCCAGCTACTCCCACTGCCCTGCATTGTGCGATCCTGGATAGATAATTTTCTTATCTTATGGGGCATATTTACAAGCCCCTATCACCACCACAACGTCACTTTCTGGGACTTAGTGGTGACGATAGGGGCTTCGCCTTAAATAAAGGCAGTGTTAAGCCACTTAATGTGGCTTAACGCTCCCTTGTAAGTAAAGCCCCCTTTCACGCTATACTTAGTGTGAAAGGGGAGGGCAATGGGTGCTGCTGTGGGTGTTACACCGCAAAACCCGTTGATTTTGAATCTGCCTCAAATTTACAAGGGCAGCGTAAATATGAGGCAGCGCCAACATTAAGACCAGGGAAAACCTGGTCTTATCATGGCGCAACAAGGAGAAAGTTTAATTTGTCCTGGTTTTTGCTCTTTTCATGTGTGCTGTGTTGTGCAGCACACATGGAAACAGCAAAACACCAATGATTGTTTATGTACAGGAAGGTCCCCCTTCCTGTCCATAAACAATCATTTTACAAAAAATGCAGTGCTGTAACTTCTATGTGTGCTTAAGCAGCACACATAGAAGTTACAAAATGGCATTTAAAGATTGTTCATGTGCAGGAAGGAGAACCTTCCAGCACACAAACAAACTTCTCCTCAACACAGACACTCATGCACTAAGCTACAAGGGTGCCTGCGTTGGTGCTAGGATGCTCACCTTAGCACCAGCGCAGGGGGAAATGCAGGGCTGCACCACATTCTTATAAATATGGTGCAGCTCTGTGTTTCAGAGGTAGCAGAGCGTGCCTTTAAGCCAAGGAGGCTAACGACATGCTCTGCCACTTCTTTGTAAATATCCCTCTATGTGCCTTGGTGCCGAGTGTCCCTAGACAGGCAGTATATAAATGCAGGCCATTATTACTGATTAGAACATTGGAATGTTGGGAGCATCAGACCTAAGACTAGGTCCTGATTCCTCAGAAGCGGTCGCTCCCCCTCACGCTGCTCCCTGACCTGCATGCCATACTGGTATCGTTACTGCAAGACCTCTGCCTGCATTGAATAAGCTTATAATATTTAATAATTACCCTCGTGCGCCAGATGGCCACATAGCGCTTTAATACCTGCTCAATTGTGCTCATTAGCATATTATCGTAGCGCTAGTCTCCCATAGCGCGCTGCAACGCTCTGCTGCCTGTATTTAACTTTGTGCCTGATTGTGTCTTGTGCCGGTTCCACTGGCATTATCATCGCGTTTTACACATATTGTGCCCCAACCCTGTATTGCTTTTGGCTGACTCCATTTTGTTTTGGTTGTTGTTGTTTTGCCTTCCCTCCCCGGCTCTCCACCCCGCCTCCCGCCTCCCAGCTGCTCCTCCCTCCCACAGATCGTCAGGCTCCGCTCTTCCGCTAGATCGCTGTGACCGTCCTGATTCCTCAGAAGTGGTCGCTCCCCCTCACGCTGCTCCCTGACCTGCATGCCATACTGGTATCGTTACTGCAAGACCACTGCCTGCATTGAATAAGCTTAGAATATTTATTAATTACCCTCGTGCACCAGATCGCCACATAGCGCTTTAATACCTGCTCAATTGTGCTAATTAGCATATTATCGTAGCGCTAGTCTCCCATAGCGCGCTGCAACGCTCTGCTTTTTTTGTGCTGCCTGTTTTTACCTTTGTGCCTGATTGTGTCTTGTGCCGGTTCCACTGGCATTATCATCGCGTTTTACACATATTGTGCCCCAACCCTGTATTGCTTTTGGCTGACTGCCATTTTGCTTTGGTTGTTGTTGTTTTGCCTTCCCTCCCCGGCTCTCCACCCCGCCTCCCGCCTCCCAGCTGCTCCTCCCTCGCCCCTCCCCTCCACTTTCCGCATATGACAGATGCATTTTCGCGCAGCGTTCACGCGCAGCGGTCGCGCCCCATGCGCGCTGAAGGTGCGCCAAAGGTAAGCCTGTCTACGCCTGTCCGCGCCTGGACTGCGCCCAGTGCCAGACCCCCTGGTCCTCGCAAAACCCACCCCACCCGCATAACGTATGACGCCGCTACCCTCTTTGCCCTTAACCCCGGACTCACCCCACAATGCTGCGTAGCTACTCCAGGACACACCCACGGACCATTCGCATGCCACTCATGCAAGTTCGCCTGCATCAGGACCCTCACCAAATCCTCCTCCTCCAAACACAGCTCCGACCCTAACCACCTGAAGTGCATCTTGCTGAACACCCGCTCGGTCCACAAACACGCCACTGAACTCTGGGACCTACTCGACACCACATCACCGGACGTCGCCTTCCTTACAGAAACCTGGATGAATGCATCATCAGCGCCCGACATTGCCATAGCCATCCCGGACGCTTACAAGATCATCGGAAAAGACCGCACCAACCAAACAGGAGGAGGCATCGCCATTGCCCATAAGAATACCATCCGAATCACGACCAGCTCCGACGATAACCTCGCGACCGCCGAACACCTTCACTTCCAGATCCACACCGACCCCAGGACAACACTTAGAGGCACCCTCATTTACAGACCACCAGGAACCCGCTCACAATTTAATGAAGACATCACTGACTTCATCAGCCCACATGCCCTCACCTCCGAGAACTACATTTTACTGGGAGACCTCAACTTCCACCTGGAAAAGAATAACGACAACAACACCACCACCCTTCTGGACAATCTGGCCAATCTCGGACTCAAACAACTTGTTGACACCCCCACCCATCTTGCCGGACACACGCTCGAGCCTATCTTCACCTCCAGCAAACACATCTCCTTCGATCACACCACGGCTCTCCATTGGACGGACCACAGCTGCGTTCACTTCAGCTACAAAAAGACCACGACCCACATCCCACCACAACCTATTCCTCGAAGAAACTGGAACAAAATCACCACTGACCAACTCTTCACATCGCTTAACCAAAACCCCCCCGATATATCATCGGACCCAAACCAAGCTCCCACCAAACTCACACAATGGATCACCCACAGTGCTGACAAATTAGCACCCTTGAAAAACCACCAGATCAAACAAGATAGCAAAAAGGCCCCTTGGTTCAACGATGACCTTAAGATATCCAAGAAGCTATGTCGTACTCTCGAGAAAGCCTGGAGAAAAAACCCAACCACTATCAACCTGACCACCTTCAAGGACGCCACCCGCAAACACCACCAACTGATCCGATCCACCAAGAAATCAGCATTCAAGGATCGACTCGACAACAACACCCACAACAGCAAAGAATTATTCAACCTCGCCAGAGAATTTACCAACCCCACCGCCGGCACCAACGACATCACTCCCTCCCAAGACCTCTGCGACTCCCTATCCTCTTTCTTCCACAACAAAATCACTGACATTCATAACAGCTTTGGAAACCTGTCCGAAGAACAACCCACTCCACCCACCTCCGAACCAAAACAGCACTCTCACAACCTTTGCGCCTGGAACCCAATCACGTCCGAAGACACCATCCGCCTGATGAACTCCATCCACTCAGGATCGCCAACCGACCCATGTCCCCACTACATTTTCAACAAAGCAGACTCCATCATCGTACCCCATCTTTGCGATGTCATCAACTGCTCCTTCAACTCCGCTACCTTCCCAGAATGCTGGAAACATGCCAAACTCAGCGCCCTTCTGAAGAAACCCACAGCGGACCCCTCTGAACTCAAGAACTACCGCCCCATCTCACTCCTCCCCTTCCCGGCCAAAGTCATCGAGAAAGCCGTCAATAGTCAGCTCGCCGCCTTCCTCGAATCCAACAATTCACTTGACCCCTCACAGTCCGGCTTCCGAGCCAAACACAGCACCGAAACCGCCCTCATCGCTGCTACAGATGACATCCGAACGCTACTGGACAACGGAGAAACAGTTGCCCTCATCCTACTTGACCTCTCCGCCACCTTCGACACAGTCTGTCATAACACCCTCATACAACTCCTCAGCAACATCGGTATACAAGGAAAAGCGTTGGACTGGATCATCTCGTTCCTCGCCGGAAGAACCCAGAGAGTCTGCCTCCCCCCCATTCAAATCAGAGGCAACCGAAGTCATCTGCGGAGTACCACAAGGATCATCACTCAGTCCCACCCTCTTCAATGTGTACATGAGTCCTCTCGCATCCATCGCACGACAACACAACCTCAACATCATCTCCTACGCTGACGACACCCAGCTGATCCTCTCCCTCACCAAAGATCCTAACTCCGCCAAAACCAATCTATACGAAGGAATGAAAGAAGTAGCCGAATGGATGAAGAACAGTCATTTAAAACTAAACTCGGACAAAACGGAAGTCCTCATCAGAGGCACAAGCAGGCAACAGAGGCACGAACACAGGGTCACAAGCAGGCAATAGAGGCACGAAAACAGGGTCCCAAGCATAGGCGCTTTCTGACTCAACAGTGAGGCCCTGTTTTTTCCTCGGTGTTTAATCCAGCCTGTTGGCTTGCTTTCTCAGTTTTGCCAAACATGATACCGATTATAGTGAAAGACAGGATGATGTGCGAAAAAATACAAAATGTTGTCCTGAGCAAAGCCATAATTAAAACCCAATTTAGTGGTTTCAGCAACTTAAGCATTAAACCGCATCTCTTCCATTCGAAGTCACATACAGATCTCAGCAGCAGGTGGTTAACCCACTGTGATGTCTCGCAACGTAGTTTGAAAACTAGAATTCTAACCTTAGCTACCCCCATATGAATTAATGAACGGTGTGATCTTAGGCAAATGACAATGCGTACAGTGCGTGTGCCTCACTTATTTCTATTTACAAAACTGTTAGCTCTTAAAACATACTAAAAGCTGGCAATGTTGACTACAATAAAACCCGACATGTGCCCGACTCCCCCAGCCCCCCGTCCTCTGAAGACGACACTTCACCGCGGGTTCTCAAAGACGAGCGAGCGCTGTTGACCCAAGCCCGGCGTCGCCTGATAAATCCTCGGCGGAGGAGGGCCTGCACACAGCATTCATCTGCTGATAAGGCTTGTGTGGAGAAGAAACAAATATGCATTTCCCCTGGAACAGAAAGCTCGCGCACACTCCATTTACAAACTGAAGGACAGGCTGGCCTAAGTAAAAACCCTGCGGCGGGAGGTCAGCGCCGCACAATGAATTTCATCTAATGGGAGCGGTAGCAGAGTGCCTGGCGCAGGGCTTAAAAATAGAGCGCTGTGAAAGGTACTGGCAGCAGCCGGGCCTGCGTGACCCCGGTTCACACCTGCGCTGGATGCTGACCACGGGTGGGGGTTCAGGAGGGAGCAGCTGGGGGTGTTTTGGTGGAGGGGGGCAGGTGTGGCCACCTTTGAATCTTTTCTAATTCTTTTTTTTTTTTTAAATAACTCAGGAAATGTAATATGGATTATCTCCATGTCTCTGTTTAGTTTACTGATTATGGAAACGAAAGATGCAGTTTCAGACTTGCAGCTCACTTTACCCGTCCCGCCGAAAACCCCTTTGACTTCTGCTGGGTCTGTCTTGCCAGTTCTGGGTGGCCCAAGCCTCGCTCCCCCCCCATGCTTTTAAGCCACCCACAAGGACATGTGCACGAGGGGATAAGGCCCCACCCCCTTCTAATGCCACCAATGACTCCACCCTAAATCTTCAAACAGTGCCCACCTCTTCCCCTCCCCCAACAAAAGCTTCAAGAGCGGCTGAAATCTGGCTGACCAGTCCACAGGGACAAACGTGTGACGTCATTGTACCTAGAAAAAACCTTTTCGTTAAACATACTTAAAGAAACACAAAAAGGTTCTACATTATCGATCTCACGGCTCCAAGGGCAACTTATCCTCCAGACGGACTGCTTGCCCTCGTGCACCAGATCGCCACATAGCGCTTTAATACCTGCTCAATTGTGCTAATTAGCATATTATCGTAGCGCTAGTCTCCCATAGCGCGCTGCAACGCTCTGCTTTTTTTGTGCTGCCTGTTTTTACCTTTGTGCCTGATTGTGTCTTGTGCCGGTTCCACTGGCATTATCATTGCGTTTTACACATATTGTGCCCCAACCCTGTATTGCTTTTGGCTGACTGCCATTTTGCTTTGGTTGTTGTTGTTTTGCCTTCCCTCCCCGGCTCTCCACCCCGCCTCCCGCCTCCCAGCTGCTCCTCCCTCGCCCCTCCCCTCCACTTTCCGCATATGACAGATGCATTTTCGTGCAGCGTTCACGCGCAGCGGTCGCGCCCCATGCGCGCTGAAGGTGCGCCAAAGGTAAGCCTGTCTACGCCTGTCCGCGCCTGGACTGCGCCCAGTGCCAGACCCCCTGGTCCTCGCAAAACCCACCCCACCCGCATAACGTATGACGCCGCTACCCTCTTTGCCCTTAACCCCGGACTCACCCCACAATGCTGCGTAGCTACTCCAGGACACACCCACGGACCATTCGCATGCCACTCATGCAAGTTCGCCTGCATCAGGACCCTCACCAAATCCTCCTCCTCCAAACACAGCTCCGACCCTAACCACCTGAAGTGCATCTTGCTGAACACCCGCTCGGTCCACAAACACGCCACTGAACTCTGGGACCTACTCGACACCACATCACCGGACGTCGCCTTCCTTACAGAAACCTGGATGAATGCATCATCAGCGCCCGACATTGCCATAGCCATCCCGGACGCTTACAAGATCATCGGAAAAGACCGCACCAACCAAACAGGAGGAGGCATCGCCATTGCCCATAAGAATACCATCCGAATCACGACCAGCTCCGACGATAACCTCGCGACCGCCGAACACCTTCACTTCCAGATCCACACCGACCCCAGGACAACACTTAGAGGCACCCTCATTTACAGACCACCAGGAACCCGCTCACAATTTAATGAAGACATCACTGACTTCATCAGCCCACATGCCCTCACCTCCGAGAACTACATTTTACTGGGAGACCTCAACTTCCACCTGGAAAAGAATAACGACAACAACACCACCACCCTTCTGGACAATCTGGCCAATCTCGGACTCAAACAACTTGTTGACACCCCCACCCATCTTGCCGGACACACGCTCAAGCCTATCTTCACCTCCAGCAAACACATCTCCTTCGATCACACCACGGCTCTCCATTGGACGGACCACAGCTGCGTTCACTTCAGCTACAAAAAGACCACGACCCACATCCCACCACAACCTATTCCTCGAAGAAACTGGAACAAAATCACCACTGACCAACTCTTCACATCGCTTAACCAAAACCCCCCCGATATATCATCGGACCCAAACCAAGCTCCCACCAAACTCACACAATGGATCACCCACAGTGCTGACAAATTAGCACCCTTGAAAAACCACCAGATCAAACAAGATAGCAAAAAGGCCCCTTGGTTCAACGATGACCTTAAGATATCCAAGAAGCTATGTCGTACTCTCGAGAAAGCCTGGAGAAAAAACCCAACCACTATCAACCTGACCACCTTCAAGGACGCCACCCGCAAACACCACCAACTGATCCGATCCACCAAGAAATCAGCATTCAAGGATCGACTCGACAACAACACCCACAACAGCAAAGAATTATTCAACCTCGCCAGAGAATTTACCAACCCCACCGCCGGCACCAACGACATCACTCCCTCCCAAGACCTCTGCGACTCCCTATCCTCTTTCTTCCACAACAAAATCACTGACATTCATAACAGCTTTGGAAACCTGTCCGAAGAACAACCCACTCCACCCACCTCCGAACCAAAACAGCACTCTCACAACCTTTGCGCCTGGAACCCAATCACGTCCGAAGACACCATCCGCCTGATGAACTCCATCCACTCAGGATCGCCAACCGACCCATGTCCCCACTACATTTTCAACAAAGCAGACTCCATCATCGTACCCCATCTTTGCGATGTCATCAACTGCTCCTTCAACTCCGCTACCTTCCCAGAATGCTGGAAACATGCCAAACTCAGCGCCCTTCTGAAGAAACCCACAGCGGACCCCTCTGAACTCAAGAACTACCGCCCCATCTCACTCCTCCCCTTCCCGGCCAAAGTCATCGAGAAAGCCGTCAATAGTCAGCTCGCCGCCTTCCTCGAATCCAACAATTCACTTGACCCCTCACAGTCCGGCTTCCGAGCCAAACACAGCACCGAAACCGCCCTCATCGCTGCTACAGATGACATCCGAACGCTACTGGACAACGGAGAAACAGTTGCCCTCATCCTACTTGACCTCTCCGCCACCTTCGACACAGTCTGTCATAACACCCTCATACAACTCCTCAGCAACATCGGTATACAAGGAAAAGCGTTGGACTGGATCATCTCGTTCCTCGCCGGAAGAACCCAGAGAGTCTGCCTCCCCCCCATTCAAATCAGAGGCAACCGAAGTCATCTGCGGAGTACCACAAGGATCATCACTCAGTCCCACCCTCTTCAATGTGTACATGAGTCCTCTCGCATCCATCGCACGACAACACAACCTCAACATCATCTCCTACGCTGACGACACCCAGCTGATCCTCTCCCTCACCAAAGATCCTAACTCCGCCAAAACCAATCTATACGAAGGAATGAAAGAAGTAGCCGAATGGATGAAGAACAGTCGTTTAAAACTAAACTCGGACAAAACGGAAGTCCTCATCTTAGGGTCATCCCCCTCTGCATGGGACGACTCATGGTGGCCACCAGCTCTGGGCACAGCACCCATACCTACAGATCATGCACGTAACCTGGGCTTCATCCTGGACTCCTCCCTATCGATGACCAGACAAGTCAACGCCGTCTCATCATCATGCTTCAACATCCTTCGCATGCTCAAAAAAATCTTCTGCTGGATCCCCACCGAAACAAGAAAGACAGTCACCCACGCACTAGTCACTAGCCGACTAGATTATGGAAACACCCTCTACGCCGGAACCACAGCCAAACTACAGAAAAAACTGCAACGCATCCAAAACGCCTCAGCCAGACTCATACTAGACATCCCCCGTCAAGCTCACATTTCCGGTCATCTGAAAAATCTCCACTGGCTTCCCGTCAACAAAAGAATAACGTTCCGTCTCCTCACCCACGCACACAAGGCCCTCTACGACCTAGGACCCGAATGCCTCAACAAACGACTATCCTTCTACACACCCACCCGCCAACTTCGTTCATCCAATCAAGCCCTCGCCACAATCCCGCGCATCAATAGATCCACCATGGGAGGAAGATCTTTCTCTTACTTAGCGGCCAAAACCTGGAACTCTCTCCCCACTCACCTCCGCCTCACACAGAACCACCTCTCCTTCAGAAAGCAGCTAAAAACATGGCTATTCGATAAATGATGCACCCACCCTCACTCAAGCGCCTTGAGACCCTCTGGGTGAGTAGCGCGCTATATAAATTACCGAACTTGAACTTGAACTTGGGAAGAGGGCCTTTAACAACTGATATAGCACTCAGCCTGTGAGCGAAATTAGAACATTGGAATGTTGAGATCTCTGTTTAGTATTTATGACCTTATTTATGAGAGGCTTGCGCTGCCAGAGTGTCACTTTTTTGACGCTACAGCAGCACAAGCAACTCAATCATATAGAGCCACTCTGCATGGTTCTGCGGCGCATTTTGCCGCTGTGCGCTGAACTTTTAAAAATCCCGCGGTTCATGACGAGCGCAGCTCGTCATGAGCGTACAAGAGGTGTACTTCATGGCGAGCTGAGCTCGTCATCAGCGTCGAAGGGGTTAATCTATGTTGCAATGGGTTTTCCCACACAGCACCTATGGATTTTGACACTGCCCCATATTTACTTAATCACATAAACCTGGGGCAGCGACAAAACCTTAAGTCTCCTGAGAGCAGGTGTAACGAGGACAAATATTAGTAATTTCCCTTGTTTTTTCATAGATAAAGGAAAACTCCTCTCAGGTTTGGTTTTGTGCAGGAAACTGCTCCCTTCCTGCACAAAAACAATCCTGCCTGCAACTAAGCAACTCTTGCACCATGGTGCAAGGGTGCCTTTGTTGGTGCTAGCAGCAAATTGTTTGCTAGCGCAGGGAAAAAGGACCGAAATGCACTGTACTTAATAAATACTGTGCATTCCTGTCCATTCACATTGCCTTAGGGCAGCGCAACAAGAAGGCTTGCTGCACTGTCCTGTGCCAATATCTCATAAACGAGGCCCTCCATTTGTAAAAGAGAGTGCTGGTGCCCAGCTCAGTAGCCTGTGGTCGGTACAATTAAACATCGGTGCACTGATTGTCATGCCTGCAAAATCTTTAATCCACTTCATACCTCTTTAATCATCTCCCAGACACTACCTACCACTTTATCTTTCTCAAGCAGGTTCCTGGCTTTTCACTTTGCGACAGTTTTCCATCTTTCTCTACCCTCGTCCTTTAGTGTGTTTCCCTCTTTTGCTCTCTGTAAATATAGGATTTGGAGAAATAAGTGCTGGTCCCCAAAAATAACTGCTGGTGGCCCACACCCACAACCACTGACTCAAATTAAGCACTGGCTCTGTTGAAGACTGCGAAGTAGCTCAGAGCTAATAATGGATGGTGTAGGCCTTCTGTTTCAATATTCCACTGCCTGTCTTCTGTTTTTTTCCTCCTTTGACAGTAGGCTATCCTGGTTCCCTCTCATAGAGCACTCTGGTTGGTTGCGCGGAGAATCCTGTAGTCCCTCCCGAGAATGTTACAGATTCGTCTTCCACCTGCTGTGTTGGGCCTATACCACAGGGAACTGCCCAAAGAGTCCGCAGGATATTTGGAAACATGTATGTTATTTCACTTGTCAATGAGGAGAGAGCACTGCTTCCATGGGGCATTAGTATGACAAGAAGAGAAAATTCCACTTTTCCTCTGTTTATATACATGTTGAATAAGGACGATAGTATAAGGCGATACGAGAATACGCTAACCCTTTGCACATTAAGTGCTATATTTATGAGGAGCTTTGCCTCACATTTGCATCACGTAACATGGTACATGCGAGATGCAAACCCTAAGTAAGATTAACTCCTTCACTGCGGCGGCAATTCCGCCGCATTGCTAAGGGAGGAGGGCGGCCGAGCGGCTGGCGAATGCTGGTGACGAAACCACTCCGTCACCAGCGTCGGTTGCGCTGTGCTCATGACGGAGCGGTTCCGTCATGGCCCCGCCCGCTCAATAGAACGCACCGCGCAGGCGCGAAATCAGCGCGGCGGCCAGGCCATGACGGAACCGCTCCGTCATCAGCACAGCGCGACCGCGGCTGATGACAAAGCGGTTCCGTCATCAGCAGGGGAGGGGTTAATGAAGCCCCGCAAAGCCACTTTGCGTGTCCCTGAGTGACTTCATAAATCTGGAGTAACGCAACACAGCGTAAATCGCTGCATTGAATTACTCTTCCCAGAGTGGGCGTTGCATGGGTGCTCCCACGCAACTCCCATGGTTTTAGATATATTCCTTGATTTACTAGAATGGTAAGCCTGGAAATGTATCGAAGTTGTGCCTTCAGAGGGGAGGTGCAATGAGCAGAAATATCACCATTTCTCCTCGTTTCACCCTCTTTCTATGTACACTGCATTTTGGGGCACAGAAAGAGGAATATGCCTCCCAGGTTTGTTTCTGTGCAGGAAGGTGCCTCTTCTTGCACAAAAACAATCCTGCAAGCATCCCAGACACCCTTGCTCCAAGGTAGGGTGCTCGCATTGGTGCTAGGCTGCTAAAAGGGTGCCAGCGCATGGGAAAGGACAAGAATGCACCGTATAGGGTGCATTATGCCCTTTACCTGACACGCCGTGCGGAGCAGCAAGGTGAATTGCTGCTCTCCACTGTGCGACTTGCTCGTAAGAGAGCCCCTGGGCGTTTCTGTATAAAGCACACACAGTATAAACAGAACCACCCCGAGGCTCTTCTCACTTTGGGCAAAAAGACAACAAAAGCCACAGCATGACAACGTGATGTGCGCAAGACTGCTCTCTGCTCAAGCAGGAACTGAATATAATGTGGCCCCAGACATCATAAGACAACATGTCATAGTTTGTGCTGGCCAAACAATGATTTGCATGCAGAAGATATTTGTTAGAATAATGTTGGTTAAATATGAAAAGATTATACATATTTACAGGAACCAATTTCACTGGCTATACTGAGAAAGAATATTTTTTTCTGGTAATCATCATCATCATTTTAACTTTATTTCGGTTTGTTAATGAACCATAAAAGTACATCGCAACTAGAAAAAAAATACATTTACAACTCAACCATGCATAGTTACATCTCGTTTTGGATATTTACAATGATCAGTTAACGTGCGGTTTATAATATATCAATAAAAGCACTGAAACAATAAAATACAAGCTAAAAATTTTTAGGACACAAAAAAACTAGTTATTACTGAGACAGAGCAGTCTAACCACAATAAGCGGGTTTCTACAAACGAATCAGTCTTCGTCTAGTTAACCACATCGAAAACAAAAATTTAGCAATAGCAGTAACTATCAATGCATTGGTATCAGTTTTTAAAATTCTAAAATAGTCTATGTAATTCCTAAGTCCTAGATTCACACATAACTGTATGATCCATTTTTTCCTGCTAGCAGAATAGGCAGGACAGAACAAAGTCACATGGATTAAAGATTCATTTGGATCATTGCAACCTGGACACGGGCGAGCTAAACCCAATTTCTATTTATCAGAATAGGAATAAAGGGGTAATGTACCATATCTGAACTGTAAGAACAATTTTTTTGCTAAGACAGGTTCTATAGCGTCTAGTTCTTTCTCAAAGCTATAGACATTCTTGAAATCCAAAAAACTGTCAGTGAGGCTAGAGGGCCTGGCTGATCGAAGGACCTCTTCAAGGTTGTGATATTTTATAGACTCAGCCAGGGTTCTCCTTGAGATAGATTTGCATGTGTCCTCCGGGTTGGACCAGAGATTCTCCATGCCAATCTTGGACGCCTGCCCCCTTATAAAAGATAACCACTTTATCCTCCCTACACCCGGGCGAGCCATCACAATCTTTAATTCTTCTCTATAGCACTCGAGCTCCGGGACACTCCACAATCTACGCCAGTAGAGGAGCGGGCGTGAGGCAATTACTTCTGCCATAGGCCTCAGATTTATATCCAGCCTTAGTGGAATTAGGGGGGTGTTAGTAGGTAAGGAGAGAAGCTGTCTAATAAATTTATTCTCTGTTATACTAATCTCATTCGCTGGACAATGGCCCCAGAGTTCTGCCCCGTATAGGGTGGAAGATCTGGTTTGTACCTTGTATATTTCCAGCGGTACACTGACTAGCTTGTGAACACAGGATTTCTGTACTTTAAGAATACCCCCCATAGACTGGGAAAGGGTTAAATTAACCTTAGTCATTTGGGTTTCCCAACTCATTTTATCATTTAAGGTCAGGCCTAGATAAGTAAAATGATTTACCCTTTCCAGGGCTCGTCCATCCATTGTTGGACAAGGGCAATTAGTTGCAGTGCCATTAAACACCATGTACTTTTTTTTGTCTATATTAATTACCAGGTTCCTGTCCCTACAGAATTTGGTAAATTGGTCTAACACCCGCTGCATCCCCATAGATGTTTTTGAGAGCAGCAGGGTGTCATCCGCAAACATAAGTGCAGGAAATTTACCACCAGGTAGGTTAGGAGCGTCGCTGTTTTGTACACTAGTTAAGTCATCGACGAGGCCATTTAAAAAAAGGGAAAATAGCGTAGGGGCCAGTACGCATCCCTGCCTAACTCCCTTCTCAATGGGAAAATCTCTTGTTAGCTGGCCATTTTTGCCATAGCGAACCTTTGCATAGGTTCCTTCGTGGAGTCTTTTGAATTGGAGACATAAGTAGGGTGGTATCCCCATCGTTGTTAATATGCTCCAAAGTTGGTTTCTGTCCACCATGTCAAATGCGGATTTTAGGTCCACAAATGTCAGGTAGAGGCTCCCCCCATCCATCACCACATGCTTCCAGTAAAGAACCTGGAGCAGTAAAGAACCTATAATGTGGCCCCAGACATCATAAGACAACATGTCATAGTTTGTGCTGGCCAAACAATGATTTGCATGCAGAAGATATTTGTTAGAATAATGTTGGTTAAATATGAAAAGATTATACATATTTACAGGAACCAATTTCACTGGCTATACTGAGAAAGAATATTTTTTTCTGGTAATGTTTAGTTTACCTTCCTTGTACATTTAATAAACACCCCTCCCTTTTGCTCCACTCTTGCTGTATCAGAAGAGTTGAAAAAAGCCCTGTCAAAAAAGACTCTCAAATCTCAGTAAAGGCAGGCCAGCTGGTTAGCAAAACAAAAAGTCCAGAGGCCTCTAATATAAAAGGATTTGCTTTCAGGATCCTGCTCCTTCCAAGAAGCATCTTCAAATACCAGAGAATCTTCAGTTGTGTTGGAAACAAGTGTGTGAGACTGTGGCACCAGTTTAGGGTGTAAAAATAGGGGTTGAGACATTCACCATCCTACCGTCCCCGCCACGTCCCTGGCTTGGCCGAAGATGCATTGGTAATACAGTTAAAGGAGAGTGGTGGTTGGTGGTAGGCTGTGACCACTCACGCCATGGGCCCACCTTTATTTGATATACCCCACAGTACGTCATGCAGGGCAAACCAAAAGTCATGATGGGGTGAGTAAACTTCCAGAACACCCCCGTTTCCACTTTACCAGTGGAACGTTAAAGAGGCAGCCTGCCCACTTGTTGGAGGGGAGCGGCATACAAACTGGATACCAGGTGCTGGTGGCCCAAGAGAGGACACATTGTTATATCGAAGGTTGCTACCTCTGCAGGTGCCCCTATCGCGCCTTGGATTTGAGGGCCCCCCTTTACTGACTGCCACACAACTCCGGAAAGATGTACAAGTTTCATCACAGAAAATGGTCTAGAGGCTACACCTGGAAAGTTGACAAATAGAATTACTGTTTGAACTGTTCTGCATTGCAGATACTGGAGAGGGGCTTACATTGAGACATGGAACCTGTTTGTACTCCGGAATATCGTGACACACTAATATCGTAGCTAAAATATATTGGGGCAAAATATTGAAAAGTACGCACATTTACGGAAGTGTAGATTTCCTAATCTCAACTCCACATATATGTACCTTGGAGATATGTTTAGGGTCAAGGTACATATATGTGGAATTAGGTATAGGAAATGTACACGTATTTACCTTTCAATATGTTATCATTAATATAAATGTCCCAGGATATTCGTATTTGATATTTAGGATCCACACCCCTGCAACCCACAATTGAGGCTTCAGTGAATACGTGTGCAATTACCCCACATGCCTAGACAGGTTTCGAGGATGAAGAGTATATGGAATTACTACCCTTTTTCACCCAGTTTTTTAGCGCTACCACTATAATACTCATCAAAGCATTGGTAAAGCAGACACAGTCTTCAAAGTCATAATTTAAGCCAACATTTCACAAAAGCATTTGATATTTGAGTCAGTAAAGTGAAGGACTCCAGTAGCTATGGCAAAGTTTACTGAATCCTCCTTCGATGGGTTGTTAACAAATAGACATGAAATGCATGTTTCATGCTAAAATGTCACGGCTGATCTCGTTCTTAAAAAACCTGCCTGCTTACATGAATCAAACACACTGCGGTTTCCATCTATGCCACATAATGCAGCTTTTATTTATACATCGTAAAGTACAATGCTGCTTTCATCTATACATGACAGCATACATCTATACTGTATAATCCTGTCTGCCAAAAGCCTCTTGCAGTGTGGCTTATCAGCAGCAGAGAGGGAATCCATTTCCACAGAACCCTGAACTCGTAAACTGGGCATATATGTTGGAACTCTTCTCAGCGGGGCATATATGGGTTTGCCATATGTGGTCACAGTTAATCAAGATGCTACAGACCTAGATGGACTGTGTGAGCCCCTGGGGGGCCTTCATTGGTAACCACAGGAGGAAGATAGCACTGAGCACCAGTCTGTGCACAGTTAACATAACACATTGGATGAATAGATGCATGGATGTGTGATTGGGCCCTACCTGGGCTCAGGATCGGTTGGGCGGTTGCGGAGCAAGGCATGATCGCAGGGATTGAGATGCACGTGAGTAAAGAAAGCATATAAAACAGTTGAAGCAGGATGATAATTCAATAATGTGGAAAATTCAGACTGTTAAAGACCCTCAACGACCTCATCAATCTGAGCAGGGAGACAAAATGGGCCACATAAGAAATGTGGAAACAATATTAGAAGAATGCCCTGGAACGGAAAATGCTGCAACATTTTGCAGGAGATACTAGATATGAAGAGCAGGCCCGGACTGGCCGTTGAGGGCACCGGGCAATTCCCCGGTGGGCCGCAGGGTTGGGGGGCCGGTTTTGGGCCCCTGGGGCCGTTTTTGTTACAGGGCCGTTATGCTGCAAAAACGGCCCTGTAACAAAAACGGCCGAAAACCGGCCCTGTCATCGAGCGCCGTCGCACCTCTTCCCCCACCCCTCTCCTCCCGGAGGGGGGAGGGGGGCCGGCCGAGCACTTTTCCAGGGCCGGTTCTGGTTCCCAGTCCGGCCCTGATGAAGAGCATGCTCGAAACAAAAATTGATGCTGTTGCAATTATGGGATCCCGCTGAAAACTGATGACAGGAAGATGATGGAGTAGGTAACAGAAAATAAATCTACACTAGCAGAAATGAGACCAGGGATGGTGGATTCACCGGTACGGATTAAGGTGGAGGAACTGCAGAGGGCTTTGCAGTGCATGAAGACTTGCAGAGGGATGCTAACAGTGTAGTAATATTAACATAGTAGGTAGGCCAGAGTGGGATATAGGACCAAGCTTAGAAATCTTCCTGGAGAAGTTGGTGATCGCTAATATATATGATGATAACCCCCTCCAAACCTCTTTAGCTGATCAGGCACGCCGAGTTCTGGGGCACTCATGAGCAAGGGGCCACCAGAGGACCATGGTAGCACCTATGCTTAACTGTAGAGCTAGGGACTAGATTGTTCCTGTTGTCCATTGCATGGTCTATGGATAATGGACGGGCAACTGATACATATATTCCTGGGCTGTACCTCTGAGGTGGAAAGGAGAAGAAGCTCTTTTCTGGTGTAAAATGCAAAGTACAGCAAATTGAGATCAGCGTGTACGGATTTTTCCAGCCAACCCATGCATAGGAAAATACAGAACTATGCATTTCTTCTCCACACCCAATGAGGTTTAGAATTAGCTGGAGGCAGCAGAAGTCCAAGTATTGACAAAGACTCCCGGAATCACGTTGCAAGATAATGTTGTAACTGAAGAAATCGAGAAAAGATCTATGGGGCATATTAGCAAGAACCTCGTTAAAATTATCGCCGGTTTAGCGGCAGGAAACTGCTGTTAAAATGGCGATAATGGGCTTGCTAATATGCGTTATAAAATTCCAATAGAAGCCCAGATGAGATGTCCTGCACATCTAACCTGGGCTTCTATTGGAATTCTATAACGCATATTAGCAAGCCCATTATCGCCGTTTTAGCAGCAGTTTCCTGCCGCTAAAACGTCGGTAATTTTAACGAGGTTCTTGCTAATATGCCCCTAAGTTTTGTTGGAAATTGAGTAAAGAATAAGCAGCGTGGGAAAGATCACTAGTGGTTGAAACTGTATCCAGCTCAGGAGCTTCAAAGAGGCACCAGTCAACAGTAACCCAGAGAAAATGGGTAGAGAAGAGTATTCAAACATTGGAGAGGTGGGTGATCCATAGGGCCATGGTCAGCAGACCAATCCCATGAAGGTAGAGAAGATCATCTGAATACTTGGGCAAGTTGACTTACGTTCCAACAGCCTGCTCAACTCCTTTTTGAATAATTTGTGGATTTGGGGATAAGGGGAAAACAATGGTTATCAAATTTGAATGGGATGGCGGAATGCCAGAGGCTAGCAGAGGGATTTTTCACCTGTGGAGCAGCATCATTTTAGCTCAACCCTTACACGTCACAAAGTTCAAGAGTTACGTTCACTTACCACTATATATTCTCTGTGCCTAACTTTATTAATGATAAAGTGAAGTATTTCAATGTACTACTGAATCACATTTACTGTGGAAACTAGAGATTCATAAATGTGTGCCCATTAATGTTAAGCTTAACCATGAATGATGTGTAGTTCTCATATATATTTATGCATATGCTTCAAGTTGTGTTGCATTTATTTGAAATTGATTTACAAAATGTAAGTATGAACTCATTTACATTTATATTGCTGGATTTATTTTGAAGTTATACCTGCACATATAACCATGTAATCGAAGTGCACATTTTAGCGTTTAACAATCCTAATGAACTAGGCCTGTTTTTCAAAATGTATTTTCTGTTTGCCTTGCATGTTCTCCCATCTGCAGATGCAGTTCCAAGGCTTCATTAAGTAGAGAAAGGAGTATTTTGCATTAGTGATAGCATCTTAGCAGGGATGTGAGGAGCTAATAAACTGGAGAAATGGTGTATATTCATTGCATATCAGCAATGGTGTTCCATCCAAGGTCATGTGAATGTCCAGGTTTCATGAGATGGGAAAGCTTGATGATGAAATGTAATTCTATTGGTTCCTGGAAAGGTGCTGCTGTGAGGATTGTGTATCTCTATGTTTAAGTAATATTTTAGCTGTAGGAGTTTATGGCAGATCCTTTAGACTTAAAGAGGTACAGACTCTCTACCTGCCCTATTCTTGAGAGTGAAAAGCTATATGCTAAACACTTGTCCTCTTTTAGAGGTTTACTACTGAAATCCTCACTATGCAGACAACTTCTCACAGGGGCGTAACACGGGCCCTCACGGTGCCGGAGGGCCCCCAAAGTCTAGGGTGCCCCCTCAGCAAAATGCAGACTTGCTTGATAATGACACGGTTCGCCTGGGAAGAGTCTCCGAGGCAGAGGGGAATTTTAATAATGCTAATGAGCTGCCGCCCATACACTGCAACGGCTGGCTCTGCGCACGGGCAGCAGGCCATTATTAAAACGGGCACTCGACCTCAGAGACAGAGGCTGGTCTCATGCGGCCGCAGTGCTGCGTGTACGTTTACATTTAGTGCGCCGCCTGCGTGACATCACACATTGCTTTGCTGGGGGGGGGGGGGGGGGGGGGAGTAAACTGTGCGCCTCAGCACCAGTCATCTATGCCTGCTCCTGTGGACATTACTGAAGAAGCCTGCACAGGGGCACAGGAGCCACAAAAATTCTGGGGGGGACAGGGACAACCTTGTGGACTTTCCAGTGACCCTATACAAATCACCGCCCGTTAAACAAATACAATCACATACTTTCGAAGTGAAATATTAAAAAAAGCAGGCATGTTGTAACAATTTTCATTTATGCTTTATTGTTATTTACATTCATATAGTAATCAGACCAAATGTTTAAAAAACATGTATATGAATCATCTTGATGCACCTAGCAAACATATGTGGCGGACTTAGGGTGGGGGCGTCGTGTTTGCAAATGCATTATAATTTGAAAAGTACCTGCTGCTGCATCCCTGGTCTCCAGCAATTTTCAGGCAACAATAAAAATGTGAAGATAACTTTGGGGATTAATGTTCTTTATGGAGAGAGATCAAAGGTTTGTCTAGTGGAAGTTTTGACTCTTGGTAAGGTAGACACAGTGCTTCTTGGTATGCATGCTGCAAAGAATGTGTACCACGCAGATCACAAAATGCATATCATGTAAATTGGTCAGTGAGTTACTGCCTCTGTCTGAGAGATTCTGTTGGTATTTGCAGTTTATAAGTTAAAATCCTAACATTGAACAGTGAGCTAATAACCGTCATCACAGAGCTGCATGAAAACCTCAAGGTATACATTAGAACATTATGATTTTCCACAGTATTTCCTTATCCTAATGTTGGAAAATGGGTTCATTGGGATAGAAATCAATTCTGATTATTAAAGAGAACCCCCCCAACCACGGTGTTATGTTTTAAATTCTGAGTGTGTGCTTCTTTAGTGTTGCAAAGCCATCCTGTGCCCTGGGCACTCCCCAACTTTTTGCTGACTGGTACTGGTGGTACCTGACCCTGACTGACCCTGGCCTCTGCCTGAACAGGCACAGGGCCAGTGCTATTCTGAAAGAGACACTTAAAGATACTGTGAAAACACCTACATACACTAGGGTGCACTATGGGTTAGGGTACCTCTATGATTGGCATGACCTCTCCTATAAGGCCCTAGTTCATAATAAGGCAGGGAGATTAGAACTACCTTTAAGTCCCTGGAATATATTAGGGCATGGCAGTTTAGAGGCCAGCAGCCCTTTCTGCGTTTGCATGTGTGCACTGCTGAAGCCTGGGGTCAGTTTAAAAGTAGCCCTGTGTTGTAGGACTGCTTTTAAAATGCAAATTGTGCCCAAACTCGACTTTTGGGTTTGGGGAACTTATAAATTGATCAACTACAATACTGGGGCAAAATTAAGTTAAGTGGAAAAAAAAATTCCACTTAACTATGGCTGTATCATATTTGCCACATAATACATCATCTGCTGCATAATCTAACGATTTGACCCAAAACAATTTTGCAACTCAAACGGTTCAAAAATTGCTAAAAGAAATGTGACTTATGTTGCTGTGAAGTGTAGGGCCCTTGCAAAGGTTGACTGGTCACCTTTCCCTTTGCTGCATTTGTATGTTACACAGGTACTGAGGCAAAAGCTTTGCAGAGGCTGTTAGTATGTATAAATATGTTAAAATAATAAAGTATCATAAAATGTACCGCATTATGCTGCAGCCTTTTTATTGTTGCATCATTTAGTCAACACTGCAACATAATTTTGGCCTCCATTGCTGCATAACTCCAGTGGCCCGAAAGAAGGCTGCACATGTTAAAAGTGTTTGCGCATGAAGCAGAGACCATGAAGTTTGCAAACTCAGAGGCTGATTACGAAGGCAGGCGGACTTCAGTCCGTCTGCCATCGAATCGGGGAACGGGACCGCTGGCCTTCAAGGTGGCGGCCCGATGCAGGTGCTGCTGGCTGCATCATCTGCCGCAATGTAAAAACTGACATGTCAATCAATCAATCATAGCATTTGTAAAGCGCACTACATACCTGTGAGGGTCTCAAGGCGCTGGGGGGGGGGGGGTTGGGGGGGGGGGGGGCGCTGATACTGTTTGAAGAGCCAGGTCTTGAGGAGTCTCTTGAAGGTTAGAAGATCTTCGGTTTGTCGTAGGCCGATGGGGAGGGTGTTCCATGTCTTGGTGGCGGGATGGGAGAATGATCTTCCACCGGTGGTCACTCTTCGGGAGCAGGGGTCGATGGCGAGGGCGTGGTCTACGGAGCTGGCGAGCGGGGGTGTAGAAGCCGAGTCGGCTGTTGAGGTACGACGGTCCGGTGTCATAGAGTGCCTTGTGTGCATGGGTGAGGAGCTTGAAGGTTATCCTCTTGTTGATGGGGAGCCAGTGCTGGTCTTTCAGGTGGGGTGTGATGTGGCTGCGGCGGGGTATGTTGAGGATCAGTCGTGCAGAGGCATTCTGGATGCGTTGCAGTCGTGACAGGAGTTTGGCCGGGGCTCCTGCGTAGAGTGCGTTACCATAGCCCAGTCTACTGCTGACGAGGGCTTGGGTGACCGTCCTTCTAGTTTCGGTGGGGATCCACTTGAAGATCCTGCTAAGCATACGGAGGGTGTTGAAGCAGGTGGAGGACACGGCGTTGACCTGCTTTGTCAAGGAGAGTGTGGGGTCGAGGATGATCTCTAGGTTTCGTGCGTGGTTGGTGGGTGCTCCTAGTGCCGTTGGCCACCAAGAGTCGTCCCAGGCAGATGGGGATGAGCCGAAGATGAGGATCTCTGTCTTGTCCGAGTTAAGCTTCAGTCGGCTGTCCCTCATCCAGTCGGCGACAGCCTCCATTCCTTCGTGGAGATTGGTTTTGGCAGTATGGGGGTCCTTGGTGAGCGAGAGGATCAGCTGGGTGTCATCAGCATAGGAGATGATGTTTAGGTCATGCTGTCTGGCGACGTGGGCGAGTGGTGCCATGTAGACGTTGAACAGCGTTGGGCTGAGGGATGAGCCTTGGGGTATGCCGCAGATTATCTCAGTGGTTTTGGAGCAGAAGGGTGGAGGCGGACGCTCTGTCAGGTCCCATGTCTGGGGGCTGAGGGGAAAGGGTCCCGCTATGGGCCTCCAATGTCCCTTTCCGCCAACTTTTCCATGGCGGGTGAACTGCCATGGATAGGCTGGCGGGTAAGGGGTATCGTAAGCCCTACTGTGGTGCCTGGTAGGCACCACCAGCATTGTAGGAACCAAGAGCCCCTCCGCCGCACTGGCGGGCTCAAGTAGCCAGTAGGGTGCGTGGCGGTTGGTCTTTCGGACCGCCAGGAAAGCACCCGCCATTGTGATATGGTTAGCGTTGATGCAGTCACCGATTGCAGTGGGACAGCCATTGATGGGGTAAGCTGGCGGTTCCACCTTCATTATAATCACCCCCTAAGTTTGGTGTGCATGCAAATCCTACATTGCCAACCCCTGGTAAGTTGCACCACTACTGCTGAAAAAGGCCAATGGAGGTACCAATGGGTGCGCTGGACTGGCCTCAAGGATCTTGTGACTTCAGTGGCAGTCACTGTCAATCTAGGGTGTGTTTCTTTGTATGCCTGCTCGCAAGACTGGAGGCGAACTGCAGTATGGATTGTGGTGGACAGGCTTTCCAGGTTAACTCACACTTGCCACCGTTGGGGGCCACCTGCGGGTGCTAAGACACCAGGCCTACGAAGGTCTATCGGGCCTTCATAGGTGTAGCATCGGAATGAGCTCTGTCAGGAGTGCGGTCTGGTGGATGGTCATGAAGGCTGAAAATGGTGCTCCAGTTCCGAATTCAGCAGCTCTGGCCAGAGTGCCACATCCTCTCCCACACTGAACACCATAGTGCCCCACTGAGAGAAACTTGCACTGCCTTCAGCTACAACTCAATTGTGCTGCAACTAAATTCAAATTATGCACTAGACAACAGTAAAATGCTGCCTGAAAAAAAATGAATACCACCCTGAAAAAAGCAAATACTCATAAGGAATGCAAGAATAAGCAAATCATGTGAAATGTATTCAGGAACAACATGGTTACCGTAACAGTTTTAAACTCATTATTCAGAAATCAGTAAGTGATTTTGCCTGAAAAATTGAGAACATGGCTACAGGACGAGGAAGGGACCCGTTTCAATGTCCATCGCTTATATCCTTTCAAAAAAAAAATCACATCCCCGAACACAGAGCTGCAGTACACATTTTATAAGCTAAAATAATTAAAACTGTTGAAAACAATCATATTAAACATTTTCACTCCACTCATCAACCAGGTATTGCAGTCCCTTTAGAAATTGTGCACTTCCCGTGGGAAAACAACGTTGTTCAAAGAAAGAAGAAAAAAAGAAAGTAGGCTTTCACTGGCAAACTCTGTAAAGTGGTTCTAATGTGTGCGGGTGCAAATAACAATCTGGCCTGTCTGCTGACCACTCTGTATTGCTTAATTTAGGTATTTCATTTTTTTTTCTCTCCGCCCGAGGTTTTTCTTTGGAATTATAACAGGGTCAGTAAATGAGGAAATATCCAGCCAGTGTCCACCTATTTTGGATCCATTTCACAGATAAACAAATGAAGAAAAGGAGATGCAAGAGTAATAAGAGCACTTGAGATCAGAACTTAAGAAGGAGCGAGACAAAGACAGAAATGGGTATGAAGGAAAAGAGACAGTTTTTTTTCCTTCTCTGCTCTTCCCAGGCCTCGAGGGCGGGCGGCCTCTTTGACTCCAGGCAGGACAAGTGCAGGGCCATTAGGAAGCGCTTTCGCGTGCTAATGGCCCTGCTGAATAACAGAAGGGAGAGGGGAAATTCTTTTGTCCCCTCGTCTCCCAAACCCTTGTCCCCCCGTGTCCCCCCATTCCAAAATCTGCGAGGGACATATCCCCCGCGTCCCTCACACTTCCTACGCCCATGAGCCTGCAAGCAACTGTTATATCACGTCTCCTTCCATTTCCTCAGGTAAAAATCCTTTCTCTAGTCATTAAAATGTTTCCATTTGGTGCTAATGCACATATTACTGCCTAGCATTGGCACACCTGATGGCAATGAGGGGGTTTATGGTCGTCTCTCGACCCGGCTTCCTTTGTCCCCTTTGTGACATTGAAGCGTGACTTTACGAGTCGTTTTACATATTTACCGCGTATGAAAGGCGCAGAGAAAGCATACGGGCTGCTGGGGTGAGAGGGGTATGTTTAAATTAAGGATCTCTCATCAGGGGCTCTCCAGGCCGGGGCAGCTTTTGTGGGCAAACGTTGCAATTAGAGGGCCTGACGAAAAGAGCAGCTCTCCCCACACCCCACTCGCAACAAACATTTGGGGGCCGCCCTAATGATTTTAATAGCTTAAACACTTGAAGGTTGAAGTAAAGTGTAACCAGAGGCGTAGCTAGAGCTTGTGGCGCCGGGGGCTATCCCTCAGATTGCCGCCCATGGCATCACCAGTCCTGTGATTGTGTTAGGAATTTTGAATCTCACCTCACTGTTAAATTTCGCGCACAAATATTTCTCACATGTATCATTGGAATGCTAGTTTTACATTGGTCTATTAACTAGAGCAAGTAAGTGTTAACTATCTAAACTCGCAGTTGTAGAGGGCTGCATACAGCACCCCAGGGCCACTCACTTAATTATACTGGTGAGATTTTTAAAAAATACTTGTAAACATATTTGTCAGCCTGCCTGACTGTGACCGCTATGTGTGTCTCACAGGCTCTCCCAGGGCTTGTCCAGGAATCATGCTATCACGCACATGCTCACTGCGGCGGCTGGAGTCCGTGAGTCAGTTGACTCTAATGAATTTATGGTATAGGCCTGAGGCAATTGAGATTTGTGTTAGGGCCTCTCACACCCTGTTATTGTCTAGGTCCAGGTCCCATGTGGGACAGAGAGAGCAGTATGTAGTTTAGTGATTATTCTCTCCTGATTTATTATTTGAGCTCTTTCCAAACAGCCGCAACATTCAAACTCACAGTCAGGATCCGTGTGCACTTGTGAAGAAGATGCAAAAACTGGCCCATTGCAAGTATAGCTGGACTTCTACACAGGGGAGTCAGGGTACAGACATGCTGTATGCCCATAACCACTGCCACAAGCCAGCAACTTTCAGCAAAAGAGTTATGGAGAAATGCCATGCACCGACTACAGAGCAACAGAAGGGTCACAATTCTGGAGTCTGAGGAGTGCTAGATTTCGAATATGAGTGGTCCTGTTGATTAGGGACACCAACCTCCCTAGCAGCCACTTTATTTGGCAACTATTCCCCTATTCATAATGTGCTGACTGACAGGGGGATGTGGGAGGCTGTGGCTTTGGGTAATGATAAGTGCGTATATCGCATTCTTGTATACACACCTAATATGCCTAACACAGAAAAAAATCATTCTACTTTGAGGCAACAAACAGCATAAATATTTTTTTAAACTTAACCTATGGGATTAAATCTGTGCATTCAGATAAAACAATCTATGCACAGACGTGCCTGGTGGGACTTTAGAATAGGCCTTAGTATACATGATTTTTCTAGGTCAAACCCCCGCAATCATGGTTTAGGGGGCTGCTCTGTGGTGGCGAAGTTTGTCAGGCTAAGGGCTTGTTTCACGCAGAATGTTACACCGACCTGTCGAACACCGAGTAGACACACCGCTCTCCGTGAACAACGATTAACAGTACTCTCATAGCTGCCAAGGTTTCAGATTGCAATGTGTGACATTTTTATAATTTCAGTATAATTATGAGTGACATTTGAATGACTATGAGTGACACTTCCTTGCAAACAAAATCAAGCAATGAAGACGAGTGAAACATAAACATCAACATAAATATCAGAAATTACACCCATTTGAGCAATGAGAAACTCTAAGAAGATCTTTAAACAAATGCTACAAAGCACCAGAGACGGAAAGACAATTCACTAACCTAGTGCCCTTGTAACCTGATTGTGCTGTTTAACATCGACTGCTGAGCCCCAGGCTCCTTGGCAATCATGCACAGGAACATCGCTGAGGCTGCTCTATCCCACATGGGGCACCCGGGCCGAGGAGTCAAACAGGATGTGAGAGGCCCCAACACAGAACTCACAGCTGCCAGTCAGCCTTTATTGCACAGCAGATAGTCAGGCCAAAGGCTGTATTACTATAAAAGTGAGGACACAGTACCCAGTAGTAATATAAATAATTAAAATCAATTAGCAGTGAGCACACCGGCTGAAGTTTGCTTTTGATAAGTGTAAAATTCACCAGCATGAATTCAGATTTCCTGGTGCACATGCAATAAATAGGCTATCATTCTTGACAGCAGAAACAAAGTCACCTCTGGGTTAACTCCATTGTGTATTCTCAATCGTCTCTCCAGTTTGAAGCCAGGGGGTTCGAACTACACCGAGTTGGATGCAATTTTCATATTTGTTTTTTTATCACTCAGATAACTTTTGTCGAGGATAGTTGAACTATACTGTTGTTCTGATATTTTTATATTGTGAAATGGTTCAGTGTAGGTTGTGGTTTGAAAGTAAGGGTACACGTACATTGATTGCAAAAGCCACGATTTTTGGTATTTATTTTATACTTAGGATTAAAAAATTTACGAATTTCTAGTGAGTCACGTACCTGCTACACAAGAGAAGTGAAAGGCTCGCCACGGTTCGGATGCAGGCTGCAGCTGATGTGAAGTACAAGGCAAATAGTTCACTGAAGGGCACGCATCATCTTCTCTGCTGCTGCGGATCAGACGCTTTACTTCCTGGACCCACTGACTCGGAGTGGCCTTTCTCTCCGTGTCAGATGCCAGGGGCCTTGTTCTTTCATCACGGGTGGCGTCGCTGCCCGGTGGGATGGGGAGATGGCGGTTCGGCTGGAGCTGCGGGCGGGTTGCTGCTGCCTCAACTTCTTTCTTGCACCTGTACCGCCGTGCCCCGCATGCTGCATCTGTTCCTGGGCTGCATCTTCTGTGCAGATATGCCACGCACGGGCTGCGGGAGCTTGCCCACGCTGCAGACAGTCAACTAATGAAAGACGTGCCACACTGCCACTTATCCCATTAAATTTAGAGAAGACGCAGTACTGGGACTACAGCGTTGCCCTTCCCTTGGCCACTGCAATTTAGACGCGAGGGCTAGCCCAACATTGTGCCCAGGGCCGTCATTGGCAGCGCGTTCGCGCGCTACAAGATTGACAGCCCTGGGACGGTCACGGTACCCACAAGGGGGGCTTGGGGGAGGGCAGCCGACCCCTGGGAGGTCTCCTCCCCCGGGCGGTTTGGGAGATCTGGGTGGGGCCCTTCTTTCTAGCAGATTCCATTTGGGCTACTTTTGGGCTATTTTGGTTGGATTTGGAGCCCAGCCTATAAATGGGCGGGGCGCCTTTTCCCGGGCACCATTTTGGGCTTAGGTGACCTGGTGGCCGGTTTATTCCTAGCTAGTTTTTTGTGTCGGAGTTTTTGGTAGTTCTTTATCTCCATTTTTGTAGTGATCTCTATTGATTATTATGGCTGGAGAGGATTATCGTGTACTTGAAGATATCCGTCTTCTCAGCGAGGCGGGTCGTTTGGACCTAGTGATAGGCGACCGGGTGCAGGCCGAGCCTCCGTGTCCCCAGCGGGAGGCTTCTGCGAGGGTGTCGGCTGCGGTGGCAGCGTGTTTTTCTCCAAAACGTCGGAGACAGGACCGGGTAAGTGAACGGGGCCGCTCTAGGACTAGGAGGGCGGGTGCGCGGTCACGCCGTGGGAGTGACTCAGGGTCTTCGGACCCGTCTAGTAATTTAGGCCACTCTTTGGGCGATGTGGTTTTGGAGGGCGAATTTCACACTGTGCCGGCGGAGGTTTCAACGGTCGGTATTCGCGACAGGGCGGCCTCTGCTCCTGTTTTGCGAGGCCGTCGTGCTTCTAGACAGCGTGGTTGCACGCGTCGCTCTGCTTCGGCCTCCGCGGTGGCGGTTACTGACGTCACTGGTGGAGGGGGGGCGGAGGCCATTTTGGCTTTTGAAACTGTGGCGCCGCGACCGTTACAGGGCGGTCAGGTGCAGGTTGTGTCCGAGGTTGTCGCTCCCCAGAGCGTTATCCGCCAGACCGTAGTCACGGCTCCTGTGGTGGTTGACTCGGGTACGGTGGGTGCTTCTTCTATTGCACAGCCTTTATCGTTGCTGCCTGGTACTGTTATTTCGGAGAGTTCTGGTTTGGTTGTGAGTGGTGCGACGTTAGGGACCAAAGCAGTCCTTTATTGTTTTCCCCTACGGTTTCTTCTAGGGGGGAAGTGGTTTCTGTTTGTAGTGGTTCTCTGGGCGAGGGGGAATGGGCGCAGATGGGGATTTTGGAGGGAGCTGGGCGTGGGGATGGGTCGTTTCATGGTGGGGATCCTTCTGGCGTGGGTCTTCCTGCAGCGAGGTTCCGTTCGTTAGGGGTTTTGGAGGGTTTCCCTTCTTGGGGGGAGGGGCGGGGAGATGCCTCTTTTCAGCAGGGTTCTGGTGAGGGTGGTTCTTTTCAGGGGCTGTCTGGGGATTTTCAGTTTCCTAGATTCCATGTGGATAAGAGGGTTGCAGCGAGGGGTTCCTTGGAGGAATCGGGGGCTCCAGATTCGTCAGCTCAGGGTCCTGCATCACAGTTTATACAGTCATTGTTGGATCTTAGTTCTGATGAAGAGGTCTGCGAGCCGTCTCCTAGGCTAAGTGATGCTTTAAAAAGAAAAGGCGCAGGTGGTTCTGTGGTTTTTTCAGAAGCTGGGCAGGGTTTTGGTGGTCGAGTAAGTGGTTTGACTTCTGTTCCTAGTGTTGTGTTTAGTAAGGGACCCGGCACACCAGTCCAGCCTTTTTCGTTGCAGGTTGGAGTTCGCCCGGGAGCAGCAGACTTGGCAGGGCGGCAGGCAGCCCAATCACGCCGAGGAGAAGTGCGGGTGGAGCCTGGCGCGGCACGTCCCATACCAACGAGGGATCCCGTCGCGGCCATCCCACGCAGGTTCAGCACGACCTCGATGGCCCCAACGAGGGATTTCAGCATAGGCGGTGTAAGCAGGTCAAGCGTGACCTTACCAGCCTCAACGAAGGAGCCCAGCACTTTTCATGAGAGCGGGTCATGCACGACCTCTCTTGTGCCCCGTGGTTTTCGTAATTCTGCATTAATTTTCCCAGGAAACCAGGACGTTGTAAGTGATAATAGCGGAGGAGCGTACCGGCGTGTACAGTCGGCCTCCCCGCCAAGGTCAAGTGTAAGGGCTAGTAAGGCCCATGGTCGGTCTAAAACGGTTGAGACAGTTCAGAATCCAGTGGTTGTACCTACCCCTTCCCAGTTGGAAGAATCATTAATTTTGGATTATGACAAGGACAGCCCTGAGGAGGGCGAGGTACGGGAAGTGGTGTCTGGGGGGGGCATTCTAATGTCTCTCACAGTATGTTGCAGGCACCGGTGGTGCGGAGTCGTGCAGAGTCGTCAAGGCCACGAGTGCTCGGCCCCTCGGTGAGGTCTCCTCGGAGGGCGGATGACGGGTCTCATATGGAGTGGAGGACTGAATCCAGTCAGCCTCCTTTATTACGCTCAGGTGAGACTGTGGTACATTCTGTGCGACCAAAAATGGTCTCTATTGGTATTGGTGTGGACTTGGTCTCTAGTGAAAGTGATGGTAAACTATACAAAGGTCGTGTGGTTAAAGACCAAGGTGTGGGGACAAACGGTGATGATATAAGTACAAGCTCTAAAGTGGATAGTGGCACTTCCACTGTTGGTTTGGGCACTTCTAAAAATGTGTTACACAGTAAAGAGCTAAAAATTAAAAAGTTGCCGTATATGGGGGTTACTAAGCCCCTGGGGGCTCATTTAATGCTCAGCACAAAAGAACGTATTTGGAACGGTGAGTATGTGGAACTGCTAAAATTGTTACACAGGGAGGTTCGGGCCAAGGAAGGCTCTAAGGAGGAAGAGTATGAATTGGCTAAGCGCCCTAAAGTACCGTTAAATATTGAAAATTGGACGGCTGCCTTTTTAATATATGCCAGCGTCTATTGTGAGAAGTTTCCTGAGCTCTGCGTATCATTATTTAAGGATATGGATGTCATTCGAAAGGCTCAGATTACGAGAAATGATTTCGCATGGGCTCAGTATGATGAGGAGTTTAGGGCGCGCATGGCTTGGGACCCCGAGGCACAATGGGGTGAATTGGACACTGACCTTTGGCAGCATACCATGGGTTCGTCTGCTAGTGGTAGAACTATTTTCACAGCTAGTGGTCTTCCTTTAGTTTATCGCCCCTTTCAGGCTCGTCCCACCCGGGGAGGGGTGGGAGCCAGTTCTACCACGCAGTCAACTACAGGCACGTGCTGGGATTTTAACAAAGGGGTGTGTAACAGAGAATTCTGTAAGTTCCGGCACGAATGTTCCCAATGTGGCAGGAAAAATCATCCTTTGTCCAGATGTTGGGGTCCCAGGCCTTCCGGAGGTCCACAAAGTTCACAGCAGGGTACAGGGGCTTATGTCGCGCAGCAGCAACCTCCAGCTCCCAGGGGAGGGAAGTCATCAGCCGGTGCTGGGCCCAAAGGCTCGTACACCGGTTAATGTCGTTAATTTGGCTGCCGCTTTACGGGACTACGTGCCCGCGGAGCTGCGGTCGTTTTTGTTATCCGGCTTTCAATTTGGTTTTCGGTTAGGTTATGAGGGACCTCGTTTGAGACGTTGGTCAAAAAATTTGAAGTCGGCAAGCGAACATCCTGCTATTGTGCAAGCGAAGTTGGTCAAGGAAGTGAGTGAGGGTAGAATGGCAGGTCCCTTTGATGATTGGCCTTTGGTGAATTTGATTGTGTCCCCTATTGGAGTGGTCCCCAAGAAGGAGCCTGGGCAGTTTCGGCTCATCCAGCATTTGTCCTGGCCGGAGGGTGAGTCTGTGAATGATTTTATTGACAATGACGCTGCCTCTGTGTCTTACTCTTCTGTTGATGTGGCTATGCAACTGGTGGTAACGGCAGGCCCTGCTGCTTTAATGGCAAAATGCGATATTAAATCTGCATTTCGACTGCTTCCAGTCCATCCTGAAGACTGGAGTCTTCTGGGCATCCATTTCCTTGGTAAATGGTACGTGGACAAAGCACTGCCAATGGGTTGCTCTATGTCATGTGCATTGTTTGAAACCTTTAGTACGTTTCTGCAATGGTTTTTTACTCAACAAAGTGGACATGAGTTGGTCACGCACTACTTGGATGACTTCTTCTTTGTGGGTGCAGCAAATTCACTGGTCTGCCATAATGCTCTCACAACGTTTCAGTCCTTGATGTGTCATTTGGGTGTACCATTGGCTCCCGAAAAGACCATGGGTCCTTGCGCGACCATGTCTTTTTTGGGAATTGAACTTGACTCGCATTTGATGCAAGCTCGTCTTCCCATTGAAAAGACACAGAAAATGCTGGATTTGGTGGGTGCAATGTTGGGAAGAGAGAAAGTGTTGGTGAAGGAGATTCAAGTTCTGCTGGGGCACCTTAACTTTGCTTGCAGGGTGGTCAGGGCGGGCAGGACTTTCTGTAGGAGGTTGGGTAGAGCTCTGTCTGGTCATTCCCTACCACATCATCGAGTGAGGCTGTCAGCGGGGGTCAAGGAGCACTTGCGTATGTGGATTTTCTTTTTACATTCCTTCAACTGTGTGCCTTTATGTCGGGAGGTGGACTGGTGTTGGGATGTGCAAATATTCTCTGATGCTGCAGGCAGTGAGGGTTTTGGACTTTACTGGCAGGGAAAATGGTGTGCTCAGCAGTGGCCGGAATACTGGAAGAACGGAGGCAGGAGTATTGCCTTTTTGGAGCTGTTCCCTGTCGTGGTGGCTGTTACTTTGTGGGGTCAGGCTTTGGCCCACAAAAAGGTGCTTTTTCGCATCGACAATATGGCTGTGGTTCAAGTGATTAATAAACAGTCGGCCAGGGATCCTCAAATCCTAAAACTCCTTAGAGTATTTGTGTTGGGATGTCTGAAATATGACATTTGCTTTCGGGCCCTGCATGTTCCTGGCGTGGACAATGACATTGCGGATGCTTTGTCTCGTTCACAGTGGGAGAGATTCCGTGGGCTTGCTTTGGAGGCAGACGAGGAGCCGACTCCCATGCCGGACCATCTGTGGATGGTAGGCAACACAGGTTTATTCAATTGGTTTTAGGCTCCCTGGCTCCTTCCACAAAATTGGCGTATGAGTTGGCCTGGAACGAGTTTTTGGCGTCGGGTGCCTGTAAGAGAGTGCTGGCTTGGCAAAGGTCTGAAGATGTTGTTCAGTTTATTTTGCGTCTTATGGACAGGGATTTATCCAGAGTTACCATTGCTGGTAAGCTGGCAGGTGTTTCATTTATGGGAAAGCTGTTGTGGGGTTATGCTCCGTCGGCTGGGGAGTTGGGTAGGAGAATGTTAGAAGGGTGGTCTCGGGAGCGGGGATGTGTTCGGACCCTTCGGTCCCCTTTATCGTGGCAAAAGCTGTTTCAGGTGATTTCTGTATTGCCAGTTGTATGTACTGATCGAGTAGAAGCTTGTTTGTTTGCCACTTTGATGGTATGGATGTTTTTTGGTGCGTTCCGGGTGTCTGAGCTGCTGGGAAATAAATCTGCTCGAGGTCTCCTGTGGGGGGACGTTCAGCTGTCGGTCAGGGGAGCCCATGTTTGGCTCTCTCATTCGAAAATGGATCAGAGAAGTACTGGCAAGGGGGTTTGGTTGGAGGCGGTTTCCCCTCCGGAGACGTGCCCTTTACGTTGGGCTCACTGCTGGAAGGAAATGTCGGGTGGGGTTTTGGATCACCCGGTTTTTCGTCATATGAATGGTTCCTTGGTGTCTAACTATCAATTGCGCATGGTACTGCGTAAAGCGCTGCGTCATATTGGCTTGGACGATACGCTATATGGTACACACTCATTCAGGATTGGGGCGGCCACAGAGACTTTTCATAGGGGTTGGTTGAGGGAGGATATCATGGGCCTGGGGCGCTGGACTTCTAACTGCTTTCAGCGCTATGTCAGGAGCGAATCTAGTGGAGCGCATGCGTCCTCTTCTGTTTTGCCTGTCTGATACTGTTTTCTTTTTCAGGTTCCGTGGCTGGTCCTCGCGCTGCTTTTCTAACGGTGTGGATCGTGGGCCATTCGTTCGTTAAACGGGCGCAAGTTCAAGCTCGTCAAAGTTATTTTGGAACATTGTTGGGTTTTAATGACCGCTTATTTAATATTGTGTGGAAAGGTAAAGGGGGCATGTTGTGGAAAGAATTAATTCCTGCTCTCAATTCTTGGATGGTAGGTGGGGTTTGTCCGGATGTGCTGGTTCTCCACCTGGGTGAAAATGATTTGGGTTCAGTGAAGGGTGTCGTTCTGCTCCGGGCAATGAAGAAAGATCTGTCTTTGATACATAAGCAGTGGTCTGGGTGTCATGTTTTATGGACGGAGTTGGTCCCCAGGAGGGTTTGGAGGAACGCTGTGAAACCGAAAGCTGTCGATAAATCCCGTAGAAAGCTTAACTTGGAAGTTTCTAGGTTCTGTAGAGACCTGGGTTTTGGGCGTATATTAAGTATGATGCGGTTGAATTTTTTAGGGGTGATGGTGTGCATTTGTCCCGGATGGGGATGGATTTGTACCTCCTGGAGCTGCGCGAGGTTTTGTCTCGCTGTTTGGCGGTTCAGCATTTTGTAGGTGAATAGTGCGTTGTTTCGTTGTTTTGCTGTTTTTCCTCTCCTCCCCTTGGTTTCCCCCCCCCCCGTTTTGTGATTGTGGTTGGGGGGGCAGAAAGGTGGGGTTCTTTCCCTACTCGGTCTTTCTCCCCACTGCTTTCTGGGTGGCGGTTTATTCTGTAATTGTCAGTTTTGGGCCAGGTTTGGGCCTGTTAGTTGTGAAGTGGGATTTTGGTGGGGGAAGTTTTATACAGATTGAGGTTGTGTTCAGAGAATATGGGTCGGGCGATATGGATCAGTTGGTTTGTAATTGGGATTTGGTAATTAGGATTTTGGTAATGTGAAGTTATAATGTTATTGGGGTTTTTGTATGGTTTATTATGTGTTTGGGTATGTACGGGTGGGGGCGGGTGTGATGGAGGGTGAGGGGTGGGGGCGGGGTTTGGGGATTTGAAATAAAACGAACAAACTTGGTTATGGTTTTAGATTGTTAGGCTGTTGCCGAGGTTGTGGTATTTGTAAATGTGCACCTGTTCCAATAAAGCGGCCTTTTTCATACTCTATTGGTTTTCATGGTCTGCTCACTCTCCCCCACCCCTCTCTCCCAAGGGGGGCTTGGGGGAGGGCAGCCGACCCCTGGGAGGTGGCCTCCCCCGGGCGATTTGGGAGATCTGGGTGGGGCCCTTCTTTCTAGCAGATTCCATTTGGGCTACTTTTGGGCTATTTTGGTTGGATTTGGAGCCCAGCCTATAAATGGGCGGGGCGCCTTTTCCCGGGCACCATTTTGGGCTTAGGTGACCTGGTGGCCGGTTTATTCCTAGCTAGTTTTTTGTCCCTCCCTCCCTCCCTTATTTTCTGGGCTCTTTTCTGTTTTTCTCTTTGATTTAATTATTTAATGGCGGCTGATTGTAACAGGTGGGCATAAGGTTTTAGCTTTGTTTCTTTGTCGCTTAGGACAGGTGCGTGGCGGTTTATTCTGTAATTATCAATTTTGGGCCAGGTTTGGGCCCGTTAGTTGTGAAGTGGGATTTTGTTGGGGGATATGGATCAGTTGGTTTGTAATTGGGATTTGGTAATTAGGATTTTGGTAATGTGAAGTTATAATGTTATTGGGGTTTTTGTATGGTTTATTATGTGTTTGGGTATGTACGGGTGGGGGCGGGTGTGATGGAGGGTGAGGGGTGGGGGCGGGGTTTGGGGATTTGAAATAAAACGAACAAACTTGGTTATGGTTTTAGATTGTTAGGCTGTTGCCGAGGTTGTGGTATTTGTAAATGTGCACCTGTTCCAATAAAGCGGCCTTTTTCACACTCTATTGGTTTTCATGGTCTGCTCACTCTCCCCCACCCCTCTCTCCCAAACGCGGTACGTCGTGCACCGTACGTGCACTGCTGGCAGCATTTACAACTTAGTAGATGGGCTGCTTGCAGTTGCACTTCACGCGGGGGCCGCGCGGCACTGGCGGCCCGTTCCAGCGGCGGTTATAATTCATTTGGGGACAGGGAAGTTACTGTAATAACACTTGAGTGTCCCCCAAATAAATTATAAAGGCCGCAGCCATGGGCCACCAATGCCGCGCGGCCGCCGCCCCAAAATAGTGCCGCCTGGGGCGGACCGCCCCCCACCCCCTAGCTACGCCGGTGTTCCGGCGGCCGTTATAATTCAATTGGGGACAGGGAAGTTACTGTATTAACACTTGAGTGTCCCCCAAATAAATTATAAAGGCCGCAGCCATGGGCGACCAGTGCCGCGCGGCCGCCGCCACAAAATAGTGCCGCCTGGGGCGGACCGCCCCCCTCACCCCCCCTAGCTACGAGGGTGAGTGTAACAAGTCTTGGGGTAGAGTTGTTGTGAGCAGGTGATGATGTCTATGGGTGTCTCAAAGCCTTACATTCAGAACTAATCTACACAGGATGTCTTGGAAACGTATTGTAGGTTCTAGGTCGAGAAATCCACAGACTTAAACTATAAAGCCCCACATTGGTCTTTGTGTAGGTAAATGATGATCACCAGTGACAGATAACGCCAGCGGTAGTGTCAAGGGCATTAACTTTCTGCGTCTGACTGGAGGGCTGCACAGACTCCAAAAATAACTTGTTATTGCAGAACACCCCATACCACAAGTGCCATTTTCAAACACTGTGAATACAGTTGTTACATTACCTAATTTAATCGTTTAATGTCAGGAGGATGGAAAGGGGCCTTGCTCCTAGTAGAGTTCAACCTGGTGACTTGCAAATTACAGTCAATGTCAAATGATAAAGTGAACACAAGGAGCCATCTTGCTGGATTTATTCATGTTATAATTTGTTTTGGTGCATGGTTTTATTTTTTTTTGTAAATAGAAACAAAACATTGGTAAATTCAATAGACCTGGTTTATGTAGGTCTGGCTATCAAATGTAAACGCAGGCATGCATGTATGTTGGTTGCAGGCTTTGCAAAACGAAATTCTGCTTAGCATAATAAAGCCAGACCTATTGACTTTGCCAGACTTGGGGGCCAGGGAAGCTTAGCAAAATGGCAAACAAGCATAAGAAATGGCAATAAGTATGGGAAAACAACATACTCAAGGATTACTGGCATCAGATATGGACCCATCTCTCTCCTACTTTTTTGGCAAAAGTGTTGTAGAAATGTGAATAATCTTGGATAGACTTCTTAGAGAAGCATCAGATAAGGGTGTAACATAGAACCCCACAGCCCTGTGTTGATGGGAGAACCCCAAGCTCCAGGGGCCCCAACAGCACGGTACACTGACCTGAGGGCTCCTGAATAAGACCGGAAGGGGGCCCCTCCAAGTACCTTGCAGGGGTGTCCCTCAAGTTTTGTTATGCCACTGCCTTCTCATTTCACCGTTTCGGTTCTTCATTTCCTTGTGGTCTTCCATTCTTAACCATTCATCAATTTAAACTTAGAGCCCTGATTAGCTGACTTTAAAACCTTTGCCATCTGTGCTTATGTGGCTGCATTTGTCACACGTTGACGCCATTGAACTGGATTTACTTTGTTTACTAATGCCTCCTTTTGAATTATACATTGAACATTGGTTAATTTGCATTGATTTGAATTGATGATTAATTTGCAATAAACCCCTTTGACTTTAGCTACCGATTCCTGGTCTTTATTGTGTTGCCAAATGGCATTGAGTTGTTTTGTTGAATGATAACTCTCTTTTTCTTCTGCCAACCACAAGGGTCTGTTGAATGGAAATTGTAACCGCATGCAAACACACCACCACCTGCCACACCAAAATAATGCAAGACATGGTTCCAGATGCCCTAGTTAAAAGTTAAAGTTCACTATGAGCACAACTGGAATGCCACTTTACTTTCCTTGCAGGGAAAGGCATTGCCAGTGTCTGGAGGTGCCTGGCTCCCATAGGTTGGGCACCATATTAGAAGGGAGCAAGTCCTTGTTTTTATGCTTTTAGATGTTTCTTCTTGATTTTAGTTTAATTAGCTTTCATAATTTAATTAGCTTTCATTAACCAGTAGAGGTGCCTTCACAGGGGAGTCTGTTTGGGTCCGCGGGGTTGCTGGATCCCAGTTTTGCACCAGTGGTTTTCCCCCCTGATTTTAATAGTTTGCGCTTATAGCGCTTAATTGGACACACCCCCTTTATGGAGGGACATTTAAGGTCGCAAAATGCGCATATGTGCAGCTCTTTCTGAGCACAACTGGAATGCCACTTTATTTTCTTTGTAGGCAACTGCATTGTCAGTTTCGGGAGGTGCCTGGCTCCCGAAGTTTGGGTGCCATATTAGAAGGGAGTAAGTCCCTGTTTTTATGTGTTTCTTCTCACTTTTAATGTATTTAGCTTTCATTTACCAGTAGCGGTCCCTTCACAGGGGAGCCTATGTGGGCCCGTGGGGTTGCTGGACCACAGTTTTGCACCAGTAGTTTGCCCCCCCCTAATTTTAATAGTTCGCGCTAATATCGCTTAAAAGGCATTCCGAACGCACCTAATGACGGGACCCCTGGTTCATAGAGGATCGAATTCAGAAATTAAGGAACTCCTAGATATTAATAGTAACATTCCTGGCTCTAGCCGTTGCACTATAACCAATGCATTGCCTGTTCGCAACATCCCTATCGCTGTAAATGTGCTTTTTTAAGCTGCCAGAAGCGCAGAAAGTAAAATCCTGCCTGGCCTCGAGTTTGGGCCGAGTGAGAGTATGCAGGGGCGGTCTTAGGCATGTGCAAGCTGTGCACCTGCAAGGGGCCACCAAACCCCAGGGGCCACCCCGGCAATATATATTGTTAATATAATAATCCTCTGCGGATGGATACATATGTGCGTGGCGGCCCCTGGCAGGGATTTGACGGACTCCGGCTCTGTTCCACTTCCAAACACCCTGACCCCCCCTCCACGCTCCGCCCAGCCCAGACCCCCTCTTCCGGGGCACCTTACCTACGCTCCCTGCCCAGGGCCACAATGAGCCTTGAGCCACCCCTGGACTATGCCAGCGGTTACAGTGATGGTGGAAGTTCGCTGTGCTCTCACTAATGTCAGACCTGTGGCAAAAAATAAATATGAAGTTGTAGACCTTATCCAGAATTATCAATTGGATTCACTCTTTCTCACTGAGAAATGGGCAGACATTAGCAGACGATGCAACTGACCCCCACTTTATGACTGCTGCCCCAATAGGTTTTCTGTCTTCTAGGTTAGACAGACCCCACAGACGAAGAGGAAGGTTGGCTAATATTTATTGAGAAAAACATGCAGCCACATTAACTCCGGCTTCCGACCCACAATGTGAAGCGCTCCATTTTTCATTAGAAATCAACCCGAAAAAAATGGGCATTCTCCAATACCGCCCTCCAGGGCCCAGGAGTATCTACACTAGTAATATTAATTCTTTCTCAGAATTCAAACTCTGTTCAAATAATTTCACCATATTGGGTGATTTAAATTTGTATTTAGAAGATAACTCAGACAAAGATACAGTAGCCCTATTAGATATGCTGGGAACTCTGGGGCAGATAAAGGTGATCCTAAGAAACTAAGATGGAAGACTGACATGGTTTTTGATGGGTAGTAGGAAATAAATTACCACATTTGACATTTATAATCCACATTTGTAAAGCGCAAACAATCACCCCTAAGGGTCTCTAGGTGCTGGGGGCTGTCAGGAAGATTAAGCAAGCTATTGCCCAGAGTCACATGGTGCTGAGCTAATCTGCCGCAGGTGGGGATCAAACCGTGATCCCCTGATTCCAGCGTCAGTCACCCTGGCCGCGGTGCCACACCTCTCCTACATTGGCATCTCAGATGGGGCCCTTCTTGCGGTCATCCTGCCAGACCTCGAGGGTCAAGCCCACAATCTCCCCTTCGCTGATAAAAGAGCCCTCAAATGGGTAAGCAGATACCTGTGTTGTATAAAATCTGCCTCAGAAGGGAAATAGTGGGTCCTCGTGGTTCGGGATGACAGGTGGGCCCAAGACAGTGTCAGAATAAATGTATGTCCTTTTTAAAAGAGTCTTTCCCTCTTGAGGTTCTTGGGAGGTGTGAAATGCACATTTTGAATGTTATAGGGTGGACTACTAATGGGTAAGATGTGACTTAGGGCCAAATGTAGGTAGCCAAATACCGGTCGGTAACGGCCGAAATTACCGAATTTCGGCCGTTACCGACCGGTATTAGGCATCTGAGATGTAGAAGCCATATTTAAGGATTCGCTAATTTACCAAATCGGTAATTTAAGGAATCAGTAAATTACTGAATTCTTAAAATTCCGATTCGGTAAATTGCTGAATCCTTAATGTAGGGAGCACTCAAGTGAGTGCATTTGTCATTTAAGGATTCGTTATTTACCACCAACTACAAGTTGGTGGTAAATCCCGAATACCATTAAAAAAGCAATTATTTGCTTTTTTTAAAGTGCCATGTGGCAGACATACATGCCCTTAGGGCATGTATGTGTGCCATATGTGCACCCATGCACTATTCAGGGGTGCAACAGGGTGTCAATGTGACACCCTGCCACCCTTGTAAATGGTCCCCCTATTACGATTCAGTATTTACCGAATCGGTAATTCCCATTCATTGAATGAATGGGAATTACCGATTCGGTAAATACCGAATCAGCAAATACCGATTCGGTATTTACCGAATCGGTAATACCAAATATTACTGATTCGGTAAAATGTACCGAATCTTTATCTACATCCCATTTACCGATTCTGAAATACCGAATCGGTACATCTGGCCTTAAGAAGGTCAAACTGCCTTATTAGTGGTGTATCCGTCCCGGGTCTTGGTGGCCAAACAGGAATGAAGTGTTGCTAAAATAACAGGAAAGTGACTGTAGAATGATAATATCTAGCATTATTTTTTGATGACTGTATTATATATGTTTTTCATTCACTGATGTTCAGTATATGTTAAAAAATGCTGGGAATATTAGATTACATTAAGATATCTATAATGTCTAATGTTGTTTTTTGAGGACTGTATTATATATGTTTTTCATTCCCTGGTATTCAGTATATATTTTAAAATGTGGTGAATATTCGATTACATTAAGATGTCTGGAATGTCTGACACTCCTTTGCAACATATTATGAAAGTGTTTCAGAGTGATCACAATAGGATAATAAAATATTGCAAGGAATGGTATATGGTACAAAACATAGTCTTTGTCCTTGGCCAGAAGTGGGATCGTTTGACCCATGTCAATCGGGACATTTATAAACATATATATATTTAAGGGGCATATAAAGGTAAGAAATTGAAAAAGAGAATAGTGACCCTAAACATGCGGCCAGCATTTGAACCTGACAAGGTAGAGAAACCCTCTGAACGTAGTTAGTCTCCCCTCCTACAGCACCACCCCCTCCTCCGTATATGGAAGATAAAATGGGTCCATAGCATGAAGACAACAGGCTACTAAAAGAAGCAATAGGAATGCACATAGTAGGAGAAAAAACAGGCCTAGACGTGCAGTCACAGACAGGAGACTCAGACGTCGAACATGCAGTAAAAAATAAATACACAGGGCATGTCAAAGCTAATTTTACCTTGAAATTAGATGAGTGCCAGGAAGAAGTACCACCTGCAGTCATACCCTCCCAAAGCCAGGACACTGTACTTGATGCTAGGGGTGGGCGGAATTTGCGTAATCGCGTTATGCCAATCTCCGCAAAACGGTAAAAAATCTCAGCAAACACGCAGAAATTCCGCGAACACACGGAATTGCTTGTTCACGATGCTTTTTTACTGTTCGCAATCGCAGTTTGCATGCTCGGGGGGGAATATCTCGTGAACAAACATTTTGAGAATGCAAACAAGTAAGGAAAATAGTAGAGCTGTGGTAAATGGTAAGACGTCAGCCAGGATAAAACTTCTTATGGAACAGCAAGGTCTATGCGATATCTGGAAAATAAAAGCAGGTCAGCAGTTAGGGTATACTTTTCATAACAAGAAGTACAACCATAGATCCTGTATAGATTATTTTTTGATTGATGTGAGGTTGAAGGATTGGGTAACGAAGGTGGAACATCTGGGGCCCATGTTTCGGATCACTCAGCAGTGCGAATGAGTCTAGAACTTGGGGCAGAGGGTTCGACTTCAACCTGGAGATTGGATCGCACAATCCTCTTAGACAGGGACTACTTGGAAGTTCTTAAAGATGAGTTACAAGTGTTTTTAGATATAAATGTAGGATCAGCTAAACCGTAGATTGTGTGGGACACTTGTAAAGCATTTTTGAGAGGGAGATTGGGAGCACAGGGTGCTAAAAAGAGAAGAGTGTACCACAGAAAAGTGTTGGACTTAGAGAAGTAAATCCGCTCATGGGAAACTTTGGGAGCAGGGTCGAGGGTCCAAACACGGGATGAGGAAATAAAGAATAAGCTGTTCGAACTGAAGTTTGAGTTAACATCAGTGCTGTCACATAGAGTTAAGGAAAAATGGGATGCTAGCCAGTTGGCCCACTTCTCTTATGGGGAAGGGTGGTAGCAAACTGCTAGTGTGGAAAGCAAAAAAGGATTTATTACGGAACCAAATAAAAGCAATCAAAAAAATGGATTCCGGAAAAATTATAACAGATGGCAGAGGAATAGCAGATGCTTTTCATGGGTTTTTTGTAGGAATTTATAGGGAGAAGTTGTGTCCAAAACAATCTGATATAGAAGGGTGGGTAAAATGCTTGGAACCTCTTTCTGATAATCTGGTAGGGGTATTGAATAAGGAAATATCTCGAGCTGAGGTGGTTAAGGTCATCAAAGAGAGCAAAAGGGGGAAGGCACCAGGCCTGGATGGCCTGCCTGCTGAAGTTTATAAGGTATTGGTAGATGAGTTAGCTTCTACATTATGTCATCTGTTTATTCAAGTTTTTAGGCTAGAGCAGCAATACCTAATTCTTGGAACGAAGCGACAATTTCCTTGATTCTTAAACCTGGAAAGTCACCTAAGTCTATGGACTCGTATAGACCTATATCACTTCTAAATTGTGATTACAAGTTTTTTACAAACATTTTGGCAGACAGGTTAGGAATGGTTATCCCTAAGCTGATTAATCAAGATCAAAAAGGCTTTATCAAGGGGTGATATTTGAAAGAACTAACTTTTGCTCTCATTGGTATTATAGATATGGCCTCAGCAAACGAACTCCCCTTGGCGGTGATCGCTTTAGATGCCGCCAAGGCTTTTGACCGAGTTAACTTGGTTTTCTTAAAAGCACTACTGGAACATCTTAAATTGGGAAAAAAATGTACAGAATCCCTCCTCTCACTGTATTGCTCCCCGACATCACAAGTTTTGGTTAACGGTATACTAACTCAATCCGTCAAAATAATACGTGGGACAAGACAAGGGTGTCCATTGTCACCCTTGTTATTCAACTTATACATAGAACCACTAGCCTGCAAAATTAGGAGTTCGGATATGATACCCCCTTTTGTGATTGGTGACTGGTTGAAGAAAATGGGCCTGTATGCAGATGATATCATTATTTATTCATCAAAGCTGCATCAGTCTTTGGACTGTCCTGTAAAAATATCTAAGGAATTTGGGGCTGTCTCAGGCTATGAGATAAACCAGGACAAAACTGAAATCATGGTATGGCATCTGGATCCAGCAGGATTAGCCACCAAGACAGAAATTAGATATTTGGGGGTTAGGATCACTCAAAAAATTGGTGACTTGGCTAAGACAAATTTCTTTAGGATAAAGAAAGAGGTTTCAGACACTCTTAAGGGATGGATGAATTCACCTTTGTCTTTATTTGGCCGGACTAATTTAGTTAAGATGGTGATCCTGCCGAAGGTTACTTTTTTTTTTGAGGCTATCCCGCTTGGATTTAGAAAGGAATGGTTGGCTAAACTACAGAGTGAGATAGCTTCATTTATTTGGGTATCAAAGGGGTCACGGCTTGCATGGAAGAAATTGAGGAGGAGGTTGTGCAAGGGAGGTTTGGCGGCCCCGGACTTACAAATATATGCGTGGGCTTTTTCCTTAAAAAATTGCAGGATGTTTCTGGGTACTCTGGCTATGTCACCGATCGGAAGTTTATTTGGTGTGATGTTGAAAACTGTAGATGTGAAGATTTTGTTTTTTTGTACAAATTTGCAGACCCCAAGTTTTTTAAGAAGGTTAGGCTTAAGGTCCTCCGAGATCTGGCGGAGATGTGGTACAGGATAAGGAGATTGCTAAAGATACCGTATTTTAGCTACATGGCTCCAGTATGGGACTCTCCAGGATCTTCACCTTGGACGATGGATGCTTTAGCTCTCCCGCTCAAGAGGGCGGGCCTAGTACAGAGATGGAAAGATTTGTTTCAGGAGGGCAAGTTGGTGACATGGGGTCAATGTCAGCAGTTATAGGGGCATTTTTTTTCAAGGTATAAATATTTACAGATTCAGAGCTGGGCAAGTGATCCAGAAATCTTAATTGGGACACAAAATGACTTTGAGTTAAAACTTTGAACGGAGGGGGTCTTCAAGAAGGAGGTGGCCATCTGGTATTGGATGATATTGGACATGGAGGATGGCCCTTTCGAGCTCCCGGAGGTCCTATGGAAAGAATGCTTGCCGAGGATCGTGACGGAGAACCAATGGCAAGTAACAATGGCTATGCTTTATAGAATTGTTAAACCCACAAACTTAAGGCAAAATGCTTTGTGCACGATTCACAGGGCGTATTGGACTCCTCGTAGACTGGCGAAATTTAAAGCTGGCGGAGCAATGGAATGTCCAAAATGCAAGACCCCCAACGTGGACGATTTACACATGTTTGTGTTTTGCTCAAATATAAGTCGATTCTGGAAAGACGTGAGTAACTGTCTATTTCAAGCTCTGAATCTGCGAATTGAGGTAAGCCCCAAAATAGTAATAGCAGGGAGATATGATTTAGAGGTAAAAAGCATGAATGATAATGCAAAACCTATTTTTTATGCAATGTTATTGGCTCGGAGAGAGTTGTGCAAATTGTGGGTCTCCCCGCTCTCCCCCAAAGTAATGGATTGGATATTGGCTATGAGGTATACAGCCAAATTGGACATGCTAGATCACACCAAGAAAAAACATGGGTTTTGGGTACCTTTTCTTTTGTGTTTTGGGTAAGGGTAAATGTCACAGGCTGTGGTATAAGGCAAACATCTGTGGTTCCGTGATTCCGAAATGGGTTCGATTGTGCTGAAACCCGATTTATAAAGATCGTCGGAAATGGACGATTTTGGTCTCTACAGACCGCAAATGACGAGTGTAGCGTGTCTGAGTGTTTTCGTATGAATCGATATAGGAGAACACTGTGTATTTGAGGATTCAGTTTGAACCCTCAGGTTCCATTTTGTAATGTGGCAGCCATCTTGTATGGTAGCCCTAACATAGGCCCTATGATTGTGGCCGAGCGAGTCCTTGACACGTACGCCTTAGCTGACTTCTGGTTGACCTGGCCGAACTGACTCTTCCCCTGGGGCGAATCCTGTTGAGCCAGTTCCTTGGTTAGCAGCTGTACTGATAAAGATCAAATGGCCCACCATTCCCATTCCTCTATCTCCTTTCCATCTGTTTCTGCCTTTCCTTTACGACATGTTCATCGATCTGGGTTGAAGGTTTTATGATGGGTTTGTCCGGCCTGATCGAACAGGAAACTAACATATGTGCGATCGTTTTTGGTGGGCTGGACAACGGAAAGTGGGATTAGCTTTGACTGTTGTGATTCATTACTTTTTGAAATGCTACTTGTTCATTGGTTCAATTTGTATGCATCGAATGTAAATTGTGATGTTGCCAGAAGCGTAATTTTCGGCATAAAAGACCGAGTTTCGTCCATTGAGGTGGTTCAGTCTCTTTCGAACTACCCGTGTGTACTTCGTAGACCTCTGTCCCTGGTTACAACCATTACACTTTGGTCTTTGACGTCATCGAGAAGTATCCCGTGTCTCTGTTTGCCAAGACAGGGGAATCCGGGGTCTTTGGGTGTTGCCCTGACACCGCTGGGTTATTGTTATAGTATTGGTTCAGAGAAAACCCTGTACCTCATTTGGCGCCCAACGTGGGGCGACTTCAGCGGTACCAGTCCAAGCCAGAGGTTCGTGAGGAGCGTCGTGTGAAAATTCCGGAGGTTGGCCAGCCACTTCAGCGACCCCTGTATGTCGACGTGGTTCCGAAGGTCTTTGCTACGAGGCTTCCCGCGTCCCGACGGCTATGAAGGACTGCTGCCCTGACTGTCGCCCTGTTTTGCAGCCTTAGACGTTTGTAGAGCGAGACGATTGACGGGTCTTCTGGTGACGCCATCGACAATTCGCTTTGATTTGGTACCTGCAGGCCCCAAAGCCAAGGGATTCGTGTATTCACGAGTTTATCGATTTTAGATTACCCTTGTTGTTTGAAGCTAGACTAGTGAGCAAGATGCCTGGTTTTAGCAGTCTTAGGAATTTGTTTAGTTGTGGAACTATGAGGGATTACCGGCTAGAGGATTCGTGTCCGGTTCCTCCGATCGGAACTCCTACATATGAGTTATACGTGAAGCATGGAGTAGGTCCTATTAGCTATAATGAGATTTGGATAAAATACATGAAGAACGACGGTGTCCTACAGTGGCCCCGTTATGGTAGTTTTGAGACAGAAGTCTTGGATAATCTCGAAGTGAAGTTGTTCAAGAAGAAAGCCCGGCCGGCGATGTTTGACTCTTTCCGCATATGGCGCAAGGAAGCCAAACAGAAAGAAATTAAGTTAGCGAAGAAGAATAGAAAGGGTATGTCAATGGTGCAAGCCGCCGTTGCATACAGGAACGATGAGGACGAAAGAGATAGTGAGCAGATGCTTAGAGTAAGGAAGTTAGCGGTAGACAGATGCTACCCAGTTTTACCAGCTACAGAGCAGAAAGACGAAAAGGATCTTGTGAAAGACCCTTTGATGTCGCATTTGCTAAATTCAACACCACCTTATATGCAGAATGCTACGGCACCACCACAGCCTATTGTGGCCGTGCAAGCTCCTAATGTTTTGCCTCCTGTTATTCCTCCACAGCCAACTTCTCCGTTGGTTGTTGCTCCTAATGCGCAGCCTTCTCAAGGGTTGCCCACTTTGCCTTCTTCTACTACTGCTGTTCCTATGTCTGTTTCGACTATGGATCCTACTACTACTGCTTCGTCTTCTCTTGTCCTTCCGACTGTTCCTTCTCCTAGACAGCGGATGACTGCTGTCTTTTCAAATTTCCTAACTCCTATTTTGGGACAAATGGGTATGTCTCCTATGAATGAGCGTAGACAATTGCGTAGTCAATTGCCCGATACAGATGAGCGAGTGGTTCTAGACCATATGACACGTAGATGGGTGACGTATAAGTCCCAGTATGATCTGGAAGGTATTATGGATGTTTTCCGACAATGGGAAGCACCAAAGCAGCGATATGTTTTCGAACTTATGTGTGCGTTCCTCCATGATCAATGGATGGATGAAGTGGGTAGAGTTCCTGTAGAATTGTCCCGATTGCGTTCGGAGTTTGCCAAAGGAACGATTGTGAGTCTACCCGATGTTGAGAAAGCGGTTTCAACGTTACTGTTGCTGCGAAGCGATGTTCCTGTTGAACAGTTGTTTGAGCCAGATTCGTCAGTGAGGAGAAAAGCACGTCATTATCCGATGCAAGAGGTTCCTCCAGTATGGAGACCTGCTGATCCTAATGCTAACCGATGCGCATTTCCAGCGTGTGTGGGTACATGTACCATGGAAACGTGCAGAAGTGCTAGCGCTTAAGCAGACCTTACCAGATCCACGAAAGAACCCAGCTGGAACTGCGCAAACTGTGAGTTTGTGCGTCATGAATTTAGCGGACATAGATATGCTTTTTGGGAATGTTGTTCCACAGCCCATTTGGAATGTCATTCGACATACAGATCATGACAATTAATTGAGCGATTCGTGGGTGAATCTCGCTGCAGCAAATGATAGACAAGTTGGAGGTGCTAAGCCTGAAGATGTTATTACTGAACTTCCTGGTAGGATTATTACTCTCATGAAGACTTTAATGCCTGAAGTCCGTGTTAATTGGGATAAATTGTCAGCCTGTAAGCAGAAGAGAGAAGAGTCTGTTTCAGACTTTTTCTCGCGTTTCGAGGAAACGTTTGTAGATCATAGTGGTCAGGATATGGCTACAGAAGGTGGCCAGAGATTGTTTGTTGATAAATTTGTGCACAATCTTCTTCCCGAGTTGTGTACTAAGTTGAAAGATTCTGAGAGTTCTTGGTCCGTTTCTACTTCGGCGCAGATTCTTGCTACGGCTCAGTACTACGAGAATAGGCGTAAGGATGAGTTAGAGAAAGCGGATAAGAAGACTAAGGAATTGAAGACTAAAGTTCTTCTACAACAAGCTTATCCACCTCGTGTTAGTAATCAGCCTGACTATCAGCAGCCTCAACAGTATTCGAGGAACTCGCAAAGAAACGAGACTCCTCAACAACAGCGTATTCCGTATGGGCCTAATCAGTGTGCATATTGCAGAGAAGAGGGTCATTACAAGAATAGTTGTCCCGTTCTGCTGCAACGTGCAAATAGTGCTCCTGGTATTAGAGGTAGAGGTGCTCAACAAGCGCCTAGAGGTAGAGGTCGCGGACAGAATGCGCGCCCTTTGCCTCCCCAAAATTCAATGAACAGTTTTGATCAGCAACAGAGTTCTTCCGGTAGATCTACACAGTACTACATAGACGATTACTATGTTGAAGGCGATGGAGAGCAAGGTAATGATTATTAGGACAGCCATGGACAAAGAGAGGGAGTTGTTTCAGTTCCGGTTGATCAGAGTGGACCTTACGTGGAAGTGATTGCATCAGGTGTGTCAGAGCCTTTTCTGCTAGACACTGGTGCTACGAAGAGGTCTATTATGCATTTGAAACTCCCTGGCGCACCTTTGTCTGGCTTAAATAATGTTTCTATAAGATTTTCTGGCGCCCCCGTTATGAATCCGATTTCCGTTCCATTGCCTATTTCTGTTGGTCCTCGAAGACTTGAAGCACCCCTTCTTTTGACAACAGGTTGTAATGAGAACTTACTAGGCCTTGATTTGTTGAAAAGATTGTATGCGACTCTGTACTGTTCTCCGTCAGGAGTACATCTTACGTTGGGTGAGAATGTGTTTTCTCCGATCTATGTTTCACAAGATTGTCTTCCATCTGAATTGTCTTCCTTACCAGACTCGTTGTGGGCTATGGGTCCAAATGATGTGGGCCTGTTAGACATTCCTCCATATGTTGTGACGTTGAAGGCGAATGCTCAGTTGCCTCGCATTCCGCAATATCGTATTTCAAGCGATGGTGAACTAGCGCTTTTAGCGATCATTTATGATTTGATTGACAAAGATGTTATTGAAGAGACTCGAGGTAATGTGTGCAATAGTCCGGTTTTGCCTGTTCTAAAGAGAACTGATTCTTCACAGCCTCCTGTATAAAGATTTGTTATCGATCTTCGTGAAGTGAACAAGATCGTTGTTCCGCAATTTCCTGTTGTACCCGACATTAATGCGTTACTGACATTGATTCCAACTTCGGCTACTTGGTTTTCGGTGATCGATTTGAAGAATGCTTTCTTCAGCATCCCGATTGCCATAGAGAGTAGAGATATCTTTGGATTCTCTTTAGGAGGACGAAGTTTTCGCTTTAAGCGCGCTCCTCAAGGTTATTGCGAGAGTCCATCAATTTACAGTCAAGCTCTGAAGATGCAACTTGACTTGTTGGCCTTACCGGAAGGTGCGGCCCTTATCCAGTATGTTTTTTTTTTTTTTTAATTTTTGAAAACCTTTATTGGTGCATCAAAGAAATACAAATAGTGGCCTACAACCCTCAGGCCGGCCACAAAACTGTTGAGCACAAAAGCATACGATACGGCGACGCAGTAGCATATCAGTATCAAAGAGTAAGCAGTTAGCAGTTACACTGGGGGTAGCGTGCTACCGCGCCTCAGGAGTGATGAAGGTTAATTTTTAAGATTTTCATAGCAAGCATCAACGTCCAACTATTCCGTTACAATAAAGAAAACATAAGCGAAGAAAGACCAGGGTACCTGGAGACGTGAGATAGTAGTAATGATGGAAGCACACACAACCCATCTGCTCAGATTACAAACCCCACCCGGCGGCATGGCGGCCAAAGTGTACGCCTCAAGAAGGCAGATCCAAAGTCCTGACAGTGATCCACCGCCACCCGCCCGCCAGCAACATCAACACGAACCCAAGAGAGAACAAGCATTTGCAATGCAATAGGTCTCGCATTATGAAAGTTTGAGCTATTGGTCTTGTAAATGACAATTTTTTTATTTATGTGCTGTTTTTGAAAATAGCTAAATTAATAGCTTTGTCATTTACAATGCCAATAGTTCTAACTTTCGCAAATGTGTCACCTATAGCATTTGTAATGCAACAGGTTTTGTATTTACGTGACTTTTACTTTTTTTTAAATTAAATAATACTTAAATAAAAGGGATTGCAATTTATAATGGCTATATCTAATAGCTGACTCAACAGTGGAAAAACAAAGAGTACTGCTGATAGCCCCCAAATGCAATCTTGTTAGAAGGCTCTATTTCGGTCACTAACACCGTTTGGTAGAAATATGTTATTCACTTAAAAAAAATACACCCATGCGAAGTTCTATTTGAACTATCCTTTTGTTTACTCTACTTCCATCGAGTTTAAGCGGAGAGCGTGTATGCCAGACAAGGATTCTCAACGTTATATTAGCAAGCGGTGAAGTAAGTGTTGATGAGCCCTCGAGTAGTAAGCGAAGGGCTGCACCGCACGGAACACATTTAACCAGAGAAAGATATGCTTTTCAGTTCAAATATACAAATTTGCCGGGAGACAGTGCCGTGGCAACAAAGGGGTCATTTCAAAACCAGTGCGAGGCAGTGATTTAAATAACCAGCATAAACATAGGCAGCCCAGAGGGATTTCATGCTCGCGTTGTGTGAGGCACTAGGAAAGACTGGCCTTAGGCTAATTAACGCGAGGCAGCTATGATGTGAAGGACACGGCTTCTGGACACTAACGCTGAAGAACGTTTAGCACGTTTGAGAGCAGGTTCGCTATATGTAGGGTGACCAGGTGTCCCGGGGTTGCCGGGATAGCCCTGGAAGCTGTTCCAGCAGCCCCAACTCAAGCTGTCAACGCGGAGCTTCTCCTCAAGTCTTTAGCAAGCTCCGTGACTTTCCTGCTATCGCCCCTACTGCACTATGGACACCGCTTGAGATGCCTATGACAAGGTAACACAAAACATATACATATGTACATTTGCCTGTAAACGGGAAAAAGGCCTAAGGAAGAAAAAACATTGTATTCCTATGATCTTGCATAACAAAGGCCTAAGGAAAACTTAGTTAAAACCACAGCAAAGCCCACAAAACATATACATATGTACATTTGTCTGTAAACGGGAAAAAGGCCTAAGGAAGAAAGCATTTTATTCCTATGATCCTGCACATCGCTAGACAGTATACCTACCATTGTCCTTACCCAAATTCTGCTAACCAAGGTGTGGTTCACTTTCATTTCCTCACTCAAGAGATTTTAGACTGGTAAAACAAGCTGCTTTACCTCCCTTCTAAAGGCTCTAGGCCTTGTCTGTATGCCAGTCGTGGTTCTTATACCACTTTCTTAATATGTCTCGGTACGCCCCTAGGGCTCAACGTATATTGTGCTAAGTTACTGTGTGTTAAATAGGCTTACTGACTGTAATGTTTTGCCTCTAGCCTCCTAAAGGGACTAGAGGGATGTGTTTAGAACAAATACATATATTCATATACACCTGGTGTGGCTCTACTTTCTGTTCCTCACTCCAGCATTATAGACTGGTAAAACGAGCTGCCTTACCTTCCTCCAAGCCTTAGCCTGAAGGCTGCTCTCCACAGCTACCGCTAGGATAGCTTTCTAATAATGCTATCTTTAACCATATGGGTTGTTGGACTGGTGCAATGTGCCCCCTAGAGCAATGGACAGCATATGCCAGGCAACCTTCTCAGACTATGCTCACCTAATTTCCCGAAGATATGACACCATTTCCCCAAGTCCTTCAATGGCTGCATGATCTGGCTAGATGATCAATGTTTAAGGCATTCTGCACCGACTACAGAGCATTCCGAGGAAAAGGAGTACCACTCAACACCTAATGTAAGCAATGCAGCCGAAACAGGGCTCCCCGCTCAGGGGTAGCACCTCAGATTCTAAATCACTTTAATAAGAAAACCACTGGAGTATTGACTTTCTTGGCCCAATTGGCCGAGGACTGGAAATTCTTGGCACCCAAAATTTGTTACCTTCAGTAAAGAAAAGAAGAGAAAGTTGGATGCTCATGAGATACCATTTGACTCACCCAACACAGAAATGAGCCATAATTCAAATATCAATACACAAGCCATCCTGAGCTCCTAGCCCGTCTCAGCTAGTAGATGAAGAAAGAAAACAAACACAGGGACTTGCTGCCTGTACGTGTGCTCCCACTGCTGGATGCTCAAGATATAACCATGTGACGCACCAAACATAGGGATGAGCCATAGTTCAAAAACAAACGGATGTTATGGCATGACGTCATGCCAGGCGAGGCTTGTAGGGGAAGGGAACTCCCCTGAAGTCATTTTTTTTTCTCTAGGGATTTCCCTTCTCTTTTTGACATAGTCGTCGTAGTGTCACATTGGCCCCCCTTTTACTATTGTAATACAAGCCCTAGTTGCTGGTTATTCATCTTATATAACTAACAACCGTTGAAAACCTTGTAGGTATGCTGTTTACTTGTTGTATCATATCTGTATGCAATGGCAAAAACCGCAAAACACAATTAGGGCAGCATGCTAAGCCCGGATGTTTAGCTTACGTAATTTTATACACGTATATCACAGTGCCTGCTTTCCATCTTTACAAATAGCCTGAATATAAAAGGTATTTTACCAAAACCAACCGCTTAGAGTAATCACGACACAACCATTAACGCATAAACCCAGGGGCGGCTGGTGACATTTGAAAGTGGTGGGGCGTAAACTAATTTGCATATTGCACCGCAGCGAGCGAGCACAGCGAGCGAGCGAGCCCGAACCACCTTGCATCCATCCATACATCATTCATGCATCCACCCATCCATCCATCCACCCACCCACCCACCCATCCATCCATCCACCAATTCTGCATCCATCCTGCATCCATCATTCATTCATGCATCCACCCATCCATCCAGCATCCCTCATTCATTCATGCATTCACCCATCCATCCATCCTGCATCCATCATTCATTCATGCATCCGCCCATCCATCCTGCATCCATCCATCCATCATTCATTCATGCATCCATCCATCCACCCACCCATCCATCCACCCTTCCACCCATCCATCATCCATCCTGCATCCATTCCTGCATCCATTCCTGCATCCACCCATCCATCCATCCTGCATCCATCATTCATTCATGCACCCATCCATCCATCCATCCACCCATCCATCCTGCATCCATCATTCATTCATCCACCCATCCATCCATCCACCCATCCACCCATCCACCCATCCAGCATCCATCCATCATCCATCCACCCATCCATCCACCCATCCTGCATCCATTCCTGCATCCATTCCTGCATCCATTCATGCATCCATCCATCCATCCATCCATCCATCCTGCATCCATCATTCATTCATGCACCCATCCATCCACCCTGCATCCATCCTGCATCCATCATTCATTCATCCACCCATCCTGCATCCATCATTCATTCATGCATCCACCCATCCAATCATCCACCCATCATTCATCCATTCATGTGTCCACCCATCCATCCACCCATCCTGCATCCATCATTCATGCACCCATCCATCCACCCTGCATCCATCATTCATTCATGCACCCATCCATCCACCCTGCATCCATCATTCATTCATCCACCCATCCTGCATCTATCCTGCATCCATCATTCATTCATGCATCCACCCATCCATTCATCCACCCATCATTCATCCATCATCCATCCATCCATCCACCCATCCTGCATCCATCATTCATTCATGCACCCATCCATCCACCCTGCATCCATCATTCATTCATTTACCCATCCACCCATCCTGCATCCATCCTGCATCCATCATTCATGCATCCACCCATCCATTCATCCACCCATCATTCATCCATCATCCATCCACCCATCCTGCATCCATCATTCATTCATGCACCCATCCATCCACCCTGCATCCATCCTGCATCCATCATGCATTCATCTACCCATCCACCCATCCTGCATCCATCATTCATTCATCCACCCATCCATTCATCCACCCATCATTCATCCTGCATCCATTCATGCATCCATCATTCATGCATTTTTATGACCCTATAACTTGCACACAGCTTGTCAGTGTTTAATACCAGTCTCGAACCTTGTACTCCAGCACCAATGATACATGATTAATATTAATTGTTTTTAAAAACATGTATTTATTCGACACCAATTTCACACCTTAGTCGGAACATCATTTTTATTTGTTTTTCTAAAATTTCTATTTATTTAACACCAGTGTAAGTCATGTATACATTTTTATAGTTCGATAAGAGGCTCGAACCTGGTTTCCCATCACCAAAGTCGGCCGTGCTATCCGTCAGGGGTTATGTAACAGGGCTATGTAGTGACCAGCCAATCCTGCGCCAGGATTGGCTGGGGGGGCACCATGACTCCTCGCCCAGTCGCCCTGTGTAACCCCGGGGGCTGCGGCCCCCCCTGGTCCTCTCTCTAAGGGGGAATTCACAAGAAAACGATCTGCGCATGCGCGGACATGTTTGTGCCCAAAAATACACTTGCGCAGCTGCAGCAGCCCGACACTCCGGGAAGGTCGGGTATCTCCCGGTTTCCCGGCCGGCAGATAGCGCGATTTTTTAAAATAATTGCGTTTGGCTTCTAGTGACAACGTGGTGGGTCCATGGGGCTTAGTGGGGCTTCGCCCCTACGCCCCAATGGACGCACCGCGCCTGCATAAACCCCAATTACTGCGCACATACACTTATTTTCCTAAAAGCTGCAAACAGGTCTGTCTATTTCGAAACATGGGTTGGAATCGATGTCGAAATGCATAAGCAATATCATCCCCGATATTGTTAACATGCCCACTAGAGGGTAACATATGGCTGCCAGATTTAATCTCCTGTATGCCGAGAAAAATTCCCCTCCCAGACTCTCGTGGAACATCATCACCTAGCTTTGTTTTTAAGTGCTTTTTTATATCGCCTGCATCTGTCAAAGTGCATCTGTCAAAGTGCTTCACAAAGAAACAGCAGCACTACATGGATAGACACTTACCATTGGTCATGCTACAAAGGTGCATGTGCAGGCAAAACCTGATACCCCGCCTGCATCGGTACACAACATTAACTTCCAGCAGGCTGCGCTGCATATCTCTAAATATACCTATGAGCTCTCATAGCGCTCCCCCACGCGCAGCTCGCACTCAATGTTAACGCTTACTCGGATTTAAGGGCGTTACTGCACTTGTGTGGCAGAAAGTGACACAAATCCTTGCATAGATTTACTTTCCATTATAACAACCTGCGAGTGCAACACAATATTGCTCAGCGCTACTGAAGTAACTGGCCAACCCTTCGTAAACCTAGGCCTAAATTAGCAACCTTCTTTCCCCCTTTGAGAATTATAAAGCGGCGTGCAGTGTTTAGTGGCCGCCTTGAGTGTGCAACTGATGAGGCTACGTGCAGTTGTTGCTGGGCAATGGAATCAAATATGCTGCTACAGTAAATGCAATACAATGCAAGCACAATAAACCTTCTTGGCACACCCATGAGTGAACGAATAGATTATTAACTTTTACGAAGAGAGAAACTTTGAAGGACCTTATGCACTGGATGGAAAGAAATAAAGACGCCGGAGGAAACAGAATGCATTTTTTAAACAGTCCGAGCTCTAAAGTCATCCGAGGGGTGACATTTTTCCTAAGCAATGCGAGCGCCATGACCGCTAGGCTTTCACTTACACTGGTCATAACTCCGTTCCTTGGACCAATGTTGGCGGCCTCTTAATTCCTGACCCACAGGCACACGCTGCGACCTGGCCCTTCTGCAGCAAGCACACATTATCTTAAAAGCAGTCCATCATCGCCCCAGCACCCTTACCCATGTGCGCGAGTTCCACAGCTCCGATGCTCCTCACGGCCCCCACTCATGTCTCCAGCTCCGAGTTACCAGTCTACCATTCACCTCACCGGCTTGAATAGAGCCCCCGATACACGGGCCTCCGGTAGCTCGCTGTGCAATTCCAGCCGATCGCGTCTCAGTACTCCCTCCGGTGAGCACCCTCAAGGCCTCCGAGCACCCACCGGACCCATCAAAATTGCTTCATGACCTGCAGAGGAGAAAAATTAATAGAAGAGATGCTCCCCAGTCCAGCGCACGTGATCCAGCCGCTCTAGACCTTCGCTGTACTGGTAAAGCGTTGAAAACCCTGTAAGACAAAAAACAAAATTAAACAGCCCCATGGTGGGGCGAGGAGCGCAGGCACAAAGAGGCCGCTTCCCGCGCTCCCCAAGCTCTTAACCCCTTCACAGTCGCGGCCCCGCCCCCTCGGCCCGGAAGTGCACAACTACTTCCGGGGCGAGGGCGAGGGCGGGGCAAGCCACCACGAAGGGACGGGGAAATATGGAAGGGGCCGGGCCCCGCCATGCATGCATGGGGGCCGATTGGCCCCCCCTTTTCTTACACTTGTTTACAACGCACTGAATTATGCCCTGGCCCGGCGCTGTACCTGTTGTGTGCGAAGGAGGGAGTGCACGCCACCGTGAGCGTGCACATCAGATCGCCGGAGAAGAGTCAAGACACGCCGACCTCCGAGGCTGCCTGCTGCCTACACTGACTCGCTGCAGAGGGAGCGGGACACCGAAAGAGCCAGGTGAGTGGGTGGGGGGCAGAGAGGGGATGGGTGGGTGTGTGTGTGTGTGCTTCCGTGAGTGTGGCTGTGTGCGTGCGTGATTGTGAGAGGCTGTGAATGTGGAATGTGGATCAAAAGATGTGCACGGCTGGGGGGGTGGGGCATGATGCGCGTCCACGATGTGCAGTCGGCACTCGTGCACCAATCTACGTCCCTTGAGGAGCAACTTGGCCACAATAGGTCGAGAGCTCGACCTAAAAAGGAAAGAGATAAATAAAGGGAAGAAAAAGCAAGGCACCATAGGAACAAAAGAAACGAAAAAACCCATCCCCCAACCCCCACCCTACACGCATGCGAAGGCTACGGCCTATCCCCCCCCCTGCAGCGCGTCTGTCACCCCATAAACCCGAAATATAGAATAGAGAGTAAGAGGAAGAAAGAAAAATATAATATCACCTTAGATATAGGGAGCAAGAAAAGAATTTCTAATCTAAAACTCCCATAAAATAACGAACCCCGGAGGAGGGCCATATGGACTAATTCCCGTTCGCCACCACCCGCTCAAGATCTACACCACAGTTACTACATCAGAGCATTACAAGCGACCCTATCACGAGAAAGGTGGGACTCCTAAGCAGAGCCCCTACAGACATCCAGTCTACGTCCCAACCCGAGTCCCGCTCAGCTGATCAGAACAAATTTAGTACCACCCTCAGTCCCAGTCGTCCCCGGGTTCCCAGCCACCAATTACATCCACATCGTGTGAAGAACCAAAAATCTGATGCATCAGGTGAAGCCCGTAATGAAAACAAGCATGTCACGTAATAGTAATCGCAGACGAGAGTAGGGGAGCACACAAATGTATCTACACCAATGTGGCAGCAAGTGCTCCAGTCCGGGTCCCAGCCAGTCAATCAAGCAAGAGCAGCGGGGGAGACCACTGCAGCCCCGGTCGAAGCGTTTGAAAGGGTCTAGGAGGGCGTCCAATAACAAGAAAACAAGCTTTCCTAGCCCTGGCCCGATTTCAGGTGTCCCCTTGTACGTGGCTCCGGAGATAGGGCTGCCCCATATAGAACAAAGGGGTAAGATGGCCGCCCTCAGCATGAAGAAGGTCCCCTAACACAAAATGGACGCCACCAGCCAGATGTAAAGATAACGATGTAGAAGAGTACTGCTCCCAATGCCGCCCAACAGTGAATAAGCCAGTTAAATAAGATCTCACCCCACTTGCGATATACAGTCAAGGCGAGTAGCAACAGAGCCATAGAATCCACAAGCAGGAACAGCGACGTAGTATCCAAGAATGAAAGCTGGGGCTGGGTAGGAAACATTGTAGCAGCGGAGGTACGGACTGACCATAATCCAGCAGAATAGTCGCTGTCAGGAAGCTGTTCCAGTTCGCAAGCAGACGGTAACACTGTTACAATGGCACTGCAAGGGGGGGAGCGGTCGGTGCAGCAAGGGGAGCCAGTCGACGTTATACTCTGTAAACCAAGAGCGGCTACATCCAGCTTCGCGCCGAGAGCGCGGGAGCATTCCAGCCATTCCGCCCGTAAATCAACAATCGCTTCAAGGATGGTGGCGGCGGTGGGCACAGGCGGCTGACTCAAGGCATTCACAGTCCGCAGCGCGCCCCAGCGATCCACATGCCTTCCGAGGCCATGCGGGGCAACCCAGTCAGGGGCCGAGATGAAATCCACCACTGGCACAGGGGGCACGGCCGCCATTTTCCAGACAGGTAGGGGAGCACCGGAGGCGTAGGCAAGTCGCACAATAGACAATGGGGGGGGCCAAACTCACGACCCGGTCCGGGCACCACACTGCACCGTGACAAGTGATACAATCCACCTCGTGTAGGCTCAGCAAAGGAAACAGCGTCACATCGGTCAGTTCCTTGCCGACAATGAAGAAACCCCCAGCGCGGCTCACCTCGGCTCTGCACAGTGAAGGGGCAGCGGAGCGGACCCTCAGTCAGTCAGTTCTCCGTCCCCAGGGAGAAACCCAGTGCGGGCGCAGCCACAGTCCGCAGAGCGGCAGAGGGTGCCAGCGCCCCCGCTCATCGGTCAGCCGCGGGTCCTCCAGCCGCTCAGGCGGCACACAACAGCAAGGGGTCCGGTCTCCGGGTAGACAATGGACGGCAGGCAGAACGCCTGTATCTCCGTCTTGCAGGCCGGTGGGGAAACCGGGAAAACACCCCCGGCAGCAGCGCGCTTCCCCCGTGCTTCGACGGTAGCGCCGTGAAGGATAAGGCTCAGGATAGTAGTGCCGGGAGTACAGGATCAGGGAGCCGGGCGTCTACACGCCCGTCTCCGCCGCCATCTTGGCTCCTCCCCCCTTATCCAGTATGTTGACGATTTGTTAGTTGCTGCCGATACTGAAGAGATATATAAGGATGCCACTGTGTCCTTGTTGTCTCATTTGTCTGAATGCCATCACAAAGTTTCTCTTTCCAAACTACAATTCTGTCGCCAAGAAGTTACCTACTTAGGTCACCTCTTATCGAAGGAGGGAAGGCAACTGACCCCAGAAAGAATTCAGACCATTGCGAAAATGAGTGTCCCTACGACACAGAGAAAAGTACGTGCGTTCTTGGGTATTACATCGTACTGTAGACAGTGGATCCCAAATTTTTCTGTTTTAGCGAAACCTTTGATAGCTCTTACGGTTAAGGACACTCCAAATCCTATTCCTTGGACTGAGGAATGCCAAAAGAGTTTTTCTGAACTATGTAATGCGTTGTGTTCGGCTCCTGTGTTGGGTACTCCCGACTATAGCAAGCCTTTCACATTGTATGTCCATGAAAGTGAAGGATGTGCATTGTCGGTTTTGACTCAACAATTTGGCGGGAAGCAACGCCCATGTGCGTACTTTTCGTCAACTTTAGATCCTGTGGCTAGAGCGTTGCCGAGTTGCTTGAGAGCAACTGCAGCAGCGGCTGTTTCGATTCGACAATCTGCTGGTTTGGTTATGGATAATACGCTAGTGGTTATGGTTCCACATGCAGTGGACACCTTGTTGAATTGGATAAAGACACAGCACTTGACTAGTGCTCGGTTGTCAGGGTATGAGCTTACGTTGTTAGCAAGTCATGTGCACATCAAGAGGTGCAATACCCTAAATCCGGCTTCATTGTTGCCGATTTTGTTTGAGACAGATGATGATAGCGAAGAGCAACACAATTGTTTTTTGAGAACTGAAGAAGAGACGAAAGGGAGGATTCATCTGAAGGATACTCCTCTCCCTGATTGTAATGATGCCTTGTGGGTTGACGGCTCATGTTTTAAATTACCGAATGGCGATACCACTGCAGCATATGCCGTGACGACTTTACATACAGTTGTCGAAGCTGCTTGAATTCCATACAATTCTGCACAAGTGGCAGAATTAATAGCACTTACAAGGGCATGTGTGTTAGCGAAAGGGAAAAGAGTGAATGTATATACTGATAGCCAGTATGCGTTTGGAGTGGCCCATAGCTTTGGACGATTGTGGCGTAAACGTGGATTTTTGACATCGCATGACACGAAAATCCAGCATGGGCAACTGGTGAATGAACTTCTTGAATCTCTTACGTTACCTTTGCAGATAGCGATTGTGAAGTGTAGTGCCCATAGAAAGGTCACAGATGATGTTGGTCATGGTAATGCGTTTGCGGATGAGGTTGCGAAAGAAACTGCAAGGAATGTGACGAGTCGAATGTATGTTGTGGGTCCAGCTAGATGGGTTCAGGAGAAAGGCATGTGTGAAGACACTATTGAGAGCGTGAAAATTATTCAGAGTGAGGCCACTGAGAAAGAGTTGGATGAATGGAGAGAGAGGAAGGGTAGGTTGGATTCGAATGGTTGTTGGACTGATTTGTCCGAACATCAAAGATGGTTGCTGCCGAATGCGTATGTGCTTCCAGTTGTTACAATGGCACATGGATTGGCACACATTAGTGTGAAAGGGATTTGTAAGCTGTTGGCTCCGGTTTGGCAGAATGTGGGAATACCTAAATGTGCAGAGAATTTGGTCAAGAATTGCATGGTGTGTTTCATGCATAATCCTGGCAAGGGAACTCCCACACCAGCTGGTCATTTTGCTCCTCCTACGTATCCGTTCGAGGCTTTGCAGCTAGATTTTATCCATATGGAAAGATGCAACAACTTGAAGTATGTGTTAGTGGTTGTTTGTTCTTTTTCTAGATGGGTAGAAGCATACCCCCTTAAGGACAACACTGCTTTGTCCACTGCCAAAGTTTTGATAAAAGAATTTTTCCCTAGGTTCGGATTGCCAAGAATCATTTGGAGTGATAATGGAAGTGAGTTTGTGGGACGAGTGATGAAGAGAGTGTGTGAAGGTCTCGGGATTAGGCAGAAGTTCCACGCTGCAAATCATCCCCAATCAGCTGGTTTAGTCGAGTGCTATAATGGCACTCTAAAGTTAAAATTGGCCAAAATTCAAGAGAGCACTGGTTTACAATGGCCAGATGCTTTGCCATTAGCACTTTTGTCCACCCGTATGACTGTGCACTCGCGAATGGGTTTGAGTCCGTATGAGGTTGTGTTTGGTCGCCCTGCAAATATTTGGGGCGTACCAAGACCAACGAAGTTTAGCGACCTTGAGTACCCCGTTTTACTTGATTACTTGCGTGAAATGACAACTAAAATGAGTGTTTTACGCCAACAGGTTCATGATTCTCTTCCACAAGCTGTCGATGATCCAGGTCACATCATTGAACCTGGGTCTTGGATCTTCGAAATAAATTTTCAACGCACCAAGAACGAACAGCCCCGCTGGACCGGACCCTATCAGGTCCTTTTGTCGACGAGATCTGCAGTACGAGTTTGTGGAAAGAAACACTGGATACACGGGTGCCACACGAAGAAGGCACCCTTACCTCTACCATACGATAAGTGGGTTCAAGATGGTCTTGCAGATTCAGAAACTGAGACTGTTCCGAAGTTTGCCACATTCAGTGATGCTCGTTTGATTGGTACTAATTCAGAACTAAAGAGCGATAGCCTTTTGCAAGCTTCAATACCTCCTGCAAAGCGGTTGGACACTTCTGAGCCACATCTGTTGTTCACTGATCAAGAAGTACCTGGAAGAGACAGATATAATCTGAGATCGAGAACTAAGGACAAATAAATTTTAATAAAGTTGATTTTTTTTTTACTGTTTGCAGGTTAACTCTCCACCAAGGATCTACGTATTTTTGTTTTTCTGAACTGCCATCCGGTTCTTGCTGCTAGGGTCGCGGTTGCTACCAGTCTTGGGAGTGCAAGCCTGAGACACTAGGTCTTGGGTTCCGTTGGTCCGAGGCCGTCTTCCTGGGTTCAGCAGAGGCCCTCTCAAGCAGAATCAACCAACCACCGCGGGCAGCAACTTTAGTTTAGGATGGATTTCTTTGAGTCGGAGAGACCTGTGCAGACACTGACTTTTAGAGAACGCATTTACAAAATAATGTTGAAGAAATGTTTTTTGATTCCGTGCATACTTTTACTACTGAGTTTTGCAATTTTCATAATTGGTTATGTAGCATTTGTTTTTAAAGTGACGTCTAATTCCACTGTGCAATCTACACCTTCACCTACTATTTCCTCACATTTTTTCCACCCTTTGCCTGAACATGAGGTAGTCCGACGTAAGGAATTCGTTAACAATTCCTTCATACAGCTTTTGCATCAGCATCAGTTAGTGATTAATACAACAAACTGCTGGATTTGTGGTTTAATGCCTCATACAGCCGATAAGGGAATTCCATATTTAGTTCTGACTTTCAGTTTAAATGGTTCGATTCGAGCTTACAGAACTATGTTCATATATGCCCATAGTGTTGATCCTTTACGTTCACCGAGAGATAACCCGAAGAATAGTCCTATAGCTAGAGGCATAGTCGATATGATCCAAGGGACTAATGCAGTAGAGACTATTCCGAAAGACGAGAGGCAACCATATAGTGGTTGGAGCGTAAATGGATATGGAGTAAGTCTGAATATTAACCAGCGTGCGAAAAGTCCTCTACCGATCTGGATAGTGCCCCATAAGGGTTACTATTGTCTACAGGGCAACAGTAAGAATCCGAGAGCTCAGTTAGGGAAGAGTGTTTGCGCTGAGACTTATGTGTTTCCGTCTCAGTCTTCCCCAGCGTTTTTAGCAGCCAAGGGTACTTATTTTGTTTGCTACGACAAAGCATACACATGGTTGCCCTATGACTTTTCGGGCACATGTTTTGTTTCCTTTCTGTTACCCCCCACTTTTACAGCTGCGGCAGATTATCACAAGATGAGAATTGCTAGAGGTGTCTTTAGCCAAGAAGACACTGCAGGACAAGAATTGGGTGATTTCTTCAAGGGTTTTCTGCCGTTTTGGGGACCTATGGCTAACAGTAGGAATATTCGTCAGCTACGAGAGTGGTTGAGTCCACCATAGTTGAGACTGCCGGCGCCCTTGGTAACTTGACTGCTGAGCTCCAGTCGGATAGACTTATGACACTTCAGAATAGAGTTGCCCTAGACGTTATTCCAGCAGATCGAAGGGGAGTTTGTAGATTGATCCAATCAAGCTGCTGCGTTTTTATTCCGGATAATGCTCCGTCAGTCTTCCAAGCCATTTCTAAATTGCATAAGATCTCGGATTCTGTCCATCTGGACAAAGGGGATTGGTCTTTGATGGGATGGTTATGGGGATTGATATCCACTTGGGGTTGGAAGATTTTGATGGTCATTGGTATGGTCTTAGCGATTCTGTTCATGTTCTGTCTCTGTGTACAGTGTGCTCTGGCTATTTGTGGCCTTTGTGCTACTTTATGCGAACGGAAGCCTGTCTGGAGGGAGATTCATAGTAATAAGATGATGCTACAGCAGCATATCGATGATCTGATGAATATAGATCCGGATTCAGATCAAATTGAGTCTGAGTTTCTTGCCTATGATAGGGCAAAAGGAGGGCCTGTGGTTCCGTGATTCCGAAATGGGTTCGATAGTGCTGAAACCCGATTTATAAAGATCGTCGGAAATGGACGATTTTGATCTCTACAGACCGCAAATGACGAGTGTAGCGTGTCTGAGTGCTTTCGTATGAATCGATATAGGAGAACACTCTGTATTTGAGGATTCAGTTTGAACCCTCGGGTTCCATTTTGTAATGTGGCAGCCATCTTGTATGCCCTATGATTATGGCCGAGCGAGTCCTTGACACGTACGCCTTAGCTGACTTCTGGTTGACCTGGCCGAACTGACTCTTCCCCTGGGGCGAATCCTGCTGAGCCAGTTCCTTGGTTAGCAGCTGTACTGATAAAGATCAAAGAGCAGGACGTGGTCCGATTTTATGGCCCACCATTCCCATTCCTCTATCTCCTTTCCATCTGTTTCTGCCTTTCCTTTACGACATGTTCATCGATCTGGGTTGAAGGTTCTATGATGGGTTTGTCCGGCCTGATCGAACAGGAAACTAACATATGTGCGATCGTTTTTGGTGGGCTGGACAACGGAAAGTGGGATTAGCTTTGACTGTTGTGATTTGTTACTTTTTGAAATGCTACTTGCTCATTGGTTCATTTTGTATGCATCGAATGTAAATTGTGATGTTGCCAGAAGCGTAATTTTCGGCATAAAAGACCGAGTTTCGTCCATTGAGGTGGTGCAGTCTCTTTCGAACTACCCGTGTGTACTTCGTAGACCTCTGTCCCTGGTTGCAACCATTAAACTTTGGTCTTTGACATCATCGAGAAGTATCCCGTGTCTCTGTTTGCCAAGACAGGGGAATCCGGGGTCTTTGGGTGTTGCCCTGACACCGCTGGGTTATTGTAATAGTATTGGTTCCGAGAAAACCCAGTACCTCACAACTAATTACATCTGATGATTAAGCCCCGCCTATCTCGCTGGTAATCAAATATGTATTATCCCAGGACAACAAATAGAGGATGAGGTAGTCACACTGGCTGAGGCAATTGGCTGGGATGTTTGGTTACTTTGGAAGTCAGTCTCAGGGTCCGGTGAGGCTTAGGCCTCTTTCCTCTTACCAGCATATGAGATAAAAAAGCCCAGTGGTGGTATCGTTAGTAGAAATGGGTGGCGAGTTGGCAAATGAGGAGAAAAAAAAAGGAGAATGCAAACAAGCAAACATTTTCGCGAAGTCGTGGAACGCAGAATTTGGGGCAATTCCGCGTTCTCCGCGGAACGCAAAATTACCCAAATTCCACAAATTCCGTGAGCGGAACAGAATTTGCCGCCCAGGCCTACTTGATGCACAATAGAATGACCCTATGCTTTCAGACAAACAGAAAAAATTGTTAGCACCAGACTACTTTCTGAACTCACCAGACCATGGCTCTGGAAGTAGTAAAGGAATGACATTGCAAGCATCATGACCATGACATATTGTTTGGGGTCAAGGACAACAAGTTTTCAAGTTTGTTTTGTGCTTGGGGCAAGTAGGCCCAACCCCCTGCAGCATAAACCCTTTGGCTGCCAATTTACAGTAACAGATTATAGAGAACTGTCTGCCGTTGAGGTAATATTTGTGTTTATTAGTTAATTTTGTTCGAACTTTAGTTTACGGTTCATTAATGCAAAGCCTTTCTTACTACGGTGAGCATTCTAAATAAATGTTGTACACGTGTGCTGAACTACTGGCAGTGGAAAAAACATGTATAAACACATTTGCAAAGTTAAAAAACATGAGGCTATGTACAACTCCCAGAATGCTCTCTGATTATATACAAATGTTTCAAGAAGCTTGAAAGCATGATTGATGATTCTTTGATTTCAAATTAAAATGTTCACAAAAAATGCAAGGGAAATAAAGTTTTGCTAAACTACTGTGACTTTTTAGGTACCATTTCTTTGAAGCATCATTTATTAAAATGGGTAGATGTATTTAAGCAATCCCCCCCAAAAAAAAGATTCAGAAAGGATTGTCATTGCAACCAGTTTCAAAAATATTTATGAAACATGAAACATGAAAATAACTAGGCATTGACAAAGCCAATAGTTCGACATTGGTGGTCGCTCTAATGGTTTTGTCAATGTGTGTCTTCGTTTGACATGGCTTTTGTAAAACTGTATGGTTGTGGGAGCTACTGGACCCTCACCATAATAACATTATAACAAACATTGGCAAAAAGCAAAAATATTTTTAGTCTTAAAAAGAACACATTGTCATAGTAGTTCCTGGCACTGAACAAAACTACTTTGTATGTTGATATGCTCTTTGTGAAAGAGCAGATTGTGATTATTCACAGTGAAGTAAACCGATAGAAAGATAGATAGATAGATAGATAGATAGATAGATAGATAGATAGATAGATAGATAGATAGATAGATAGATAGATAGATAGATAGATAGATAGATAGATAGATAGGTCGATAGGTAGATAGATAGGTAGATAGGTAGATAGATAGATGGATAGATAGAGATACATTTTAATAAAAACAAAACATCTTGGGTAACGCCAGACCTAATTAGGGGCAAAATTCTTAAAGAAAGTCACAAAAGTGCACCTATGATATATGTCTTTGCATTAGTGCAGATTTACGCATTTCATGAATTCAGAAGAATTTACAGAAGTAGACCAGGGAAATGTACTCCTAGAAAATATTTGTGAACTGTATTTTAGCAAGCGCAAATATCCATGTGTAGATTTGCTCATGCAAAAATCTGTTGCGCATTTACACGTTCACCTTCCCTCCAACCAACTTTTTTCAACCCTGAAGAAAATTTTATTTCTGACCCTTGTCAGAAGTACTTTTTTAACCTTTCTCTGGAGAACAACTGGAGAAAACCCTTAAAACATGGAGGTTAGAAGATTTGCACAGACTCAAAGGGGCATTCCAACCCTGGAACTATTGCTTACCACTACATCCAGCTCCAGTATGTATATCTGCAAAAAGGTGGCAAAATAAGAAAATTGCTAGTATTCAAGCCCTACTATAGTCTTATGAAGCAACCTGTCCCATCGGCAAGTATATATTTTTTAATAAATTCCACACCACTGACTGAACCCACCACAGAGTGAGCACCTTATTTGGGAGCTGTACAGAAAGCAGGAACAAGAAATAGAGAAGAAGGTCGTAGCAGGTCGACAGGAGACAGAATGAGAAAGTAGAATGAAGGCAGAGGAAGAATGGAATATATTTAAAGCCAGGACAACACACATTGATAATACTGATGCATTATCTCAAGATATAAATGATATTGCTACTGGAGAACACCAGGACGACCAACAAAGGTTACCTGAAGGATTGAGTGATGCCTTAAAAGATACGAAGAAAAGAAAAAGATGACAGAACGAGAGAGATTGAGAATGGAGGGGAAACATGGAAATCCAGGGGTAATAACAGGAACACTAGAAGGGAAAATAACAGCTGAACTGTGTGATAGTGACCCATAAATAACTGAACAATGTGATGATGATTTAGATTTACAATGGATGGACGACACGAGGCAGATTAACAAATAGGGAGAAGGAAACCACAATTCAGACAACTCCCACTAATACTAAGAGGAGTACAGAATTTGACCAATGAATGGATAAGGAAAATTTGAAAAAACAATTACCTGCACTTCTCAAGGAGGCATCTAAACAGATTGCTGCCCTTGAAAGGCACACAGTAGGAGGGCAGTTAGGTATAGGGGATGTAAAAAGTCTGCTTGCAAGCATAGTAGAGGACGAGACAGATAACATTTTCAACGTAGTTCAGTGAATAATGCAAGGCAATGAATAATCAATCAATCAATCAAAAACATTTGTATAGCGCACTACTCACCCGGAGGGTCTAAAGGCGCTTGGGGAGGGGGGTCCGCTACTGCTCGAACAGCCAGGTCTTGAGCTGCTTCCTGAAGGCGAGGTGGTCTTGGGTCAGGCGGAGGGGGGTCTGGAGGGAGTTCCAAGTCTTGGCAGCCAGGTAGGAGAAGGACCTTCCTCCTGTGGTGGCTCTTCGGATGCGGGGGACGGCGGCGAGGGCGTGGCTGGTCGATCGAAGCTAACGAGTGGGAGTGTAGAAGTTGAGGCGGCTGTTGAGGTATCTTGGGCCTTGGTTATGTAGGGCTTTTTGTGCGTGGGTTAGGAGGCGAAAGGTGATTCTCTTGTTGACCGGGAGCCAGTGCAGGTCTCTCAGGTGTCCGGAGATGTGGCTGTGTCGGGGGATGTCGAGGATGAGTCTTGCTGAAGCGTTCTGGATCCGCTGGAGTCTCTTCTGGAGCTTGGGAGTGGTTCCGGCGTAGAGGGCGTTGCCGTAGTCCAGTCGGCTGGTGACGAGGGCCTGGGTGACCGTCTTCCTGGTCTTGGTGGGGATCCAACGGAAGATCTTACGTAGAGTGCGCAGGATGTTGAAGCATGACGAGGAGATGGCGTTGACTTGTCTGGTCATGGAGAGGGAGGAGTCCAGGATGAAGCTCAGGTTGCGTGCGTGGTCTGTTGGTTTGGGTGCGCTGCCCAGGGTGGAGGGCCACCAGGAGTCGTCCCAGGCGGAGGGTGAGGAGCCCAGGATGAGAACTTCCGTCTTGTCTGAGTTCAGTTTCAGGCGGCTGTTCATCATCCACTCGGCTATGTCTTTCATCCTTTTGTGTAGGTTGGCTCTGGCGGTGGCGGTGTCGTTGGTGAGGATCAGCTGGGTGTCGTCGGCGTAGGAGATAATGTTGATGTTGTGTTGGCGTGCGATGGCTGCAAGGGGGCTCATGTAGACATTGAAGAGGGTGGGGCTGAGCGAGGAGCCTTGAGGAACGCCGCAGATGACTTTGGTGGCTTCTGAGCTGAACGGGGGTAGGCGGACTCTCTGTGTCCTTCCGGCGAGGAAGGAGATGATCCATTTTAGTGCCTTCTCCTGGATTCCGACGTTGCTGAGACGCTGCACTAGGGTGCGGTGGCAGACAGTGTTGAACGCCGCTGAGAGGTCCAGGAGGATGAGGGCCGCTGTTTCTCCGTTGTCGAGCAGGGCTCGGATGTCGTCAGTGGCTGCGATGAGGGCGGTCTCGGTGCTGTGGTTGGCCCGGAAGCCAGACTGCGAGAGGTCGAGGGATCCGTTCGTCTCGAGGAAGGCGGCCAGCTGCTTGTTGACGGTCTTCTCGATGACTTTGGCCGGAAACGGGAGGAGCGAGATGGGACAGTAGTTTTTGAGTTCGGTGGGGTCCGCTGATGGTTTCTTCAGTAGATCGCTGAGTTCGGCGTGCTTCCAGCTCTCCGGGAAGGTGGCGTGTGTCAAAGGAGGTGTTGATGATGTCCCGCAGATGGGGTGCGATGACAGCGTCGGCCTTGTTAAAGATGTGGTGAGGGCAGGGATCGGTTGGAGATCCGGAGTGGATGGAGTTCATCGTACGGATGGTGTCTTCGGTGGTGATCGGGGTCCAGGCGCGGACAGTGGTGGTGGGGGGTATTGGTGCGGTCGTGGGGTGCGTTGGTTGTGTGCTGAAACTGTTGTGTATGTCTGTGATCTTGTTGTGGAAGTAGGAGGCGAGGGAGTTGCAGAGGTCTTGAGATGGGGTGATGTCGTTGTTTCCGGCGTTGGGGTTGGAGAGCTCTTTGACGATGTTGAAGAGTTCCTTGCTGTTGTGTGCGTTGTTGTCCAGTCGTACCTTGAATGCAGTTTTCTTGGTGGCGTGGATCAGTTGGTGGTGTTTTCGGGTGGCAAGCTTGAGGGTGGTCATGTTGTCTGGTGTCGGGTCTCTGCGCCATGCTTTCTCGAGGGCTCGGCAGTTCTTCTTTGAGCTCTTGAGTTCGTCGGTGAACCAGGATGCTCTCTTGCTGCAAGGTCTGCTAGGCGGGGTCCTCAGAGGGGCGAGGTCGTCTGCGCAGTTGCTGATCCACTTCGTGAGGTTGTTGGTGGCCTGGCTGGGGTTCGCTGAGCTGGTGGGTGGTTCCTGGCTCAGGGATGCGGCGAGCTGGTCGGCTGTGATCTTGTTCCAGCTTCTGCGAGCAACCTGTTGCTGGTGGTGGTGGGTCATGGTTCTTCTGAAGCCGAAGTGGACGCAGGTGGGGTCCGTCCAGTGGATTCCGGTGGCGTGGCTGAAGATGATGTCCTTGCTGGATGAGAAGACGGCATCGAGTGTGTGTCCGGCGTAGTGGGTGGGGGTGGTCACCAGCTGCTTGAGACCGAGGTTGTCGAGGTTGTCCAGTAGGGTGGTGGTGTTGCGGTCGTTGTTGTTCTCCAGGTGGAAGTTGAGGTCCCCGAGGAGGATGTAGTCAGTGGAGGGGAGGGCATGCAGGCTGATGAAGTCGGCGATGTCTTCGCTGAATTGTGTGCGTGGTTCCGGGGGTCTGTAGATGAGGGTGCCTCTGAGGGTGGTCTTGGGGTCGGTGTGGATCTGGAAGTGCAGGTGTTCGGCGGTTGTGAGGGTGTCGTCGGTGTTGGTCGTGATGCGGATGGTGTTCTTGTGGACGATGGCGATGCCTCCTCCCGTCTGGTTGGCGCAGTCCCTCCGGGTGATCTTGTATCCGTCTTGGATGGCGATGGCGGGCGCTGAGGAGGCGTTCATCCAGGTTTCCGTGAGGAAGGCAACGTCTGGAGATGTGGTGTCGAGGAGGTTCCAGTTTTGGATGGCGTGCCTGTGGACGGAGCGGGTGTTGAGCAGGATGCACTTGAGGTGGTTGCTGCTGGTGTTCAGATTGGTGGGTGCTGGTGTAGTGTAGGTCCGGTTGCAGGTGAACTTGCAGGAGTGGCAGCTGAAGGGTCCGTGGGTGCAGCTCGGGGTGGCTCGGCGGCATCCCGGGACTCGGCCGGTGTTGAGTGCGTTGAGTTCGGTGGAGTTGTAGGTCCGGCTGGTGGGCTGGTGTCTGCGGGGGCCAGGGGTCCTGGCGCTGGGCGCGGTCCAGGCACGGACGGGCATAGACGGGCTTACCTTTGGCGCACCTTCGGTGCTCCCGCTGCACGCGTCCGCTGCGCGGTCGCTCAGGGGGCGTCATAAGTAAGGAGCCGGGAGGGCGGGTCAGCTGAGTGGCGGGAGCGGGGTGGCCAATGGGCAGGAGGGGGGCGGAGGTCTGTGGCGGGAAGGAGGTCTGAGGGCGGCTCAGCGGCGGCTGGGTCGTCCGGCGGAAGGGAGCAGCACACAAGGTAGGGGGAGGGCAGCAGAAGGGGGGAAAGGGGTACACTGAAGGCAAAAAGGCAAATCAGAAGGGAAAAACGAATGCAGCAGCAGAGGGGAAAAAGAATACACCGAGGCAACAACGTGGCAGCAGAAGGGGGGAAAAGTTAACAGAAGGCAGCAACGAGGCAGCAGAGCAGAGCTCAGGCAGTCAGGCAGACAGCGGGCAGGAGCAGCGGAGTGGGGGCGACCTCGCCTGGAGCAGGCTCAGCGGTCGCGGTAACAAAAGTTCATGGTGAAAGAGACACATAAACCTTTAACAGTGTGCTTGCAGTAGTATGGGAGAATTATTAGGACGATACCCAGACATGCCAGATATGAGCCAAGTAATGGGGAAGGATGAGACAGAATTAGAATATGTTGAACGTATGAGAAAACTACGGATGACTGAAATGGGTCCTCACAAATCCCATGGAACTGAATTGTTGTTCCATATTGTTAAAAACGGCCTACCAGAATATTTACAACTGCCCCTAAACACAGTGGTAGCAAGAGGCAGCAAACCATGAGCAGAATCACAAGGGATGATATTGCACAGCTTGTAAAGATGAAGTGGGAACAATAGAGAAAAGCAAAAGAGCACCTAGACCGCATGACAACGAAATTGCCTACTCAGAAATTAGAAAAGAGTGCCAAAAAAGGAAAACACTATTGGTGCAAATGTAGTAACACAAGCACCTACCATTGAATTACAAATGCCACAGCCACTGCCCCAACAACAGTGGTCTCAGAAGGCAGCTGCTGAACCGCCCCAACAAATGATACATGGATTGCAGCAGCAACAGGGGGAGGTAGAGGCAGACGTAGAGGAAATAAAACAAATCTTACAAGCTATTGCTACAACAGAAAAGGGCAGGGGCACTTAATAGCGGATCATCACTTTAGAAAGGCAAAACTGGGACAAGGAGGACATTTTTTCCCTGATGGCAACTTTTCTCCTGCACAACAGTACCAGCAACAGCTGCACGGTTTCATCAACATTGCACCACTAATGGCCCCACAACAGCCAATGCAAATGATATTGTGAACCACCATCAGTCTTTAACAGAGTTCTGAGAAATGATTTGATGAATTTTCAATGTGGTAGTACAGTATTACAGTATATCGATGATCTATTGATCTGTAGTGACACACAGGACCAGTGCACAAAGGACACTGTGGAACTACTGATTCTACTTGCACAAAAGGGTTACAAAGTTGGAAAACAGAAACTACAGATCGTGCAATAGCAAGTAGACTATATTTTGAGGCACCATATTACCCAAAACAGAGTGAAAATGGTTAGAAACCAACCACCACCCCAGAGAGTGAAGGCATTAGAAAAGTTTTTAGGTCTGTGTAACTTTTTAAGACAATGGATTTTTATTATAATTCCAAAACTGCACCCTGCATAATTGCAAAACTGCATAATTCCAAAACTGCACCCTGCATAATTCCAAAACTGCACCCTTGTACCAAATGGTATGGGGCAAGCCCTTAGTGACCACTTTGTCACCCTGGACACCAGACTTACAGCAAAACTACCAAGAATTGAAAGAGTGTATAGCTGCTGCCTCACTACTAGCAATTAAAGATTATAACAGATATTTTTTGCTGTTTTCCCACACCAATGGAAACACTATGACAGACATACTAACACAAAAATATCCCATGGTCACCAGCCAATTGCTTATTTTAGTGGACAGCTAGATGAAATAATGAAAGGACAGTTTCCCTGTGAACATGGAATGGCAGCTGCTGCATTTACAGTTGAAAAAGTAGCCATGATAACAGCAGGAAGTTGTACAAACTAGAATGTTTATGTAGAACATGTGTCATTTGCGGTTCTACAAAAAGCAAAAAGTACATTGACTACTCAGAGAGCATCTGGACATGAAGTGAAACTTTCAAATCCAGCTATTACGATAACTTTTGTTCACTCAGTGAGCTCAGCTCACATTTCTCATAGAACCTTTAACGAAGGGTGACCAGGATTGTGCAACACACCAAGATAAAATAGAAGTATATGCTTCAGAAATACCCTTACTTTACAGCAGAAAGCTGTACATTGATGGGTCATCCCTAATAGACCAGCAAACAGGAATAAGACACACAGGTGCAGCAAGTAGTAGAACAAACAGGAGTAGCACCAAATGTAATGTATTCAGTATTACAATACTTACCACTGTCATCATACTTTTCAGCAAAAGCTGCTGAACTGAAAGCCTTGATACAAATTTTGAGAATAGATTATCCAGGTTATGTTACTGTCTATTCCGATTCAGCTTCCGTCACTTCTACAGTACATTCAGGCCTCAGTAAATCTGAAAGAAGGGACAACTAGAAAAGGAATGGAACACCAGTAGCACATGGTCTCCTCTTACACTAATTGAATTCAGAACTAAGAAAAGGGGGACAAAAGCAATAGTAAAATGTCAAGCATATACTGGGGGATTGGATGCCATTTCCCAAGGGAATTACATGTCAGATAAAGCAGCTAAAAAGGCAGGATAGATGTCCTCACCAATATGTACAATACAAGAAAAACAAATTGAACACACTGATGTATCAAATCTCACACTAGCAGCACACCATTTGCAAGACATCCAAGAAGCAGCTCCACCAGAAGAAAAAGGGGGTTTGGGAGCAAAGAGGATGTGCAGTTGCAAGTGATTTCCTCTACAGACACACAGACACCTGGAATTTAGTAATGCCACAGTGATTGTTACACCTAGCATTGACTCAATTACATTTACCATCCCATGTGGCCAAAAAGAAACTATTAGACACAATTTCAGCTGATTGGTTTGTCTCTGATCTTCCCAAGTTAATAGACATATTTTTATATCAATGTCTTATATGTAAACAGTATAGTACAACAAGACCCCCAGTGACACCAGCATCATACATTCCACGACACAAAGGCCCCACATACATTATGTGGACATGATTCACAGATGCCAGAACATGAGATATTTGATTGCAGTTGTCTGCCAATTCTCTAGATGGACAGATGGAGGACCTTGCAACAGTGTAGATGCCAAAAGTGCAGCTGAATACCTAGGGAATAAACTTATCACAATATGGGGAATTCTAAAAGGGATTCATTCAGATAATGGAAAACATTTCGCAAACCATATATTTGAACACACTGCTAAATAATTAGGTATAAAACACTCTTTAGTATCAGTCTATTACCCACAAAGTAACCGAATAGTTGAGAGCCATAATGGTGCTCTACAAGACAAAGTATGTGAACTATCAGTTATACTAAATGCAAATTGGCTTTATTGTCTACCACTGGCGTTCGCTCTAAGGAATGCTCCCTCTTTGGACCATCATTTGACACCACATCAAATTGTTACAGGGAGATTGATGCCCATGGGTAATGTACCTCAGGGAAAAAATACTGATGCACAAAAAGCTATTGATTTAGTGTGGCAGGAAATGTCAGCATACATGAATGCACTAACGGATGCTGTGCAAGTTTACTCCAAACAGGTTCAGTTGCAAGCGAGCTCCACCGCCCTGAAGAACCGGACCTTAATTACGCTCCGGTGGCGCAGGGGACACCTGAAATCTTCGAGTTCACCTGTCCAGGTACACAGAGACACGGAACACTCTCTTCGTGAGAAAGAGTGAACATTTATTTGGCTGCAGCCATGAACAGTAGTCCCAGAAGTACAACAAAGTAAGTTCTCTGGAGACCGCTGCTTCAATCCGCAGCGTACATTTTTTTATAGTGGTAGACACACCAAAACTTCAAACAATCAGCAGTGACTTCTCTTGTTTGTCAGACTACGGCGTGATCATCGCATGCTCTTGTTTTTCACTCGTGCAACATATTTTATAACATAGTTAAACATCAATACATTTCATGACTTATACCACCCGCCATAAGGACAGATGAGCCTAACTATAAACATGAGCCACAATGCGGGGCTGGGATCTAGCACAATCATATTTTTGTACTAGGTTGACTCTCTTGCTCAAAGCTAACAGGGAGTAGTTTGCTTTTTAGCGAGTGTTGTATTCGTTCAGGGACAGGGAACGCCGAGCGCGTACCTCGAAGTCAGGCCTGGGTAATGGCAATACAAAAATGGAGGCAAAATACAAGATGGACGCGGTATTCGGATATTTCATATTTCCCCAGACCCCCCTTTTGCCATACACAGGCAAATTCTAGTCCGAATCCACCTCAATGACCATTAATTGGGAGACTTGTTTTTGCAGCATTATTTGGGCATTTTTCTTTTCCCTATTCATTTGTCGTGGTATGCATGATGTGACGCAAAGGCCGCAGATGGCCGGGCCGCATTGTAGGCAGAGGCAACAGGTGATAATCACAGCTAACATAGCTCCAATACATTTCATAATTCTCCAACCCCAAGTGGACAGCATTCCCCAGAACCATCCTGTTAATGACCAACTCCCTTCGTCTTGGTGGATAGACTCAACTATCTTATGCAGTTTTGAGATGGCCTGGTATACTGTAGGGGCATTATCAGGCCCATAAATACAGCAGCTAGATCTGATCAATTTGCATACGCCTCCACGGTCAGCAAGGATAATATCTAGCACCATCCTATTTTGACTAGTCGGTCGGCAGCAAGCTCTGCTGTAAGATTATTTAGAGCTCCAGCTGTTTCATTGACAGTTGCCTCTACAACTCGAATAAGTTGCCTTATGTCTCTGCTGTTGGCCATTGGACCCCAGATTGGAAGGAGCCTTTTTAAGAAATCTGCTGGTCCTCGTCCTGCTGTATCTTCGGCAGATACCACTCCTCTTTTCTGTAGGTGGTGTTTGGCATCTGCCGTATACGTTGGGGGCAGTAACCAAGCAATATAACAAGTGCCTCTCCAACTACCTGGTAAAGAAGTGTAGGCCTAACTCCCGCACACAAAAAATGTGTTACGTGAGGGTATCAAGCGAGGCGAGTCTGTTCCATTCAGAGTCACAACGTACAGACACTTACTAGTACCTTTGTTCTCTGACCCCCCTTTCTTAATACAAAATGGTGCCTGTCCGGACGTTACTAAAAGCGTTTGTCCTTTGCGAGAGGTCTTATTAGAGGGCAGGAAATACAGGTCTGAAGACTTGTTTTGGCTGTCATCATATTCCAGCTTTTCGCTAATCGCTCCGTATACTCTTTTCTCATCTGGCCAACACAAATGGTACAGATGTAGTCCCAAACTCCATACATCCGTATTGTCTCTATTAGTACTAGATGCCAAACTGGCGCTCAACTCCCACCACGCACTACAGGAAGGGAAGAGGGATATACGGTGTCCCTGTGCTTGTAGAACTTGGCAGAAGTCCGCAAACCCAACAATTTGTGGTGTTGATGGCTAGCTGATGTTGATGTAACATAGAAACAAATGTACTGTTGTGGAACTCGCTCCTTCTTGACTCAAGATGTGGGGATAGAGTAACATGAGAATGCATTTCATCAATGATCTTAGTGGTAGGTTGTGCAAAAATCACATGAAACACCCATCCTATACAAGAAATCATAATGCATATTAGGACCACTATTATTAAAGTTATGACACAACGACTATTCAATAATTTACAATACTTTTTTCTCTTCATTTGTACGTTGTCCATTGTTTTAGGAACAGTCGATTCTATATAGGCATTGCCCGTGACTGGTGGTTGCATCACTCAGCCGTGATTATTTGCAGTCCTATGATCCTACAGGTCCCGCAGGCCTAATGCCACTACTCGGGTCAAGAGTCTGAGACTTTATCACGGCCCTGCAACTTTGTCCAATCAGAACATGGTCGACAAAAAATCATGGACAGAGTCACTGAGACATTATTGAAGTGTTTTTGTTTAGTCTTGGCCTCAAAGTGTATTTCATTGAACCAGGTGTAGTTTGATCTTGAAAAAGGAGGTGAGGCTCAGTAGTGTCTAATTTCGATGAGGATGGCACCGCTGCTTGGAGGATCTCGTCGTCCTCTTTCTCAGTCCTGGTATACTTTAAGTGTTCGTCACTGAAAGGTACAAATCTTGGAACGTTTTCACACTCAACGTCTCCTAGTCCATTCTTTACCCATTGATCATAAGGCAGGGGGCAGGGACACTTTTTTATAGTGTACCCCGTGAGTCCAATTCTTTCTACCAGCAATCTTGACCGCTGTTCTCATCTGTTCTCATTGAGAGCAAAACCTGCTGTGGGTCTTTCCATCTAGGCTCGAGATTCTTGGTCCTCTGGAAGTGCGTACGCAGACCCAGTCTCCATGTTGTATGGAATGGCCCTGGTCAGTGGAAGCTGGAGGCAAAGCGCCATGCTCCTGTTGGTGAAGGACACGCATCTTATTAGTCAATTCATGCAAGTAATCAATCAGTACAGGAAATTCAATATCAGAGTATTTCTTTGGTCTAGGGACGCCCCAGACATTTGCTGGACGTCCAAACACAATCTCGTAAGGGCTGAGTCCCATGCGTGAGTGTGTTGTAGTCCTTGTGGACAGGAGGGCAAGAGGCAATGTATCAGGCCATGCTAGGCCCGTGGTGGCTTGTATTTTCACAAGTTTGAGTTTCAAAGTCCCATTATAGAGTTCCACCAAACCTGCTGATTGTGGGTGGTTTGCTGCATGAAATTTCTGTCGAATACCTAGACCAGTACAGACTTTCTGCATAATTTGGCCCACGAATTCACTTCCATTGTCACTCCAGATGATTCGGGGCAAGCCAAATCTGGGGAAAAAATCTTTCAAAAGGGCTTTGGCAGTTGACAAGGCTGTGTTGTCTTTGAGGGGGTAGGCCTCTATCCATTTGGAAAAGGCACATACCATTACAAGTACGTACTTTAAATTGTTACATCTCTCCATGTGAACGTAATCTATCTGGAGTACTTCAAAAGGGTATGTCGGTGGTGCAAAGTGTCCTGCTGGAATTGGCATTCCCTTTCCTGGATTATACATCAGGCACACCATACAGTTCTGTACTAAATTACCAGCGTATTTGGGAATGTTAGAGTTTTACCAAACTGGTGCTAAAAGCTTACATATCCCTTTGGCACTAACGTGAGCTGGACCATGTGCCATTGTCACAACAGGGAGAACATAGGCGTCAGGTAACAACCATCTCTGCTGATCGGACAAATCTGTCCAACAACCATTGTCATCTAGTCGGCCAGTCATTTCTCTCCATTTGTCTTTCTCTCCTGGTGTGGCTTCTGCTTGTATGTCTTTCACACATTCTAGAGTATCCTCACACATCCTCCTTCCACAATCCATTGTGCTGGACCAGCCATATACATTCGGTTGCACAAATCTCTAGCTGTGTCTTTTGCTATTTGGTCAGCAAAAGCGTTTCCCTTTCCAATGTCATCTGTTATCTTTTTGTGAGCACTACACTTGATGATTGCTATTTGTGTGGGCAAAATGAGTGATTCAAGCAAATGACTAACTAACTGTCCATGTTGTATTTTTGGCTCATGAGAGGTAAGAAAACCTCTTTCTTCCCAGAGGCGCCCAAAATTGTGTGCCACTCCGAATGAGTATTGGCTATCCGTGTATATGTTAATCCTTTTATCTTTTGGCAATTCACAAGCTCTAGTCAATGCTATTAATTCTGCTGCTTGAGCTGAATGGTACGGTATTTTGGCTGTCTCTACTATGGTGTGCAGTGTTGTGATTGCGCAAGCTGCTGTAGTATCACCGTTAGGTAATTTAAAGCATGAACCATTAACATTCAGTGTTCCGTCCGGGTTCGGAATTGGAGTGTCTTTAAGATCTATTCTACCTTTTGTCTCCTCTTCTGTTCGAGAAATGCAATCATGGTGTTCAATAGTATCTGAATCTGATGGAAGTGGGAGTAAGGTGGCAGGATTCAGTGTAATACATCTCTTTATGGTGATGTGGCTCGCTAACAGTGTTAATTCGTACCCGAAGAGACGGGCACTGGTAAGGTGTTGTGTCTTTGTTCTATTCAATAAAGTGTCTACAGCATGGGGAACCATAACAGTAAGAGGAGTATCCAATACCAATCCTGCCGATTGGCGGATTGATGCTGCTGCTGCTGCTGCTGCTGGTCTTAGACAGCTCGGCAATGCCCTGGCGTCCAAGGCCGCTGAGAAATGTGCGCAAGGACGTTGTCCATCACCAAAAGTCTGTGTTAACACTGATAATGCACAACCTTCTCTCTCATGGACATACAGTGTGAATGGTTTTGTATAATCGGGAGTACCTAATACTGGTGCAGAACATAAAGAAGATCGTAGATCTGAGAAACTTTTCTGGCACTCTCGTGTCCAAGGGAGAGGGTGAGGTGTATACTTCAATGTCAAAGCTAATAAAGGTTTGGCCATTAAAGAAAAATTTGGTATCCACTGACGACAATAAGAGGTGATACCTATGAAAGCAAATACCTCCTTTTGTGTGCGTGGGATTGTCATCTGTAAAATAGCTTGTATTCTTTCAGGAGTTAATCTACGCCCTTCTTTTGACAAAAGATGACCTAGGTAAGTAACCTTTTGTTGACAGTATCGTCATTTGGACAATGAGACCTTATGTCTACATTGATATAAGTGTTGTAAAAGTAAAAGAGTAGCCTCTTTGCACAATGACTCTGAGTCTGCTGCTACCAATAAGTCATCCACATATTGTATTAGGGCAGTACCTTGTGGTAAGGATAATGTGTCAAGCTGAGCTTTAAGTGCTTGACTGTAGATAGAGGGGCTCTCACAATAACCTTGAGGAGCTCTACAAAATCTAAAACTGCGACCTCCTAAGGTGAATCCGAAAATATCTCTGCTATCTTCAGCTATTGGAATGCTGAAGAAAGCATTCTTGAGGTCGATGACAGAAAACCATGAAGCAGTAGAAGGTATCATGGTGAGCAATGCAGTAATGTCTGGGACAACGGGGAATTGGGGCAAAACCAACTTATTGACTTCGCGTAGATCAATGACAAAGCGATAGACAGGGGGCTGTGTTGGATCTGTGCGTTTAATCACAGGAAGAACGGGGCTGTTACACATATTACCTCTTGTTTCTTCCACGACACCTTTCTGTATCAAATTAGATATTATGAAAATCGGAGCCTGTTCACCTTCACTGGATATCTTATATTGAGGAAGTGTGGTAACCTGAAGTTATTCTTCATTGTTACAGAATAGGGTGGAATTTGCAACAATCCGACATCATTAGGACCTTGCGCCAGAGGGAAACAGGTAACTGTCGGAACTCGTGTGGTAGGGCATCAATGGATAAATATACTGGGGACACTACTCGTTGGCCTAAGGTCAAATGTACTCCTTGAGGGGAACAATATAGTGTGGCATATAATCTCTTCAAAAGGTCGAGACCCAACAAGTTTTCAGCACAGCCAGTGGTAAGGATGAGAGGCGCCTCTAAATGATATGGTCCTATCAATATGGGCAAGGGGCTAGAAACAGGATTCTGTACGAGTGTCCCAGAAAATCCTACTGAAACATTTGTAATGCCAGACAAAGGTACCCCAGGGAGCTTGGAGCAAACAATGGAGCTCTTAGATGTGCCGGTGTCTAATAGAAATTGTTCCTGTACCCCTAACGTAGTTACATTAACATAGAAACCACGTTGATCCACAGGAATAGACACGGCTCCCTCACTCTGTCCGAGGCTGTCCTATTGAGGAAGAAACCCTTGATCTTCTTCTTCAAAATAGTCATCATTCTAATAGTTTCCAGCCTGGGGGCCTGGATGATCAAGATAGTTGGCGACACTGGGCTGTGTGCACTGTGGTGGTTGGGATCCTCGTCCTCTACCCCGAGGTGCCGACTGGTATCCACCTCGACCTCTTGGAATAAATCCTACTTGATCTCTATGTACTAAGAGCGGGCATCTACTTTTAAAATGACCATCCACTTTACAGTATGTACATTGGTTAGGACCAAGGGGAGGTCGTGGAACAGTGTATCCTGGACGCTGGTATAACTTCTGAGATGGGGGCGCATTCTGAGGTATCCTTTGTTGGTCTCGAGGGGCATAAGCCTGTTGTAAAAGGATCTTTGTCTTGAGGTCCTTCATTTTCTTTTCCAGTCTTTCCTTTTCTTCTAAATTGCTGTTCTCATAGTATTGGACCATGATCAAGATGCCAGACGGTGTGGCGACTGGCCACGCATTTTCTGACGCTTTGAGTCTGGTAGCTAATTCCGGCAATAGATTAGAGAAAAATGTATCTACAAATAATCTCTGGCCTCCTGGTGCTGCCATATCTTGTCCACTGTGATCTACAAAGGACTCTTCAAACCTGGAGAAAAAGTCAGGAACCAACTCAACTTTCTTTTGTTTACATGTGGATAGCTTATCCCAATTAACTGCCTGAGGGGGCATAAGTGTCTTCATAAGTGTAATTATATTTCCGGGCAAGTCCCATATTATCTGTTCTGGTTTGGCTACGCCTACATGTCCTCTTTCTGCCAACAGTATGGCAGCCCAGTCACCACCTAATTCGGCAACGTGGTCTTCCTTACGTATTTTATTCCATACCTTAGGTGGAACAACTTGACCCATAAGCATATCTATATCAGCCAATGTCAGACTGCTAGAGCTCAATGTCTGTGTCAATTCCTTATAGTAACCTGCTGGTTTTTTCCGCAGGTCAGGCAAAGCTTGCTTAAGGGCGAGAACTTCAGATCTTTTCCAAGGGACATATACCCAAACCCGTTGGAAATGAGCAGGTATGGCAGGAGGTCCTGCTATAGCGTCGTGCCAGACCGGCTGTACTTCCCGCATAGGGTAGCCTTTCGATAATGTCAGTATACCATCTTTACCCTCATTCCTGCATGTAAGGAGATCTCGGAATGTTACTAACTTCGCGACAGCATCCGCAAAATCCTGACCCATAACATGTCCCCCTGGAGAACCGCAGCCTTAAGGCCCGGAGGCGCAGGGTACGCCTGAAATCCCCGGGATTCACCTGCCTTGTCAGAAACAGAGACACAGACTCTTTGTCTGGCATAGAAGATGGTATTTATTAGCTGCAGCTAGCACAGTGGTCTTAGAAGTCGTTAGTATAACGAGGTTCAAAAGAGACTGCCACTTAACTCCGTGGTGCACAGGTTTATATACGATACAATACAATGCAAAATGTAATCACACAAGAGCATGAGCCATAGGCAAACATTATAAACAATGCTTTAAGTCCAAAGCAACTCAAGTTCCCGGTTATGTTTATCACTCGACCCCTTAAGTAAATTACAAATGAATCCACACAATTCGATTTACAAGAAAAGAAAACACAGCTGCATGTTTTAGAAGGACAATCGTGAAGCAGGAGAATGCATGAGACACGTAGCGAAGGACAGCAGATAAGATAACTTAGAGGAAAGAATGGTGTGAACCAACAAATAGTCCGGACGGAGATTAATCAGCTCAGACAGGAATTAGTGTACTCGGCCAGACCCTGACACTCGTTAGTAAACATAGGCAAAGAAGCCACCTGACACGTAAATGCAGAAACGACAAAAACATTGCGTTCGCCGCGCTGCCTGAGTGAGGGCAACACAAAATGGCGGCGACTACAAAATGGAGGCTGAGCATGAACGAATTCGTAATTTACAGAACCTCAGGCCCTCCTTTTGCCATTACTCAGGCAAAGACAAACCAACTCATGCTAATCTGAGTCGGAATCAGCATCGATGTTCATAAAATCCTCAAGCTGTTGCTGCATCATCATCCTAATATTCTCTGTCCTCTGAGTTGCAGGTTGTGGAACACATAAAGTAGCCAGTAGGCCACAAACTGCAGGACCACATTGAACACACAAACAACAAGAGAATATGATGGCCAAAATTGCTCCAAGGAACGTTAAGATCTTCCATCCCCAAGTTGACAATATTCCCCGAAACCATCCCATAAGAGACCAATCTCCTTCGTCCTGATGAATCGACTCGGAGATGGTATGCAATTTGGAAATAGCTTGGTATGCTGCCGGAGCATCATCTGGAATATAAATGCAGCAGCTAGATCCGATCAATCTACAGACACCTCCTCGGTCTGCTAAGATCACATCTAGCGCAATCCGATTTTGCAACGTCATAAGACGGTCAGCCTGAAGCTCTGCTGTAATGTTACTTATCGCACCTGCAGTAACATTAATAGTGGTCTCAACCACATGAACTAATTGCCTGCTGTTGACCATTGGCCCCAAAAGGGAAGGAATCCTTTAAGGAAGTCTCCTCCCTCTTGTTCTGCCGTGTCCTTGGCATCGAATATACCTCAGCTATATCTAACTCTGTGGTGGTCTGACGGAGCCGTATATGTAGGGGAAGAAGGAAGGCTACATAACAGGTTCCAGAAAAGTTGGAAGAGAGCCATATATAAGCTCTGTCGTTATAAACAAAATATGTTCCTTGAGACGGAACCAAGGGAGGGAAATCAGGGGACGAGAAAATGTAGGTGTACAAACAACTCTGCTTAATGTCAGCTTTCTTACTGTTGATTTGGAGACAAAAGTTACCTTGATGGGGTATAGTCCATACTGGAGAAGACTCACCCTTTCTAGTTTTGTCACTGTCATATAGATGCTTCTTTGCTATATACTGTGTTAAGTTAGCATGAGCTTATTAAATGTTTAAACACCATTTTTCCTTTTTGGCTTTAGTTTGCACACAACACATATTTGTTATTATAGCTTTCAACCTAGAAGAGCGATGTGATGTACTTGAGAATAATATGTTATTGCTCTGATATCAGTTTTGCTTGGTACACTGTCTGCACAGTGAGTGCTGAAACCTCTAAGAATAACTCGAACACAGTGTTGTTGTGAGGTCTGATCTTCACACCACTTTACACATAACACAAATACAGTTGCTGCCAACATCGGGCTCTAAGCGGGTTTAGGATAGAGTTACTGGGAATGCAAGAACACACTTGATGATGCCTCGCATACAGAGAGCTGGTGGAAGATGATGTGATCCTCTGCCACTGAGAGTTTGAGGTATGGACCCGTCCTGCTAAAACCCAAAAGAGACCTTCATAGATATAATATATTATACTAAATAGGGAGGGTGAGAAATAGGTGTTATTAATTCCTATTCATTTCAGCATTATAATATGCTATCACCGTTTGCTTACTATGGACTAGTAAATATGCTGATAACTTTGATTCTTATAATATGTTTGCTTGTATTATATAATATACTGCATATGAGAACCCTGCATTAGTAAATAAATATTTCAAATATGCACGTGTCCTCTTTTACTCCACGTTCTAGTTTGAAATGATTATAGAGCGAAAGAGTGTTCATGTGCTCTATGATACCTGAGGTAACCTAAGTTCATGTTCTGGTTTGTCTAAGCATTGGGAGTTTGTTATGACCAATGAGACACTGTAGCTAGCTTGGTAAGGGGATTTTGGGTACTGAGGTGAGTTTTGGGTCATCCTAAATCACTGAGGTTCCAGATCTCTATGCACAGTTCTGTAAGAGAACGGAATCCCTGCTACATGGCGCCCAATCGTTGGTGGTCTTATATCATGACACTCGAGTAGTATATCATTCAATCCTTAACCCCTTCGTTGCCGTTTCCGGTAAACGGTGATGTCGGAAACAACCTACCTACTTTTGAAATAGGTCTTTTCAAGCTTGAATCTTACTAAAACGGTTTCTTTGAATTACTACCCAGTTGTGCTACAAAGTTTACTTTGTTTTTCATATTTCCTGTGCTGTCATGGCTGCCGTGGACATTCCGCAGCATAGTCGCATTGCGGTGCGAGATCATTTGCAGATGTACAATGTGCCTTTAGAAGGCTTGGCTGTGATCATGGTGGTGAGTGCGGATCATGCTTATCCTTATGAACTGTTTTATTCATGGGTGACATTTCCGGAGGTGGACGCTAATACTCATGTGTTCCACACATACACTCCCACGGCTGCACCTAATGAGAATACTCCGTACAGGGCACAGGAAGTTCCTATTGATGTTTGGCAGCATCGAGTTTGGTTTGGTTTCGCCCTACCCCATTCTTTGACCGCTACGAGGTTAGGTCCTTTGTCCATTCCAGGCGCTAGTTGGCCTGTTTTGGCTGGATTTACTCCTCATCCTCTACACGGCAATTGTAACCTAGCTGAACTTCGTAGACTACATGTAGTCTCTATTGCCGTGATTAGAGCCTTGGTACATTACATGGGCCGTAATCTTCCGGGTGGAGCCCCGGGGGTGCGGCGCTTCCGGCCGGGCAGGGTGGTTTGAAACGCAGTCCCGTCATGGTCAATGCTGTAATGGGCAAGAAGCCCCAGGATCAGGATGATTTTCCTTTCTGGCTTGCCGAGAAATTTGACCAGCTGGAAGCTGTATTTCCTAATACGACTCCTGGTGAAAAGCACCGGATTCTTACGCTTAGTTTACCGAAAGATTTGGCCCCTGAGCTTGTTGACTGTGAGACATGGGGTAAGACTTTTACAGCAGTCTATTCGAGGTACTACGGCACTCCGTCTATGGCTGTACTGCCTACGATCCTTAAATGTGTTCAGGATGATCACGGACCGGAGTCTGCAGTTGAGTTGGGTATGCGCCTGTGTGGCTCCTTTGATGTAGTTTGCAACCTCATCCTTGCTAATGTCAAGGGGGATGCAGTGAACATTCAGGCTGCTAACGCATTGGCAGCAATTCCCGATGCTGAAAAACCCCATCAGTTAGCGAAAATTATTGTGGCGGCTTATAAAACCGTGGGCCGCAATAGTAAGGGTCTCAAGCCTTTTTCTGATAAGGAGAAAAAGCAGCCCCAGGGACAAACTTCGGAAACGGAAGTTCAGCCCAAGTCCAAAAAACAAAATTGACCTAAAAAACAGAAACAGGGAAAGCAACAGCAACAACAACAAACACAGGCTTCTCGTCCTGTGTCTCCGCAACCTGCACAGTCAGAACGTGTTTATGATTTGCGCGATCGCGCGATGATTAAGTCTCCTGATAGATTTCAGGCTTCTGATCAACGCTCTCCTCGTTCCTTACAGGAGTCATCGGCTTCAACTACCGGTGGTGGAGGGGGCGGCCATGGCCGAGGTGGTCAGCAAGGACCTGACCAGCCCCGCCCGAAAAACGGTGCTGTAAAGCAGGAAGTCTTGACCCCAAGAGACCGCAGTTTGCCAAAAAGAAAGTTGCGGCTTTAACAGCGCATCAATATGCCACAGATAGTGAGAATGCAGCTTCGGAATCTGAGTGGGCTCTGACCTTGCTGGACAGCGCGGCGGAGAACACCATAGTGAGAGAGGCCCTGCGTCCACTACTGAATGTGACAGTGACTGATACTTATGTTGTGATAGAAACAGCTGATACCAAAGTTGCTCCCCCTGATAGACTTTTTGAAATTGTCCTGTTAATAGAGGGTGACATACAACGAACCATAAAAAGGGTATTTGGGGAAAATCTTTCATCTACGTATGACATTTTGCTTTTGGAGGCTGACTGGCCCCCACCTTTTGTTCTCGTAGCTCCGCGAGGGGGGAGGTAATCCTCCCCAGTTTCGGGAACACTGTCGCGAAAGTGGAAGCGCTGCATTTTGCAGAAGAGTGGTCTCTGGCTCTTGCACCGGCTGTGTACCGCAATCAATGTGGTTGGGATAAATTCTCCCAGTGTCACGAGATTCCTTTACGGTCTCAGCCGCAGCCTCAACCACAATATCCCATACGACGTGAAGCTAAAACTTCAGTCGCAGCGATCCTTGAACAATTGGAATATCAAGGTGTAACTGAAACGTGTGTGTCTCCGATGAATAACCCTCTTTTTACTGTAAACAAGCCAGACGGCTCATATCATTTGGTATTGGATTACCGGCATTTAAACTCGCATTGCCGTAACTGTGCAGTACAGAATACTCACGGCTCTGCCCTAGTGAATAGTCTTGTGCGTAAGCTGTTCAAAACCACGCTTGACATTTCCAATGGTTTTTATGCCCATCGATTGGATGGTCTAAGTTCCCAATGGACCTCCTTCACGTGCGGCGGTGTCCACCAACAGTTTCGACGTTTACCTATGGGCTATAAGAATAGTCCTGGGGTTTTTTCGGCCCGCATAGTCTCTCTTTTGGAGTGAATCAACCCGGATGCTTGTTCGTATATGGATGACATATATCTCACAGACGACGAACTTTGGGAGCATCTTTGTCGAGTCAACTGAATAATTTGTAACTTTGCAGATATGGGTTATAAATTTAACTTTGCAAAGTCGCACATTGCAGAGTACACAGTGTTGTTTCTGGGCTACGAGCTCAACAATGAAGGAAAAGGTTTGGATCCTCACTTCCTGGAGAAATGCGCCCAGTTGCGCTCTCCGACAACACTGAAAAAATTACAATCCTTACTGGGCTTCTTAAATTTCAGGAGAACATACATTCCGGAATACGCCCAGCGTATCAAGCCTTTGTATGCTTTGATACAACCATCTTTTACCAAATCATGCTGGCTGCCTGAGCATTCGGCTATACAGCAATCTTTGCAAGCTGATCTGCTCGGTTCTGAATATTTACAGACTCATGATAACCAGACCATTCTGGTGATAAGAGTTATCCCTGGTACAGTAGGTTTCACGTACCTAACTTTTAATGAAGGAGATACAGTACCTATTGCTTACAAGTCACACTTGTACACTTCGGCTGAAATGCGATTTTCCACTGTGGAGAAAGTTTTAACGGCTGTGCACATGGCAATTCTCAAGGAACGTGCCCTGTCACAGGGAAAACGCATGTTGGTTGTTACCCCGTGTCCTGCCTTGGAGGCAGTTACGAAAGCCAGTGTACCGAATTCCAAAGCTTTGCACCCTCGGTGTATTCAATGGGCTGCATCCTTGACATCCCAGGATGTCACGTTTATTTTTGACGCCACTTTACGGTCGCAGGAGTACTTGCAGTATGAATTCGTTCATCCGGCTCCTTTAGCAATGCGGCCTTTGGAGGATTTCCATTGTATCATTTACACTGATGGTTCGGCGCAGGTTGCGCATGGCTCTAAACATGCCTACGTTTCCGCGTGCGCCATTGTGGTCAGTGCCATGGTGAACGATGAGTTCAAGTCCAGTGTCGTGCACACGCAGACACTAGGGGACTGCACCGCACGATTAGCAGAACTTCATGCTCTGATGCTTGCATTAGAGTACGCTGATCCTTGTGTGACGACTTTGATCGTAAGTGATTCTTATTACTGTGTCCAGTCTTACAATGAGAACTTGATCTTTTGGATTCAGAATGAATTTCGTGATTCCAAGAGTAGCACAATAAAACATAAAATTATCTGGGTCCGAGTAGCTGAACTTAAGGAGAAGGTACCACTTGTGTTTGTGATTCATACTCTTGGCCACCAGCGTGTCGGAGTCCACGCTGTCGGTAACTCGCTTGCTGATGAGGCGGCGAAGTCAGCAGTATCGAAATACTTAGTTGCAGCAGTTACACGGTCAAAAAGTAAGATAGATGATGACATCTTGGCGGATGTAGCTGCCACTGAGAAGGGAGGTAAATATCCTGCGGGGTTCCCTTCGAAGTACACATACCACTTAAGTCCCGATAAGGTTCCTTATTTGAAAATTCCTGATGTTGGTGAACGTTTGATTCCCAACATAGATCGCAGGGCTACGTTGATTACAGCGGCGCATGAAGGTGTGGCGTCTGCGCATGCGGGCGTCTAGGCGCCTGTAACTCAGCTACAACAAAGGTTCTGGTGGCGGGGACTGTACAAACAGACGCGCGATTAAGTCCTTCAATGTGACATTTGCCAGCAGATTAAGCCTTCAACTGCTGCGCGTCCGCCTCAGACACAGTTGTACATATCTAATAAACCACTAGGTTGTGTTTATTTAGATCACTGCGGTCCTTTTTCTTCTGATACTGCATATAAGTACATCTTAGTAGCAGTTGATTCATGCACACGCTTTGTGCGGGTATGGCCCCATCGCAGCACTGATTCACGGCCTGTTATAAGACATTTGCGTGTCTTTGTAGGGATTTTTGCCTGTGGTACCTTCCATTCGGATCAGGGTTCGGCTTTCGCCTCTAAGGCGTATAAGGATGCTATGATTTCGTTGTTGGTCAAAGTCAAGTTTTCGTCTCCGTACAGACCTGAGGGTAATAGTGTAGTGGAACGAATGAACCGTGACTTAAAGCAATCTGTGACAGCTCGAGTTATAGGCACTGGCAGAAACTGGTTGGCCCATCTCAATGGCGTGCAGCGTGCTCTTAATAATCTCCCTAGAAGGTCTCTGGGTGGGCGGACCCCGTACGAAATGCTCTTTGGTATCAAGATGTATGTACCTGACCTTGACGGTCTAGACTGCATGGCCCAGGCTGCGGCCTTTGACGTAGATGAACATTGCAATGTTTTACAGAATCTACAAAAGACCAGAGCCAGTCTTGCTAAGGAACATTTGCCCTCCGCATCGGATGTTGCGTTGCAGATCCCGGTAGTTGGCTGGCTACCCCAAGTTGGAGAACTGGTTCGAGAGAAGATCGATAACAAGAAAGAATTTGGTCCTTCATATCGAGCTCCGGTTCCCGTTCTTGGAGTGAAGGGCACAAGGACAGTCATTCTACCACCGCTTCCAGGTCGTAAGGAAAATAGATTTATCTCTATTGACAATGTCAAGATACACAGGGTGGCCGATTCTTCATAGAATGACACCGGCTGTCTCCTGTCCTTCGATTGTGAGAAATTCTGTGTTGGCCATTACTTCTAATGCTGAACCAGAGGTGGCCCTCGAGATGCCTGTTGTTTCTAATCCTTTATTAAGTACTTTTCCTGTTAATGACAATGATGACCTGAATTACACCTATCCCAACTGATTTATCAATGCCCGATTTGCAGACTCGTTTGGCCACAGAATCCAGATTCTCTTTTGACTCTGTTTCAGTACATTCGAAACAACCCTCACGTTTTGTAATTTATGCCACTTTATTTAAAAAAACATTTTTTGATTCCCCCTTGGACATATATTTGGGTAATACTTTTTTCAATTTATTTTGTGTGTTATTTTTTCCGTCTGATCGATGGACACTATGTCAAAGAGAGAACAGGAATTCGGCATCTTAATGGAACATTGGCCCCACTTTCCTCATCACATTCAGCACACAGACTGAAAAGAGACTTGAATGTTGTTAACATCACTGCATGGGCTGTTCTTGATGGGATTGTGTGGGATGCGGTTAGATTTCAGATCCATGGCCCCACTGAAGTGGTTAATGTCCCTAATGTACTCAGAGTGAACATGGGGGATGTGGTGAAACAAAACATACGTTCTGATGATTGAGATGTTCAGGCCGTGGAATCATTATTCTCCGATTTGAAATATTATGCTGGCTTTGATGCTGAAGATTTGTATTTAGAATCTACTAATCATGATGATTTATTTTGCTTTCAACAATTTGGTAACCATTTTCTGCATAAGACGAGTTCCAGAAGGGGTACTGTAAATTACACACAGTGGGAACATTGCCCGGCACCGTTACAAGGCAGTTCCAGTACGTTTTTGAAGAAGTACACATATTTTACCGATTTTAATCAATCAAATTCGGAGTCCTTTTAGTTTAAAATGACACAGAAGTCTGAGTCCAAGGTTAGACTTACTGATACTAAATTGTTGTATTCGAAGTCCTTTCTAGACAAATTAGCTGTTGGAGGCTACGAGCCATGGAAGGAAACCATTGACCTTAAATCGGTTTGGGGTTCTAAAAGTTGGCAGGTACAAGGCACTGAGGCTTTGCACCGTGCATGTCTTTTCCCAAATCATATGTTGTTTCTGAATTCAACTATTTCACAGACAACATGCTTTGGATTGGCAACTTCGAAAAAATTGAATACCCCTATTATTCCTGAATTGGAAGAATATTCCGGTTGGAATAATTACACTAAATTTTCCATTCGTGAATTGCAAACATTGTTGCATAATTCATCCTTTAACATATCCAGTTTGGATCCGAAGGGTTGGCTGATGTGGCACAGAAGCTCTCATTCTTGCCAACGTCGCTTTCTGAAGGTTTTACGCAAGACAGGCCTGATCCCGTTTTAATACTGATCATGCTGTCACAACTTACTCAGTGGGCAAATTGTGTCAGAATTGGCTACAACATTCCACTTTGGCTGCAGTTAAACTACATCTATCTCAGTTAGCTGATAATGTGGATTTAAATGATTTCATAAAAGGCCCAACTAATGGTAGATCTAAACGATGGATTTATGCAGTTTACAATGAAATTTTGAAGTTTTCACAAATTGAGGCTGCTAAGCGCCTGAGGGCTATTGATCAGGCTAATTTGGAAAAGGTACTTGCAGTTGTCGATAACAGTATTAACATGCTTTTTTCCCGAATCTACACGTTGAATAATATTGTTTCTTCTGTTGTTGACATTGTAAATGATTAAGTGTCTGTATTATACCATGGTCGAAATCAATTGCGTTCTGTAATGCAATTTGCGTGGACCCTGCAGACACTTAAGGCTGGTCGTGTGCCCTGGAGTTACATGAACGTGTCCTCCCTCTTTGCCCCATTTAATTTGGCTGACAAACAGCACATGCTTTCAATGCGTGACGCATCATTTTCAATGTTACATATTGAGAGGTTGGAATGTTTACCGTTCTCTGTAGCTGAGGCCTCTGCTGCAACGTGGCTTATCCACGGATTAATCACATTACCATTCGCATTGTACAAGTTTACTAATTGTATGCGGTATATTGCAATAGGGCGATATGAACCACTAGGTAGCGCATTCCTCCATGAGGCGTGGTCTCTACCGTACACATACAGGTGCCTGAAGGATGAGAAGGAAGTAAATCTTAATGGGGAGGAATGAACTCAGTCGCCTGACTGTTCATTGATATGCAGACACATCCAGTTACACGGTTCTTGTAACCAGGACCGGCCAAATTTAGCCTGTGTTTTGAAAGGCACACCAGTTCCCGCAATAGTTCCGACTTTCACTTTGTTGACGAACAATAGGTATTTACTGTTAAATAATGAGGAATGTTGTGGGTTAATAATTGGTATCGCTTATGTGGTAACAGTATCAGAGCGTGTGGTCTGTTGCAAAAATGTTCTGTATCCTGTATCACATGGGAATTCAGATGTTTCCATCTGGCCGCGCATCCCAACCTTGAAGGCAGAGTTCAATGGTATGAGTAGAATAAGAGCCCTTTTGTCTCAAAAAGAAGTGGCCCTGAGTTCGGCCCGAGAAACTTTTGTCCTTCACATAGCTAACACGCGCACAGAGGTGCAGGCGCTTTTGAATACTGACTTGCCGTTTCATTTTTGCGGGCTACTTCATCAAATCTTTAATGCCTCCTCCACGTCTGGCCTCGCTCACTTTTTTAAATTAGTTAGTAGTGGTCTCGTGACTTCCTTTGAGAAAATATTTGGAGTCGTCCCTGCGTTCTTTCATTCTATATTTTCAAGTATGTTTGGTGGATTCCCTGTTTTGCTAGCTTTGGCTGCGGGCGTTTTGATAATATTTTGTTTTATAAAACATGGATGCCCGTCCTGACACTGTTTCGTAACCGGATGCTTGATTACTATGGCACCCTACCGCTTGCGACTTTAAGCACGGCATTTGGATTATCGTTTCGATTTTCCTTTTTCACATGTGTCCAGCCTTTGTTTCATTGCCTGAGCTGCGATTTCGACTGGGCCCTTGATTTGTGTCTCTGCTTGACGGTGTCTCCTGACGTCGATTTTAATCATCAGATGAGCCCCGTAGTTGCTCACGAGTTGGTTTGTTCTGGCGAAAGGATTATGGCCTTGGCAGTGATGCATGGACTAATGGGTCATTGGGACATACTCGAGCGACCACTGCGCCCTCATCGGCCTGGTCGCCCCCACGCTCCTCACCTCTCCTGCCTCCTGAGCCTCACCTGCTGCCTGTGCCTGATCGCCGACGCCGATTCCCGCGGCCTAGCCACCGCAGGGCCGCCCGCCAAGCCCGCACTGGTTTTCCCGCCGCTGCCTGCCTGCGGCCCCGCCCCCCGCCAGCCGATAGGCTCCCACGCTCCCGCCTCCCAGCGGACCCTCCCTCCCGGCTCCCTTCTTATGACGCCCCAAGAGCGACCGCGCAGCGGACGTGCGCAGTGGGAGCGCCGACTGAGCGCCGAAGGTGCGCCAAAGGTAAGCCCGTCTGCACCCGTCCGCGCCTGGACCGCGCCCAGTGCCAGGACCCCTGGCTCCCACAGACACCAGCCCACCCGCCGGACCTACGACGCAACCGAACTCTACACACTCAAATCCGGTAGAATCCCGGGCTGCTATCGAGCCACCCCGAGACGCACCCACGGACCCTTCTGCTGCCACTCCTGCAAGTTAACCTGCATTCGGACCTGCACCACACCAGCACCGGCCAAGCCGAACTCCAGCAGCAACCACCTCAAGTGCATCCTGCTCAACACCCGCTCCGTCCCAGACACGCCGTCGAGCTCTGGAACCTGCTTGACACCACAGCCCCAGACGTCACCTTCCTCACGGAAACCTGGATGAACGCCTCCTCAGCACCCGACATCGCCATCGCCATCCCGGACGGCTACAAGATCATCCGGAGGGACCGCGTCAACCAGACAGGAGGAGGCATCGCCATCATCCACAGGAACTCCATCCGCATCACGACCAACACCGACGACACCCTTGCACCCGCCGAACACCTGCACTTCCAGATCCTCATCAACCCCAAGACCACCCTCAGAGGCACCCTCATCTACAGACCCCGGGGACCACGCACCCAATTCAGCGAAGACATCGCCGACTTCATCAGCCCGCACGCCCTCCCCTCCGCTGACTACATCCTCCTCGGGGACCTCAACTTCCACCTGGAGAACAACAACGACCGCAACACCACCACCCTGTTGGACAACCTCGCCAACCTCGGTCTCAAGCAGCTGGTGACCACCCCCACCCACTACGCCGGACACACACTCGACCCCGTCTTCTCATCTAGCAAGGAAGTCGCCTTCAGCCACGCCACCGGACTCCACTGAACGGACCACAGCTGCGTCCACTTCAGCTTCAGAAGGACCACGATCCACCACCACCAGCAACAGGTTGCACGCAGAAGCTGGAACAAGATCACAGCCGACCAGCTTGCGACTTCCCTGAACATGAACCCTCCCACCAGCGCAACGAACCCAAGCCAGGCGGCCACCAACCTCGTGAAGTGGATCAGCAACTGCGCAGACAACCTCGCCCCCCTGAAGACCCTGCCTAGCAGACCCGGCAGCAAGAAAACCCCATGGTTCACCGACAAACTCAAGAGCTCCAAGAAGAACTGCCGAGCCCTCGAGAAAGCCTGGCATTGAGACCCAACACCGAACAACATGACTGCCCTCCAGCTCGCCACCCGAAAACACCCCCAACTGATCCACGCCACCAAGAAAACTGCTTTCAAGGAACGACTGGACAACAACGCCCACAACAGCAAGGAACTCTTCAACATCGTTAAAGAGCTCTCCAACCCCAACACCGGAAACAACGACATCACCCCTACGCAAGACCTCTGCAACTCCCTCGCCTCCTACTTCCACAACAAGATCACTGACATACACAACAGCTTCAGCCCTCAACCGACGCACGCCACGACTGAACCACCACCCCCACCACCACCCTCCGCGCCTGGACCCCGATCAGCACCGAAGACACTGTCCGCACGATGAACTCCATCCACTCCGGTTCTCCGACCGACCCCTGCCCTCACCACGTCTTCAACAAGGCTGGCACTGTCATCGCACCCCACCTGCGGGACATCATCAACACCTCCTTCGACACCGCCACCTTTTCGGAGAGCTGGAAGCACGCCGAACTCAGCGCTCTACTAAAGAAGCCATCAGCCGACCCCACCGACCTCAAGAACTACCGCCCCATCTCGCTGCTCCCGTTTCCTGCAAAAGTCATCGAGAAGACCGTCAACAAGCAGCTGGCCGCCTTCCTCGAGATGAACGGATCCCTCGACCTCTCGCTGTCTGGCTTCCGAGCCAACCACAGCACCAAGACCGCCCTGATCGCAGCTACCGATGACATCCGAGCCCTGCTCGACAACGGAGAAACAGCGGCCCTCATCCTCCTAGACCTCTCCGCGGCCATCGATACGGTCTGCCACCGAACCCTAGTGCAGCGCCTCAGCAATGTCGGAATCCAGGAGAAGGCACTGGAATGGATCACCTCGTTCCTCGCCGGAAGGACACAGAGAGTCCGCCTCCCCCCGTTCAGATCAGAAGCCACCGAAGTCATCTACGGCGTTCCTCAAGGCTCCTCGCTCAGCCCAACCCTCTTCAACGTCTACATGAGCCCCCTCGCAGCCATCGCACGCCAACACAACCTCAACATCATCTCCTACGCCGACGACACCCAGCTGATCCTCTCCCTCACCAACGACCCCGCCACAGCCAGAGCCAACCTACACGAAGGGATGACAGACGTAGCCAAGTGGATGATGAGCAGCCGCCTGAAACTGAACTCGGACAAGACGGAAGTCCTCATCCTGGGATCTGCACCCTCCGCCTGGGATGACTCCTGGTGGCCCCCCGCCTGGGCAGCGCACCCAAACCAACAGACCACGCACGCAACCTGGGCTTCATCCTGGACTCCTCCCGCTCCATGACCAGACAAGTCAACGTCGTCTCCTCGTCATGCTTCAACATCCTGCGCATGCTACGCAAGATCTTCCGCTGGATCCCCACCGAGACTAGGAAGACGGTCACCCAGGCCCTCGTCACCAGCCGTCTGGACTACGGCAACTCTCTCTACGCCGGAACCACCGCCAAACTCCAGAAGAGACTCCAGCGGATCCAGAACGCCTCAGCACGACTCATCCTGGACATCCCCCGTCGCAGCCACATCTCCGGACACCTGAGAGATCTGCACTGGCTCCCGGTCGACAAGAGAATCACCTTCCATCTCCTCACCCACGCACACAAGGCCCTACACAACCAAGGCCCAGGATATCTCAACAGCCGCCTCAACTTCTACGCTCCCACACGCCAACTTCGATCGACCGACCACGCGCTCGCCGCCGTCCCCCGGATCCGAAGAGCCACCACAGGAGGAAGGTCCTTCTCCTACCTGGCCGCCAAGACGTGGAACTCCATCCCGACCCACCTCCGCCTGACCCAGGACCACCTCGCCTTCAGGAAGAAGCTCAAGACCTGGCTGTTCGAGCAGTAGCGGACCCCCCTCCCCCAGCGCCTTGAGACCCTCCAGGTGAGTAGTGCGCTATATAAATGCTGTGATTGATTGATTGATTGATTGATTGCAGCGGCGCATGAGTTCTTGGCACATAGCTTTCTTAAGAACCCACCGAGTTGTCCTCTGATGATGCTAGAGGATCCAGTGCTGGAGGAGCACGTATGTTCTTTCCCACTACTTAATTGGATGGCTGAACTGTTTTCGGATGATGACAGTGATTTCATGTTGGACGCTATTGCTGCATATTTTGCATATTCTGTCCAATCATGAGATGCCTTGGAGACTTTGCTTATTTAGGCACGTACCTGTTTGTATTTTTTGGAAGGTGCCTTTTTCTTACGAACAATTGTTTTTATACGCCCCAGGCCTATTACCATGAACTAAAGGGGTCTTGCGTTGAAGAGTTTTGATAATTTTGTTTGGCCACTGTAGGCATTCATATATATTTTTTTAAATTTAGCTTAGCTCATTCTTGTTGAACTCTGCTTTCATGTTATGCCTCTATTCTAGTGTTGGCTTTCCTTATTTTTGACCGTGCTCGGATCATTGGGGGGGTGTCATATAGATGCTTCTTTGCTATATACTGTGTTAAGTTAGCATAAGCCTATTAAATGTTTAAACACTATTTTTCCTTTTTGGCTTTAGTTTGCACACAACACATATTTGTTATTATAGCTTTCAACCTAGAAGAGCGATGTGATGTACTTGAGAATAATATGTTATTGCTCTGATATCAGTTTTTCTTGGTACACTGTCTGCACAGTGAGTGCTGAAACCTCTAAGAATAACTCGAACACAGTGTTGTTGTGAGGTCTGATCTTCGCACCACTTTACACATAACACAAATACAGTTGCTGCCAGCATCGGGCTCTAAGCGGGTTTAAGATAGAGTTACTGGGAATGCAAGAACACACTTGATGATGCCTCGCATACAGAGAGCTGGTGGAAGATGATGTGATCCTCTGCCACTGAGAGTTTGAGGTATGGGCCCGCCCTGCTAAAACCCAAAAGAGACCTTCATAGATATAATATATTATACTAAATAGGGAGGGTGAGAAATAGGTGTTATTAATTCCTATTCATTTCAGCATTATAATATGCTATCACCGTTTGCTTACTATGGACTAGTAAATATGCTGATAACTTTGATTCTTATAATATGTTTGCTTGTATTATATAAGATACTGCATTTGAGAACCCTGCATTAGTAAATAAATATTTCAAATATGCACGTGTCCTCTTTTACTCCACGTTCTAGTTTGAAATGATTATAGAGCGAAAAGTGTTCATGTGTTCCACGATACCTGAGGTAACCTAAGTTCATGTTCTGGTTTGTCTAAGCATTGGGAGTTTGTTATGACCAATGAGACACTGTAGCTAGCTCGGTAAGGGGATTTTGGGTTCTGAGGTGAGTTTTGGGTCATCCTAATTCACTGAGGTTCCAGATCTCTATGCACAGTTCTGTAAAAGAACGGAATCCCTGCTACATGGCGCCCAATCGTTCGTGGTCTTATATCATGACACTCGAGTAGTATATCATTCAATCCTTAACCCCTTCGTTGCCGTTTTCGATAAACGGTGATGTCGGAAACAACCTACCTATTTTTGAAATAGGTCTTTTCAAGCTTGAATCTTACTAAAACGGTTTCTTTGAATTACTACTCAGTAATCCTACAAAGTTTACTTTGTTTTTCATATTTCCTGTGCTGTCATGGCTGCCATGGACATTCCGCAGCATAGTCGCATTGCGGTGCGAGATCATTTGCAGATGTACAATGTGCCTTTAGAAGGCTTGGCTGTAATCATGGTGGTGAGTGCGGATCATGCTTATCCTTACGAACCGTTTTATTCATGGGTGACATTTCCGGAGGTGGACGCTAATACTCGTGTGTTCTACACATACACTCCCACAGCTGTACCTAATGAGTATACTCCGTACAGGGCACAGGAAGTTCCTATTGACATTTGGCAGCATCGAGTTTGGTTTGGTTTCGCCCTACCCCATTCTTTGACCGCTCCGAGGTTAGGTCCTTTGTCCATTCCAGGCGCTAGTTGGCCTGTTTTGGCTGGATTTACTCCTCATCCTCTACACGGCAATTGTAACCTAGCTGAACTTCGTAGACTACATGTAGTCTCTATTGCCGTCATTAGAGCCTTGGTACATTACACAGGCCGTAATCTTCCGAGTGGAGCCCCGGGGGGTGCGGCGCTTCCGGCTGGGCAGGGTGGTTTGAAACTCAGTCCCGTCATGGTCAATGTTGTAATGGGCAACGAAGCCCCAGGATCAGGATGATTTTCCTTTCTGGCTTGCCGAGAAATTTGACCGGCTGGAAGCTGTATTTCCTAATACGACTCCTGGTGAAAAGCACCGGATTCTTACGCTTAGTTTACCGAAAGATTTGGCCCCTGAGCTTGTTGACTGTGAGACATGGGGTAAGACTTTTACAGCGGTCTATTCGCGGTGCTACGGCACTCCGTCTATGGCTGTACTGCCTACGATCCTTAAACTTGTTCAGGATGATCACGGACCGGAGTCTGCAGTTGAGTTGGGTATGCGCCTGTGTGGCTCCTTTGATGTAGTTTTGCGATCTCATCCTTGCTAATGTCAAGGGGGATGCAGTGAACTTTCAGGTTGCTAACGCATTGGCAGCGATTCGCGATGCTGAAAAACCCCGTCAGTTAGCGAAAATTATTGTGGTGGCTTATAAAACCGTGGGTCGCAATAGTAAGGGTCTTAAGCCTTTTTCTGTTAAGGAGAAAAAGCAGCCCCAGGGACAAACTTCGGAAACGGAAGTTCAGCCCAAGTCCAAAAAACAAAATTGGCCTAAAAAACAGAAACAGGGAAAGCAACAGCAACAACAACAAACACAGACTTCTCGTCCTGCGTCTCCGCAACCTGCACAGTCAGAACGTGTTTATGATTTGCGCGATCGCGCGATGATTAAGTCTCCTGATAGATTTCAGGCTTCTGATCAACGCTCTCCTCGTTCCTTACAGGAGTCATCGGCTTCAACTACCGGTGGTGGAGGGGACGGCCGTGGCCAAGGTGGTCAGCAAGGACGTGACCAGCCCCGCCCGAAAAACGGTGCTGTAAAGCAGGAAGTCTCGACGCCCAAGAGACCGCAGTTTGCCAAAAAGAAAGTCGCGGCTTTAACAGCGCATCGATATGCCACAGATAGTGAGAACGCGGCTTCGGAATCTGAGTGGGCTCTGACCTTGCTGGACAGCGCGGCTGAGATTACCATAGTGAGAGAGGCCCTGCGTCCACTACTGAAGGTGACAGCGACTGATACTTATGTTGTGATAGAAACAGCTGATACCAGAGTTGCTCCCCCTGATAGACTTTTTGAAATTGTCCTGTTAATAGAAGGTGACATACAGCGAACCATAAAAGGGGTATTTTGGGAAAATCTTTCGTCTACGTATGACATTTTGGTTTCGGAGGCTGACTGGCCCCCACCTTTTGTTCTCGCAGCTCCGCGAGGGGAGGAGGTAATCCTCCCCAGTTTCGCGAACACTGTCCCGAAAGTGGAAGCGCTGCATTTTGCAGAAGAGTGGGCTCTGGCTCTTGCACCGGCTGTGTACCGCAATCAATGTGGTTGGGATAAATTGTCCCAGTGCCACGAGATTCCTTTACGGTCTCAGCCGCAGCCTCAACCACAATATCCCATACAACGTGAAGCTAAAACTTCAGTTGCAGCGATCCTTGAACAATTGGAATATCAAGGTGTAATTGAAACGTGTGTGTCACCGATGAATAACCCTCTTTTTACTGTAAACAAGCCAGACGGCTCATATCGTTTGGTTTTGGATTATCGGCATTTAAACTCGCATTGCCGTAACTGTGCAGTACAGAATACTCACGGCTCTGCCCTAGTGAATAGTCTTGTGCGTAAGCTGTTCAAAACCACGCTTGACATTTCCAATGGTTTTTATGCCCATCGATTGGATGGTCTAAGTTCCCAATGGACCTCCTTCACGTGCGGCGGTGTCCACCAACAGTTTCGACGTTTAACCATGGGCTATAAAATAGTCCTGGGGTTTTTTCCGCCCGCATAGTCTCTCTTTTGGAGATAATCGACCCGGATGCTTGTTCGTATGTGGATGACATATATCTCACAGACGACGAACTTTGGGAGCATCTTTGTCGAGTCAACGGAATAATTTGTAACTTTGCAGATATGAGTTACAAATTTAACTTTGCAAAGTCGCACATTGCAGAGTACATAGTGTTTTTTCTGGGTTACGAGCTCAACAATGAAGGAAAAGGTTTGGCTCCGAGTCCTCACTTCCTGGAGAAATGTGCCCAGTTGCGCTCTCCGACAACACTGAAAAAATTACAATCCTTACTGGGCTTCTTAAATTTCGGGAGAACATACATTCCGGAATACGCCCAGCGTATCAAGCCTTTGTATGCTTTGATACAACCATCTTTTACCAAATCATGCTGGCTGCCTGAGCATTTGGCTATACTGCAATCTTTGCAAGCTGATCTGCTTGCTTCTGAATATTTACAGACTTGTGATAACCAGACCAACCTGGTGATAAGAGTTATCCCTGGGACGGTAGGTTTCACGTACCTAACTTTTAATGAAGGAGATACAGTACCTATTGCTTACAAGTCACACTTGTACACTTTGGCTGAAATGCGATTTTCCACTCTGGAGAAAGTTTTAACGGCTGTGCACATGGCAATTGTCAAGGAACGTGCCCTGTCACAGGGAAAACGCATGTTGGTTGTTACCCTGTGTCCTGCCTTGGAGGCAGTTACGAAAGCCAGTGTACCGAATTCCAAAGCTTTGCACCCTCGGTGGATTCAATGGGCTGCATCCTTGACATCCCAGGATGTCACTTTATTTTTGACGCCACTTTACGGTCGCAGGAGTACTTGCAGTATGAATTCGTTCATCCGGCTCCTTTAGCAATGCGGCCTTTGGAGGATTTCCATTGTATCATTTACACTGATGGTTTGGGGCAGGTTGCGCATGGCTCTAAACATGCCTACGTTTCCGCGTGCGCCATTGTGGTCGGTGCCATGGTGAACGATGAGTTCAAGTCCAGTGTCGTGCACACGCAGACACCAGGGGACTGCACCGCACAATTAGCAGAACTTCGTGCTCTGATGCTTGCATTAGAGTACGCTGATCCTTGTGTGACGACTTTGATTGTAAGTGATTCTTATTACTGTGTCCAGTCTTACAATGAGAACTTGATCTTTTGGATTCAGAATGAATTTCGTGATTCCAAGGGTAGCACAATAAAACATAAAATGATCTGGGTCCGAGTGGCTGAACTTAAGGAGAAGTTGCCACTTGTGTTTGTGATTCATACTCTTGGCCACCAGCGTGTCGGAGTCCACGCTGTCGGTAACTCGCTTGCTGATGAGGCGGCGAAGTCAGCAGTATCGAAATACTTAGTTGCAGCAGTTACACGGTCCAAAAGTAAGATAGATGATGACATCTTGGCGGCTGTAGCTGCCACTGAGAAGGGAGGTAAATATCCTACGGGGTTGGGGGCGCTAGAGGGCGCACTAGCTAATGGCTGCACTCTAGTGAGGCTCTGGCTGCCTGGCCAGCAAGATCCTGAAAATTATCCTTATATCCTGCGACTGGACGCCCAATCATTGCAGTGTCGGCGACCCAACTCGAGATACTGCTCCGGTCCACTTCTGGGAGCGATCCGACCTCGTATGCCTGAGTTACGGGGCTGTGCGTTTGGACCGGTGGGAGCTGCTACGGAGCGCAGCTGAGGTGCCCGGATACCGACCCACGCGAGGCCGCGGCTCTCCACGAGGCGGCCAGGCCTCGGGATCGAGTGGCCTGATTTCCTGGAGGCGGATGCTGCTGGGAGCCTTCGAGCGACATCGGAGGTGAGTCTCTCCCCCTGCGAAGCCACCGCAGTGTGCGGAGAAGCGCCGAGCTTCCCTGGTGGCCCACAGAGGGCCCGAGAGACCTACGCGACGCACGCCTCTCTCTGCCGAGCGAGGCGGACATCTTCCCGGCCTTGCCCCCCGGGACCCCGCAACTACCTCTGGACGCCTGGGAGCTGGGGCTTCAGACACCACGGCGGACACACGGAGGGCATAGGGATCGCCCAGCCTACGGGTACTGCCCTGCACATTTGGCGCGCTGACTCCCTGCTGCGCCCGGCGGCCTACCACTATCCCGCGCAGACTCTCCCTAAGCTCCGGACCGAGGGGACTGCTGCAGCCTCCCACCAACTCACCCATAGCAGCTACTACGGTGCGGGGGCTCTGAGGGCAGGAGACAGCCTGTGACACTTCGTGCCTAGGGTGGGAGATACCGCCCTGGACATAATTGCTACTTGGGGGGAGCCATCTGTATGCGCAACCTGAGCTGAGAGCAACGGGCACACGCGCTAGAGCCAGTCGCAGTGCCCGTGGGGGTGCTCCCAATCGCGACACGATGGGCAAATATGACGGTAAACAGCCCAAGCTATCTTTTGAACCGGCGGCTGCTAAAAAACCACTGCGCAGCATGGCGGGGACCAGTGGAGCCCCAGGATCTTCGGGCGCTGAGCCCCCCTCTGCCCCCCTGGCCCCGGAGCTCAGGCTGATGATGGAGGAAATGCGGCAGGGCTTCGCTACGATAGTTGACAAGGTCGACCGATTATCGTCCAGAATGGATGGGGTTGCGCAGAAACTGGAGGTACACGAGGAGCGACTGGGGGAGGCGGAGAGACGCATCTCTACCGCGGAGGACACGACCGCTGCCCACGACACGCGCCTGACTAGAATGGATAACATCCTGAGAGTAATAGCGGCGAAGAACGAGGAGTTGGAGGCGAGGAGCAGACGCAACAACATACGCGTCACGGGGGTTCCGGAATCCACCAACACGGGGCGCATGGAAGACTATGTGGAGCGCATCCTCCTCACTGCAGTGGGTAAGGAGGCCTTTTCCAGCCAATTTATTGTAGAGCGGGCGCATCGCTCCCTGGGCCCGAGTCCCAAGCCAGGAATGCAGCCACGGCCCATCATTGCCCGGTTGCTTAACTACTGGGACCGCGACGCGGCACTGCGTGCAGCCCGCACGACTCGGAACCTAACTTGTGACGGAGTACAGTTCTCCCTGTATCCGGACTTTACACCGATGGTGCAGGACCAGCGGAGGAAATTCCTCGACGTAAAGAAAAAACTGCGGGACTTGCAAGTTGATTATGCGCTTCTATACCCGGCGCGCCTCCGGGTGACCCACCAGGGCAAACAACACTTTTTTACAAATCCGCAGCAGGCCGAGGACTATGTCAAGAGGCTGCGTAACGCCAGAAGGGACAGGCGAAACGAGGATGGAGAGGGGGCAGACGACAACCCTGGTGAACACGTGGAACCCTAGCTATGTTCTTATGAACAGCTGATCAATGACGCCAAATACTGGAATGGAGATTTGAGTTGCCTGCTGCCGGTGTGGAGACCTCGAACTACCGGTGGGGGCTGGACTGTTGATTCTGCTGTGTTGACGGTCGCAGGCGTGCGACAGCTGCCTTTGAATGTGCCTGCCCCTCTGCTGGAGTTGATCTGAGACTGTACGAACTGGGGGCAGCGATGAGACTGGAATGAACAGCGGTTGCTCCTGGGAAGATCCTCCTGGCTTTTCTTTTTTGGTAACTTTTCCGGCATGAGGGGATGAGGAGCGAGACAATGACTTGATATGTGGGTACTAGCCTGCAGGGGTAACATATGCCAGGCATCACCCCACCTTCTCTGTCTTCTCCGTATGGCGCATGCGGGTCGAGGGGGGAGTGTTGGGGTGCTGGAGTGCATTCCTCTAGTGTCCTTAGAGGGGGATTCCCCATATGGTTTTTCTAATGTTCTATGGTGTTGGGATCGGGGAGGGGGGTGGGGATGTGATACTGGCAAGATTGGGTTGCTTCAGTGGGTGGGGGGGGAGATGGAGTACGGGAGCTGAACAGTTGTGCATTGAGGGAGGACTGGGACGTGGATGTTGGGTTGCAAGTTGTTGTTGAAAGTAGAAATGTTGTTGCGTATGACATACTTGACAAGTGTGCAGATGCTGGAATTCGCATGTGTGAACAGCTGGATGTTTGTATGAGGAGAATGTTCTGGACAGCGGAGAGCGTTGCATCGGGTGCATTTCGACCGAGGGCTACAGCATTGGCCGAGTGCTTCTATCAGGGATATGTTGTCGAACACAGGTGATGATACGTCGAATACTGTCTCTATAATGTCCTGGAATGTTCGTGGCCTTAATAACCCCCGCAAATGTAGGAATGTTCTTGCTTATTTGGATCGGCACCATGTGCAGATAGCGATGCTCCAGGAAACCCACCTTAACCCGAATGGTGTCCCTAAGTTTGCGAGCAGATGGGCGAATGTGAGAGTGTTTTCCTCCTACTCCACGTACTCTAGGGGTACTGTTATTCTGATCAACAAACAACTGTCGTTTCAAAAGCTGGGTGAACGGGTGGACAAGGAGGGGAGATACGTCATTCTTTGGGGGAGATTGGGCACGGATGTGATAATACTTGTGAACAGCTATGCACCTAATGTGGACACTCCTGGATTTTTTTTGTCGCTGTGGGGCCATGTACCCGGAAATTGAGGCCACTCACATTCTCTGGGGGGGAGACTTCAATCTATCACTATGTCCTATGGCGGATAGATCGGACGGTAGCATACAATACAACACAAACGCCAGGGATACACTTCGGGGCATACTGACAGAGGCTGGACTAGTGGATAGCTGGAGGCACACACACCCGACGATTAGGGAAGGTACACATTTTACGGCACATGCACGCTCGTGGGCGCGGATCGATTACTGCTTTGTCTCTCGGGGACTCGCTGGGGGAGTCATTCGGGTGAAACATCTGCCTCGTACCTACTCGGACCATTGTCCTATCTTGACAGTCTTGGAGATGCCGGGGTATGCTAGGGTGCGTCTGCCGTGGCGGCTCTTTCCCTCGGCCTTGCTAGACCCGGTCTTTAGACAAGAATTGGGGGAGGAGATTGAAGCCTTTTTTCCAAGAAACAAAGGATCGGTCGACAAGGTCGAAACGATCTGGGAAGCCTTTAAGGTGACAGTAAGGGGGATCACGATCTCTAAAAGTTGCGGTATTCTGAGGGATATTGTACGCACGCTACATAAACTTGAGACAGAGCTTAAGGTGCTGGAGGCAATGATGGTTGATGACCCCTGCCCTGATCTCGCGGGGAAATTCAGGACACTACTGTCAACCTATGAGGAAGAAGCGGCCAGGGAATCGAAATTCCGGGGCAAGTACTGGACGGCTAGGCGCTACTGTGAGGGGGACCATCCGGGGAAGGTACTGGCTGCTCTCACGAGGCACCAGCGCTTTGCCACCCATATCCTGGAAATCTCTGATGGGGAGGGTAGGACACACCAGGACTCCTTAGGAATCCAAAATACCTTCCTACAGCACTACCGGCGTCTCTATTCCACGCAGCAGGCAGGTGAGGTGGAGTTCGGTAATTTCCTGGACGTCATTGCACTCTGTTGGCTCAGCGACAGGGCGTTCTTGGGATGCCCGTTCGAACTGGACGAGATCAGGGAGGCGATCATGTCCCTTAGCAATGGCAAGGCGACGGGGCTAGATGGCCTACCGGCCGAATTTTATAAATGTTATATCGACATCATGGCGCCGGTATTGAAAGAAGTTTTCGAGGACTCGCTCAAGGTAGGGATACTGCCGGGCTCCATGAGGGAGGTGGCGATCACGTCGCTCCTGAAGCCAGGGAAAGATCCGAAGGACACAGATGCCTATCGCCCCCTGTCGCTACTAAACTGCGACGCAAAGATCCTTGCTAAAGTGCTGGCGACTAGGTTGTCCCTACTTATGAACACCTTGGTGCTGCCGGACCAATCTGGCTTTGTCCCGGGGAGAGCTACATCCCATAACCTGCGTACACTGTTTTCCCTCATACCCACTATATCACCTGACTTGCCGATTGCTGTTGTGTTCCTGGACGCCACCAAGGCGTTCGATTCGGTGGAGTGGGGTTACTTACTAGCTATACTGAACAGAATGGGGTTCCCCTGGATCTTTGTTGCCTTGGTGAAGCTGCTCTACACCTCGCCGGTCGCCAGGGTCGTCGTCAATGGGGCGCTCTCGACACAAATGCCGATCACGAGAGGAACTAGGCAGGGTTGCCCCCTGTCACCCCTGCTGTTCGCCCTAGCGATAGAACCACTGGCTTGTAGAGTGCGACAGTTGCACAAGGCCAGTGCCTTTAATTGTCATCAGCGACAGATAAGTATCTCACTCTACGCGGATGACGTTACTCTGTACGTGCGTCACCCACAAGATCACCTTAATTCGCTACTGAGGGAGTTCGTGGCGTTTGGTGGCATATCCGGGATACATATCAACTGGAAGAAGTCGCAATTTTTCCCCCTCACGGCATCGGTAGCCAGGTTTCCGCTGGATTACCCCCTGGAATGGTGCAGCTCTGACCTACGTTACCTGGGCATAGAGGTGTCGCTCGATAAAGACGAGACTATCCGGTCAAACTACGGGGTGGCTATCTCGCAGTTAACGGATAATGTGTCCCGCTGGCGGGCCCTGCCGATCTCAATGGCGGGAAGAGCTTCCCTAATTAAGATGGTCGTCCTCCCACGGTTCTTATATCTATTCCAAAACATTCCCTACTATCCGGGGGCCTATTTTTTTAAACGGCTACGTTCTGAGCTCCTGAGCCTTTTCTGGGGTGGAAAGCAGCCACGCCTAAGCTGGAGGGTCTTAACGCAGCCATACGATAAGGGCGGATTTGATGTGCCCGACATGGAATTATACTTTCTTAGTGCTCAGGCTCAACACTCGTACTACTGGGTACACCCCGCTCCCTTCATGCCACAGGTCGCTGCTGAGGATTGGGTCGTACATCCGCTCCCGCTTAGGGGCATGTTGATGGGACTGCTTGGGGATATTGAGACGCCTGCCACCACTGTAACTTGCACTATCGATGCCTGGCGGAGAGTGACTAAACTACTGGACGCCCCCATGCTTTATTCCCCGGCACTGCCCCTTGCATACCACCCGGAACTTTCACTTCTACTGGAAAACGGATTCCAGTCCATGTGCAAACGCGTACACCTTAGTACATGGGGTGACCTATTTCAGGACGGAACGTTCCGCACTAAGGAACAGTTATTCCAGAATACTCCCCCGACACCTATGGAGGCGTTTTACCACATCAGGCTTCGGCAGGGTATGCGGGACATACTCCCCAACTTCCCGGACGAACCTGGGACGGTACTACCATTGCATATCATGCTCATATCAGATCGCAAGCACCTAGTGTCTAAACTATATTCCGCCATGCGTGAGCAGCGCCCGCTGATGCTGCCGAAGGCTCGGACAAACTGGGACGCTGAGCTGCCCTCAGCGATCACAGATGAGCAGTGGAGCTATTGCTGCTCTGTCACGGCCAGGGTCTCTTCCAGCTGCCGGCTGAAAATTATTCATTATAAGTTTGTGCAGCGCTACTATTATACCCCAGTCAGGAAACTTCGATTTCGTCTCTCGGAGGATGATAGGTGTGCTAGATGCCGGGCGAGCGGCGCGGACTTCCTTCATTTGGCCTGGGAATGTGGAGCCATACAAACGTATTGGGAACAGGTACACGCCGCACTCCAAATAATGATTGATGGCCCATTGCCCATGGAGCCAATAGTGATGCTGCTAGGTTACACCAAACATGTGCCCAAGCCGGACCGCAAATTTGTTGACCTTGCGTTGCTCCTTGCTAAGCGGAGAATAGCTTGTAAGTGGGGTAGGGGGAGAGCGCCAAAATTTAAGGAGTGGCTCGACGACCTCACATACTGCCAGGACCAACACGGCGTTTATGCAGAACTGTTGCCTGCCCGTTGCAAGCCTAGCGATTTTTGGTCTCCCTTGCAAGTGTACTTGCTGTCCCAGGCGACACATAGCGACTCCTCTGGAGATGACGAGCCGATCCCGGGCCTATGAGCGTATTGATAATGTGTATTGCACTCACCATACCACTACACACATTGTGGGGGGACATTCACACCGACTACCATACGACAGGTAGCCGTGACAGCGGGGAGACCTCTGGTGGTAAGGGAGCCGGGAATACCCGAAGGCCTTGTAACATTGTTTAAGGGTGGGGCCTCTCACACTCTTTCATTACTTGGGATACGGATGGTACACACACACACTGATAGCCGCACATGGTCACCTTTGCAGTCGACACTTGAGAGAGAGGGCCGTTTTGCACGGCTTGGCTCTGTGGTATGACCCGGACATCTCCACACTAGACATTAGATGCACTACCTAGCGTGGATATACACACTTGAGGTACGTATGGGGCACCGCATCACATTGGGACATAGCCGGCTGACAGGACCGATCGCAGACGGTAGGGGATTGATGGAAGGGGCTGCTACCGCCACTTCTGGCCTGTCCTCATGCCTAAATACAGACGTGGGGGAGAATTCTACATCCTTCGTACCCCCTTTACTATGGAGGGGGGGTTGCTCCCTGTGTTCTGACATCCCATTTGTGTACACATGGCACTATGTCTATATTGTATTGGGCCATACAAAGCTGATATCCCTCTCTTGATGATACCGTTTTGATTGATGTATTGGATTGCAGATGCTGTCACTGTCATGTTATGCTGTGTTGAACGCAACTAATAAAAAGGTTTTAAAAAAATATATATATCCTACGGGGTTCCCTTCGAAGTACACATACCACTTAAGTCCCGATAAGGTTCCTTATTTGAAAATTCCTGATGTTGGTGAACGTTTGATTCCCAACATGGATAGCAGGGCTATGTTGATTACAGCAGCACATGAAGGTGTGGCATCTGCGCATGCGGGCGTCTCGGCGACTGTAACTCAGCTACAACAAAGGTTCTGGTGGCAGGGACTGTACAAACAGACGCGCGATTATGTCCTTCAGTGTGACATTTGCCAGCAGATTAAGCCTTCAACTGCTACCGCGTCCTCCTCAGACACAGTTGTACATATCTAATAACCACTAAGTTGTGTTTATTTAGATCACTGCGGTCCTTTTTCTTCTGATACTGCATATAAGTACATCTTAGTAGCAGTTGATTCATGCACACGCTTTGTGTGGGTATGGCCCCATCGCAGCACTGATTCACAAACTGTTATAAGAGATTTGTGTGTCTTTGTAGGGATTTTTGCCTGTGGTACCTTCCATTCGCAAGCCGTATCGCGGGAAGAATTCACGAACCAACTGTTTGGCAGTGGTCGCGGCAGTGTAATCTGGGACTGGATATGCTTCTGTCCATCGGGAAAGGGCACATACAACTACGAGGACATATTTAAAACCTCTACATCTGTCCATCTGGATATAATCCATCTGGAGGACTTCAAAAGGATGGTCAGGAGGATGGAATCCACCTTGTTCCATGGGGAACACCTTTGCCTGGATTGAACTGACAACAGATCATGCAGGTACGCACTTTCTGTTTTGCTGCTGCTCGTAAATGTTTGTTGAACCAGAGGTTTTGAATGCTATCTAACATGGCTTTTTCTCCTAAGTGTGCTGGACTATGTGCTGTGTTAATAATTACTTGAACCATAGAGTCGGAGAGGAACCATGTGGCTCTTCCCTTCGTCATCCATCCCTGATCTGTCTGGATCCCTCCTTGTTCAGTCCATTTCTTGATTTTGTCGGGAGTAGCATGTGTCTGTATGTCGAGTACGTCTAGAATGGGATCCTTCACTGTCATACAATGTGTCTGTGATATCACGTCAGTCTTTGTCATGTCCGTTGGGATATCTGTCTGAGCTGTAAGTTTAGCTGTTCGATCTGCCAGGTCGTTACCCTGAGAAATGGTGTCGGTGACTTTAGTATGTGCTTTGCACTTCATGATAGCAATGGATGCAGGTAAGTGTATTGCTTCTAACAGAGCTTGAATGAGGGGACCATGCTGTATCTTGGCGCCATGAGAAGTTAAAAAACCTCTCTCTTGCCAGAGGATACCGAAGTCGTGAACAACTCCGAATGCATACTGTGAATCTGTGTATATGTTTACTTTCTTGTTCTTGGCTAGTATACAGGCTTGGGTCAGAGCAATGAGTTCTGCTGCTTGAGCAGACAAGGTGTCAATACGATGTGTTTCTATGACTTCAGTTTTAGTGGTCACTGCACATGCGGCCACTAACTCTCCTGTGCTTGTTCTCATACATGAACCATCCACGTAAAGTGTCAAGTCTGGATTGGGTAATGCAATGTCTGTCAAGTCTTGTCTGGGCTTCGTTACAGTATTGATGACTTCTACGCAGTCATGTGGTGTCGGATCAGTTGTGCTCGAGGGTAACAATGTGGCAGGGTTTAATGTGTTGCATCGTCTGATCTCTATGTGTGGCTGAAACAACGTCAATTCATATCCTGTCAGTCTTGCTATGGTCAAGTGCTGAGTCTGGGTACGGTTCAGAAGAACTTCCACTGAGTGTGGAACTTGTACTGTCAGGGGATGTCCTAATACTATGGAATCGCTTTGTCTGATTGCTAGAGCTGTCGCTGCAACTGATTTGAGGCACGCAGGGAGAGCCTGGGCCACTGGATCCAATGTACTAGAAAAATAAGCACAAGGCTTATGGTGTCCTGCTTGATCTTGTGTGAGTACAGATAATGCTGTGCCATCGCGTTCAGTAACAAAAAGTGTAAAAGGTTTTCTGTAACATGGTGTCGCTAAAACTGGTGCTTGACATAAAGCTTTCTTTAACTCGTCAAAAGCTTGTGTGTGTTCCTGAGTCCAAGGGAGGACAGTCGAAGTTGCTGCCTCCTGTGTTGTCAACTGTATGAGTGGTTTCGCTAGATATGCATACTGAGGGATCCATTGTCTGCAGTAAGAAGTGAGGCCAATGAAGGCCCGTACCTCCTTTTGTGTCTTGGGTTGTGGCAGATGTGCGATTAACTGAATGCGGTCTGGTGTCAGCTGTCTCCCCCATTTGGACAGCAAGTGCCCAAGGTATACCACTTGCTGGGCACAGAATTGTAGCTTCGAAGGGGACACTTTATGCCCCTTTTCGGCCAAGAAATACAAGACAGTCAGTGACGCGCGCTCGCAGTCACGTTCGGTCCGTGCAGTAATTAACAAGTCATCTACATATTGCAGCAGAGCAGTGTCAGCAGGCATGTGAATACTGTCTAGTTGTCGTTTCAGTGCTTGACTATAGATACTAGGACTTTCCGTGAACCCTTGAGGTGCACGTGCAAATTTGAAGCTTCGGCCATTTAAAGAGAATCCGAATAGATACTGGCTTTCAGGATGAATGGGGACACTAAAAAAGCGTTCTTGAGATCTATTACAGTAAAGAACGCTGCTTCGGAATCAATAGCCGTCAAAAGTGAGGAAATGTCTGGCACTACCGGGTACTGAGGAATGATGCATTTATTCAGTTCTCGAAGATCAATCACCAATCGGTAGACTGGTGGTGCATTTTGGTCAGTTCGTTTAGGAATTGGAATGATTGGGGAATTGCATATATTGGAGTCAGTTTCAATAACTACTCCTTGGGCAATGAGCTCGTCAATAATCTTCAGTAAGGCTGTTACAGCCTCGGGTGGCAATTTGTATTGTCGGATTCGGGGCAGTACAACTCCTTGCTTGAGGGTGACACGGTACGGTGTAATGTGCATACAACCTACATCATTTGGACCTTGTGCCCATAAATGTGCTGGTACATTCTGTAATCTTGGATCAAAATCTCGTAACACATAATGACCTTTGAAGTCACGTAGGAACAATCTCACTCCTTCCGGAGAACAACATATTACAGCACCTAGTGCTTTCAACGTTTTAATACCAAGCAGATTTTCAGGACATGCTTTCGTAAGTAACAAGTCAGTAGTACGGGACAATGGACCAACTTCAAGAGAAACTGGCTTTGACACTTCATTAACAATAGGCTTTCCTGAAAAACCCAGGGAAACATTCTGTGAGCCTGAGAGGGGTGCCCCTGGAACCTCGTCATGACTAATGGTAGTTCTGCTCGCCCCTGTGTCAATCAAAAATTTTCTGTCTTTCCCTAATACCTGACTATATACATAGGGACCATCTTGATCTACAGGAACCTCGATGAGGGGCAAGCCAACCTCCCTCTCTAGGCTGTTTCATGTATATTGCTGATAATCGGGGTAATCTGACTGTGCATACTGATACATTTGCTGTGTGACATGTTGCGTGACAGCAATAGGTTGGGGTTGGGGCACAGCTACTGTCTGCTGTGCTTGCTGTGGTGGTTGCGTGTTCTGTGGAATATGCTGTGGAACGTGTTCTTGTCTAGGTGGACACGGTCTCTCTTTCGTTTTGCCTGTAGCAATATTGTGTTTCAAAACCAAACACTCATTTATGTAGTGACCTGGCTGCTTACAATAGTTGCAGTTCCCTTTAACGGGAGCTGCAGATTGACCTGGCGGTGCTGTACCCTTTTTATGACCGTCAGCTGGAAGTCAAGTCAAGTCAAGTCAAAGAATTTATATAGCGCACTACATACCCGGAGGGTTTCAAGGCGCTTAGGAAGGGGAGGGGGATTACTTGTCAAATATCCACGTTTTAAGTTGCTTTCTGAATGCAAGGGGGTCTGGGTAAGGCGAAGGTAAGCGGGGAGAGAGTTCCATGTTTTAGCAGCCAGGTATGAAAAGGATCTGCCTCCCATGGTGGTCTTGTTGATGCGAGGTACAGTGGCGAGGGCTTGGTTGGAAGAACGTAGTTGGCGGGAGGGGGTGTAGAAGGACAGTCGTGAGTTGAGGCATTCTGGACCGATGTCGTAGAGTGATTTGTGTGCGTGGGTAAGCAGTCTGAAAGTGATCCTCTTATTGACGGGTAGCCAGTGGAGGTCTTTAAGGTGACCAGAGATGTGATCGTTGCGTGGGATGTCTAATATGAGTCTGGCTGAGGCGTTTTGGATTCGTTGGAGTTTCTTCCGGAGTTTTGCGGTAGTACCTGCGTAGAGGGTGTTACCGTAGTCCAGTCGGCTCGTGACCAGAGCGTGGGTGACTATTTTCCTTGTTTCGGAGGGGATCCATCGAAATGTTTTTCTGAGCATGCGAAGAATGTTGAAGCAGGAAGAGGATACGGCGCTGACTTGTCTGTTCATTGAGAGTGAAGAATCCAAGATGACGCCTAGTTTCCGTGCGTGGTCTGTCGGGATGGGTGCTTTTCCGAGGGCTTCCGGCCACCAGGAGTCGTCCCATGCAGAGGGGGATGTACCTAAGATGAGGACTTCTGTTTTGTCTGAGTTCAGTTTCAGACGGCTTTGTTTCATCCATTCGGCAACTTCTTTCATTCCTTCGTGTAGGTTGGTTTTGGCGATGCTGGGGTCCTTGGTGAGGGAAAGGATCAGTTGAGTGTCATCCGCGTACGAGATGATGTTGAGGTTGTGTTGGCGTGCGATGGCCGCGAGGGGGCTCATGTATACGTTGAAGAGGGTGGGACTGAGTGAGGATCCTTGTGGTACGCCACAGATGACTTCAGTGGCCTCGGACTTGAATGGTGGAAGGCGGACTCTCTGGGTTCTTCCGGTGAGGAACAAGGTGATCCATTCAAGTGCTTTTCCTTGTATTCCGATGTTATTGAGGCGTTGTAAAAGGGTGCTGTGGCAGACTGTGTCGAATGCTGCAGAGAGGTCGAGGAGGATGAGGGCGACTGTGTCTCCGTTGTCCAGTAGAGTTCGAATGGAACAGATTGGGCAACTAGTACTTTCATTTTCGTGTCTCTCATACGTCTCTGTTCATGATCATGTTCCTCTCTAATTCTGTTCTGGTGGTACTGTAACATTTGTAACATTTGAGAAGGGGTATTTGCTTGCCATGTGCTCTCGACTTTCAATACTCTGTTTTTAACTTGTGGTAAGGAATTCTCGACTAATTTGGTTACAAAAAGATGTGGATATGATTCGCTACTTGTTTTCAGGCCACTATTTATAATGAAACATTTCTCGAATCTAGAATAAAAATCACTCGTGTCTTCGTCTTGTTTCTGTTTGCAGGCTGAGATTGCATCCCAGTCTTCCTTTTTAATTGCCAATAACCTCGGCAAAACCTGTACTAATAATCCTGGTAATGCTTTAGCCTTGACCCCAAGACCTAAACCTGGGGTACGTGTATTTTCTTTGTCCTCTAATTCAGCCCAATTAATCTTTTTATCTCCCACCTCCCATTCTTTCTCTTTCAGTTTTTCGTAGATACCAGCCGGTAACAATACCATTAACATTTTCAGAATGTCGGAATATGTATAATCTCCCATGAGTAACATGTCTTTTATTTCACGGTGAAAACCTGCTGGATCTTTATCATGACAGGGCACTATTTTCTTCATTTCTAATAGTTCCATTTTGCTTAAGGGTGTGTATACGAAAACTCGCTGTAGCGTACCCCCTGGGGCCTGGACGGGGTGAACTTCTCGTAAGGGATTCTGTCTGTCCATGTAAAATGGTTGTCTTACTGGGGGTGGGACAGAAACGAAATGTGGAGTCAAGAAAGTTCTGTATTTGTGTCGTTGTTCTAGAATGATATTAATTAAATCGGTACCTAGGCCTCTCCATCTTTTCAGGAGTAATTCTTCCAATATATTATATAGGGGACCTGGATCAGAATGCTGACTCTCATATAGTGAAATGAGATGCTGGATCATGTGCATGCCAGCAAGTCGCTGTTCGTCTGGGGAAAGGGTAAAAAATGTTTGTGCTACTGAATCATCTTTATATATGCTATCATTTCCAGCCCATTGGACTGCTGACCGTGCTAATTCCTGATCTCGCATTGTACTAAGTTCATGGTAACCTATTCTTTCTTTCAGTATTTTATCGGTATCCTGAAACACATGTTCAAGAGAACATTGTTCTGGTATAGGGGAAAGGAAACGTTTCTTGTTTTCTAGACGAATGGGTCTGTCAAAAGGTCTATCAAAAGAATACTGTTTAGGAAGTCTAACTCTACTTACGTACGCCATTGTTTTTGGCGTTTCTTCTTCAGGGCTATCTATCTCTTCCTCTGAATTTTTACTCTCTTTCTCGGTTCCCCTGGCTTCTTTCTCATGTTCATGGATTTTTACGATTTCTTTATGAATCTTTCTGTACATGGCTTCTATGCTATTCTGTCTATCATGTTTACCATCAGTTATGTTATTACTCCAATATATCAACATATCCATTTCTTCTTTGCTTGTATCTGGCCGATCTCGTTGCCGTATTAAACAATTTATCAGGAACCGTAAGATCATACCTTGTGTCTCGACTTTTTGATGTGCCATGGCCTCGCGAATGCATTCTGGTCTCTCTCCTGTTCTTATAAAATGATATATGTTGTCTAGATGGTCAGTCATTTCTGGTAAAAGAACCAAATAGTTTGCAACTCGCCGTAAACGTAATGAGTATAGAACCATCACGTCTTCGCCGGGTACTGGGTCATATCTGCAGTCTGTAACATACTCTTTAAGGGCTGCGAATATCGCTGCCCTGGGTGTACGTTGTAATGCTAGATCTCTAAGCGTTGTTCGTTTTATTTGTGGCGGGGTACGATGGTGACCTCCTACGGCGCTTCCTGCAGCGGAAGCGTAACCATCACCTAGTTGTGATGTTGTTGCTGGTGTCATTAACTGAAAGTAGGTGCAGGTAATGCCGGACCCTGGGCTGCCGGTATACCGAACGGATTATGAGGACCAACAGTGGTGGGAACAGTAGTAATAGTAGTGACAGGAATGGTTGTGACAGGGACAGTAGTAACAGGAGGGGGAATAACAACGGATGGGGAAGCTGAGTCTTGAGGGGGTGGAGGTGACGTGTCTTGGACAGACTGTACGGACGGAGTAGGCTGCTGTATGTTTTGAACAGGCGGGAGAGGTTGCTGTACATTATTAGCTGGTGGTACGCGAACATTGGTATATGCAGGAGCTACGTCATCTAAATAGGAAGAAAGGAAAATGTCCGCTGCGGTCTGTTTGTGACGGAGTTTAGTCGGGACCAATGGTGGTGGCAAGTTACGGGGTGCTTCCGGGGTCGCCTTAGGCAGGCCCTCGGCAAGAACTGGATACAGTCCTGTAATAAGTGCATTTCTCTGTCTGTCTTGTTGTTCTATTCTGACTCGTTCTCCTTCTTCTAGTAACTCTTTTTCCCTAGCTTTTTCAGATTCTTCTCTACTTCTCTCTGCTTTTCTGAGTTCTTTTTCTGTTCTTCTATGCGCTTCTTTACGCCATAATTCTATGGCATTTTTCTGGGATTGTCTGGCTTTCTTTTTCCATAACGCTTCTTCTACTCTCATGATGCAATCAGCATCCCATGTCCCTGAGACAGGCCATCTATACTTTTCTTCCAGACCCTTGGTGTAGTCCGCCCATAAATCTAAATACAGTATGGCATCTAAGCCATGCTTATTATACATAAAATGTCCAGGAGTGTCCCTAGGCGGGACAGGAACTGCTTCTTCGAGTATCCCTTTTCTGGTCCCTATCTGACGTAACTTCGAAAACAGTGGCATGGACGGATTACTTTAAACGTGGACACAGTAAACACAGTAATGAATAGCAAAACAGTCATTCATACCACAACATTAAAACCACATAAAAACATATTACCTGATACATAGAAAACACCTAAGTACTGAAATCTCGAGTTGCAACACTAGAATACTGAATCACTGAATTACTGAATTACTAGATGCACTGCTAAAACAGTACAGACAATACCGGTCCCATAAAGGGACACGTCTGACCGTATTCACCTAAGTGAACACGTCTGGACCAGGCCTGTGTACCCAGACCTGTCTTGACCGGGAACAAATTAATGAACCCGTCTAGATGCGTTCCCAACAACGGTACTCACCGGGAAGCAAGAACTGAAGGCCTCGGAAACTGGACTGGACTGGACTGCTACGACATCTGGCTGCTACGCTTGCGCTTCGGAACAGGTGGGCCTCTGAATACCTCGGACCTTGCTCTCTCGACTAGGGGCTCTGGTCGGGATCCTCCGCATTCCTCACCGCCTCGTCTGGATGCCGGACCGCAGTCTCCGTCTCCTCCGTGGGCCCGAGGGAGATAGCAGGAAAACCCGCAGGCGTGCACGGTTCCGTCGCGGCTGTAGAAGGGGTCAAAACCTGCGTAACATCGCCGGCGAGTGGGGAAGGGGGGGTTCCTGTTCGGGCGCCAAATTATGTGGTAAATTTATATTTACCGTATCTTTTTTGCCATATAATTACAAGTCATAAGGATAGCTCAATCAAATGAGAGGCAGAGTCCGTGGTATCTGAGTCATACGGGCTTTAATATAATGCTTCGAAGCATGGACATCGGGTTCCATCACCACTCAGGTTCAGGAAGGGACATTCAACATTTTATTAGCATCACACATTATATATAGTAAAACAGTATACATGGAAGTGAATACAGTAGGCGTAACAGGTGAAAAGAGAGAGATAAGAACACATGTGCGTAAAAGGAGGCGTGTAAGAGGGCGTACACATGGGCGTGCACTGGACATGCCAGAGAATCGTCACATGAAACGTCACATGTGGGTGGATGCATAGAGAAAGTTTGCAGAATCAGCAGAAACTTATGACCTATATGCGCGTGCAGCTGAGCATGACGTGTAACCGGGGAGAGCTGGGGGGCTTTGACTTTTGCACGAGTAGAGGAGACTAATGTCTGGGGTGTCAAAACGACCTGTACCTATAGCATATCTGATATCGTATGTTTTGAGGATGTAGTGTCTGGAGTAAAAGGTCTCTCGGGCAGAGGCCGTTCAACACTGAATGCTAGTGCGTGCATACGGATCTTCATGTAGAGTGCGGGGGCCATGGGCCTACCATGGTAACAGGAGCAGTAAATTACTTGCATGGAGACAGGAAGGCAGGGCCCTTTGCTCTGCAGCCGGGAATATGTTTACCTATTTTCACTAGACTGGAATGTGTTTTCGAGGAGGCTGAGCAGATAACTTGTAGGTAAAACATCATCTTGGCAAGCGGACCAGGCCGAGCCGGGCACCGCTCGTCTGAGGCAGGAAGTAAGGCAGAGGTCAGGGATGCATACCTAAACGGCAGCTTTCAGAGGGGAAAAGAACTCGGAGCCTCGTTTAAGGGCCTAACTCGACTGGGCCAGAAAACGTGGAGAAAAACGTGAAAGTGCACCATGTAAAGACATTGGCACCATAGGCCTAGAAGCCTAATTAACGGGATATTTATGCATGACTGGATAGCTGACATGTTAACGTTAGACGCAAATGTATTTGCGTCTTTCTAGCATGAACAGAAAAGAAGTTACACGACATACAAGGAACATGGGTGCATGGATAGGGTGCGAGTGGGGGACACATTGGTTACCTGGAAATTTCTATTACCTCAGATTCATGCACACGCTTTGTGTGGGTATGGGCCCATCGCAGCACTTATTCACGAACTGTTATAAGAGATTTGTGTGTCTTTGTAGGGATTTTTGCCTGTTGAGGTAATATAAATTTTATGGTCAAGATGTGTTCCCTAGCGCGTACCCCACCGTCTCCATGTACGAGTTAAAGTGCATGTAACTTCCCTCCTGTGCCAGCTATGAAGACGCAAATACATTTGCGTCCAACGTTAACATGTCCTCTTTCAGACCCACCATGAATGGGTTGAATGGTCCGTTCCTAAGTATGCTATGCCAACGTCTTTTTGTAGTGTACTTCTCCGTTTTTCAGCTCTAGCTGAGTAGGCCCTGAATTTCTGCCACCGAGCCTCTTTCTTGGCTTCTGACTCCAAGGGCCTCTGCCCAGGCTGCCCCCGTACCCGTGAACTCTGACTTACTTCTAGCGCGGCCCCTCGCGCTCAGCTCAGCCTGCTGCCTGCCAAGATTGACTATAGCCTTCGAGTTATCTGTACCGCTCCTCGAAAATACATTCCTGCCTACTAGCTTCAGTAAACATCCTCCCAGCTGCAGAGCCAGAGGGCCGACCTGTCTCAGTGCAAGTAATTCATAGCTCCTGTTGCCATGCTCCCATGGAAGGCCCATGCCCCCACGCTTCTCATGCAGACACCCAGGCGCTTATACACGCACTCACAGCAAGTATAGAATAGCTTCTGCCCTAGAGACCTTTCCGCCCAGATAGCTTAGTTCCTAAACATCAGATATCCGATATGATAGAAGCACAAGTTGATCTGACATGCCAGACTTCTGTCTCTTTCCGTCAGTGTAAATGTCAAGTCCCCTGCACCCCTCCAATCACATGTCATGCAGCTGCGCGCGCATCCAAGTTTCCGATTTCTGCTGACATTGCAACATTTCTAGTTTAGTGCCACCCACATGTGTCACTTACCTGTGACGTTTCTAGAACACACCTCCAGTTACGCCTAGTCCACGCCTTCTGATTACGCACTAGTAACACGTGGATACTGTTATCTTGTCTTCTCTCAGCTGTTACGCCTCCTGCACTGTTGCTTATGGCATGAATTAAGTATATAAGCTATGTACTGTTAATAAAATGTAGCGCTCTATCCCTTCTGACACCCCTGTGGTGGTCAGAACATGATATCCTGGTCATGACCATTCCTTTTTAAGGAATAAAACCCCTAAGAACTCTAACACCACGGACTCTGTCTTTTTTCTTCCGATCTGAGTTATTATTGATTAAGTACTTACCTTGCATAGAAATTAAGAGAGTAAATTAAATATTTACGTCACTGTGGTACCTTCCATTCGGATCAGGGTTCGGCTTTCGCCTCTAAGGTGTATAAGGATGCTATGATTTCGTTGGGGGTCCAAGTCAAGTTTTCGTCTCCATACAGACCTGAGGGTAATAGTGTAGTGGAACGAATGAACCGTGACTTAAAGCAATCTTTGACAGCTCGAGTTATAGGCACTGGCAGAAACTGGTTGGCCCATCTCAATGGCGTGCAGCGTGCTCTTAATAATCTCCCTAGAAGGTCTCTGGGTGGGCGGACCCTGTACAAAATGCTCTTTGGTATCAAGATGTATGTACCTGACCTCAACAGTCTAGACTGCATGGCCCAGGCCGCGGCCTTTGACATAGATGAACATTGCAATGTTTTACAGAATCTACAAAAGACCAGAGACAGTCTTGCTAAGAAACATTTGCCCTCCGCATCGGATGTTGCATTGCAGATCCCGGTAGTTGGCTGGCTACCGCAAGTTGGAGAACTGGTTCGAGAGAAGATCAATACCAAGAAATAATTTGGTCCTTCATATCGAGCTCCGGTTCCCGTTCTTGGAGTGAAGGGCACAAGGACAGTCATTTTACCACCGCTTCCAGGTCGTAAGGAAAATAGATTTATCTCTATTGACAATGTCAAGATACACAGGGTGGCAGATTCTTCATAGCATGACACCGGCGGTCTCCTGTCCTTCGATTGTGAGAAATTCTGTGTTGGCCATTAGTTCTAATGCTGAACCAGAGGTGGCCCTCGAGATGCCTGTTGTTTACAATCCTTTATTAAGTACTTTTCCTGTTAATGACAATGATGACCTGAATTACACGTATCCAACTGATTTATCAATGCCCGATTTCCAGACTCGTTTGGCCACAGAATCCAGATTCTCTTTTGACTCTGTTTCAGTACATTCGAAACAACCCTCACGTTTTGTAATTTATGCCACTTTATTTAAAAAAACATTTTTTGATTCCCCCTTGGACATATATTTGGGTAATACTTTTTTCAATTTAACTTTTTATGCCAATTGGTTTTGTGTTTTATTTTTTCCGTCTGATCGATGGACACTATGTCAAAGAGAGAACAGGAATTCGGCATCTTAATGGAACATTGGCCCCACTTTCCTCATCACATTCAGCACACAGACTGAAAAGAGACTTGAATGTTGTTAACATCACTGCATGGGCTGTTCTTGATGGGATTGTGTGGGATGCGGTTAGATTTCAGATCCATGGCCCCACTGAAGTGGTTAATGTCCCTAATGTACTCAGAGTGAACATGGGGGATGTGGTGAAACAAAACATACGTTCTGATGATTGGGATGTTCAAGCCGTGGAATCATTATTCTCCGATTTGAAATATTATGCTGCCTTTGATGCTGAAGATTTATATTTAGAATCTACTAATTATGATGATTTATTTTGCTTTCAACATTTTGGTAACCATTTTCTGCATAAGACGAGTTCCAGAAGGGGTACTGTAAATTACACACAGTGGGAACATTGCCCGGCACCGTTACAAGGCAGTTCTAGTACGTTTTTGAAGAAGTACACATATTTTACCGATTTTAATCAATCAAATCTGGAGTCCTTTTAGTTTAAAATGACACAGAAGTCTAAATCCAAGGTTAGACTTACCGATACTAAATTGTTGTATTCGAAGTCCTTTCTAGACAAATTAGCTGTTGGAGGCTACGAGCTATGGAAGGAAACCATTGACCTTAAATCGGTTTGGGGTTCTAAAGGTTGGCAGGTACAAGGCACTGAGGCTTTGCACCGTGCATGTCTCATCCCAAATCATATGTTGTTTCTGAATTCAACTATTTCACAGACAACATGCTTTGGATTGGCAACTTCGAAAAAATTGAATACCCCTATTATTCCTGAATTGGAAGAATATTCCTGTTGGAATAATTACACTAAATTTTCCATTCGTGAATTGCAAACATTGTTGCATAATTCATCCTTTAACATATCCAGTTTGGATTCGAAGGGTTGGCTGATGTGGCACAGAAGCTCTGATTCTTGCCAACGTCGCTTTCTGGGTTTAACTGAAGGTTTTACGCAAGACAGGCCTGATCCCCATTTTAATACTGATCATGCTGTCACAACTTACTCAGTGGGCAAATTGTGTCAGAATTGGCTACAACATTCCACTTTGGCTGCAGTTAAACTACATCTATCTCAGTTAGCTGATAATGTGGATTTAAATGATTTCATAAAAGGCCCAGCTAATGGTAGATCTAAACGATGGATTTATGCAGTTTACAATGAAATTTGGAAGTTTTCACAAATTGAGGCTGCTAAGCGCCTGAGGGCTATTGATCAGGCTTATTTGGAAAAGGTACTTGCAGTTGTCGATAACAGTATTAACATGCTTTTTTCCCGAATCTACACGTTGAATAATATTGTTTCTTCTGTTGTTGACATTGTAAATGATGAAGTGTCTGTATTATACCATGGTCGAAATCAATTGCGTTCTGTAATGCAATTTGCGTGGACCCTGCAGACACTTAAGGCTGGTCGGGTGCCCTGCAGTTACATGAACGTGTCCTCCCTCTTTGCCCCATTTAATTTGACTGACAAACAGCGCATGCTTTCAATGCGCGACGCATCATTTTCAATGTTACATATTGAGAGGTTGGAATGTTTACCGTTCTCTGTAGCTGAGGCCTCTGCTGCAACGTGGCTTATCCACGGACTAATCAGATTACCACTTGCATTGTAGAAGTTTACTAATTGTATGCGGTATATTGCAATAGGGCGATATGAACCACTAGGTAGCGCATTCCTCCATGAGGCGTGGTCTCTACCGTACACATACAGGTGCCTGAAGGATGAGAAGGAAGTAAATCTTAATGGGGAGGAATGCACTCAGTCGCCTAACCGTTCATTGATATGCAGACACATCCAGTTACACGGTTCTTGTAAACAGGACCGGCCTAATTTAGCCTGTGTTTTGAAAGGCACACCAGTTCCCGCAATAGTTCCGACTTTCACTTTGTTGACGAACAGTAGTTATTTACTGTTAAATAATGAGGAATGTTGTGGGTTAATAATTGGTATCGCTTATGTGGTAACAGTATCAGAGCGTTTGGTCTGTTGCAAAAATGTTCTGTATCCTCCTACACATGGGAATTCAGATGTTTCCATCTGGCCGTGCATCCCAACCTTGAAGGCAGAGTTCAATGGTATGAGTAGAATAAGAGCCCTTTTGTCTCAAAAAGAAGTGGCCCTGAGTTCGTCCCGAGAAACTTTTGTTCTTCACATAGCTAACACGCGCACAGAGGTGCAGACGCTTTTGAATACTGACTTGCCGTTTCATTTTTGCGAGCTAGTTCATCAAATCTTTAATGCCTCCTCCACGTCTGGCCTCGCTCACTTTTTTAAATTAGTTAGCAGTGGTCTTGTGACTTCCTTTGAGAAAATATTTGGAGTCATCCCTGCGTTCTTTCATTCTATATTTTCAAGTATGTTTGGTGGATTCCCTGTTTTGCTAGCATTGACTGCGGGCGTTTTGATAATATTTTGTTTTATAAAACATGGATGCCCGTCCTGGGCTAGAAGCCGCTCAGCTCCTCCTGACACTGTTTCGTAACTGGATGCTTGATTACTATGGCACCCTACCGCTTGCGACTTTAAGCACGACATTCGGATTATCGCTTCGATTTTCCTATTTCACATGTATCCAGCCTGTGTTTCATTGCCTGAGCTGCGATTTCGACTAGGCCCTTGATTTGTGTCTCTGCTTGACTGTGTCTCCTGACGTCGATTCTAATCATCTGATGAGCCCCGTAGTTGCTCACGAGTTGGTTTGTTCTGGCGAAAGGATTATGGCCTTGGCAGCGATGCATGGACTAATGGGTCATTGGGACATACTCGCAGCGGCGCATGAGTTCTTGGCACATAGCTTTCTTGAGAACCCACCGAGTTGTCCTCTGATGATGCTAGAGGATCCAGTGCTGGAGGAGCACGTATGTTCTTTCCAACTACTTAATGGGATGGCTGAACTGTTTTCGGATGATGACAGTGATTTCATGTTGGAAGCTATTGCTGCATATTTTGCATATTCTGTCCAATCATGAGATGCCTCGGAGACTTTGCTTATTTAGGCACGTACCTGTTTGTATTTTTTGGAAGGTGCCTTTTTCTTACGAACAATTGTTTTTATACGCCCCAGGCCTATTACCATGAACTAAAGGGGCCTTGCGTTGAAGAGTTTGGAAAATTTTGTTTGGCCACTGTAGGCATTCATATATATTTTTTTTAATTTAGCTAAGCTCATTCTTGTTGAACTCTGCTTTCATGTTATGCCTCTATTCTAGTGTTGGCTTTCCTTATTTTTGACCGTGCTCGGATCATTGGGGGGGTGTCATATAGATGCTTCTTTGCTATATACTGTGTTAAGTTAGCATAAGCCTATTAAATGTTTAAACACCATTTTTCCTTTTTGGCTTTAGTTTGCACATGACACATATTTGTTATTATAGCTTTCAACCTAGAAGGGCGATGTGATGTACTTGAGAATAATATGTTATTGCTCTGATATCAGTTTTGCTTGGTACACTGTCTGCACAGTGAGTGCTGAAACCTCTAAGAATAACTCGAACACAGTGTTGTTGTGAGGTCTGATCTTCGCACCACTTTAGACATAACACAAATACAGTTGCTGCCAACATCGGGCTCTAAGCGGGTTTAAGATAGAGTTACTGGGAATGCAAGAACACACTTGATGATGCCTCGCATACAGAGAGCTGGTGGTAGATGATGTGATCCTCTGCCACTGAGAGTTTGACGTATGGGCCCGCCCTTCTAAAACCCAAAAGAGACCTTCATAGATATAATATATTATACTAAATAGGGAGGGTGAGAAATAGGTGTTATTAATTCCTATTCATTTCAGCATTATAATATGCTATCACCGTTTGCTTACTATGGACAAGTAACTATGCTGATAACTTTGATTCTTATAATATGTTTGCTTGTATTATATAAGATACTGCGTTTGAGAACCCTGCATTAGTAAATAAATATTTCAAATATGCACGTGTACTCTTTTACTCCACGTTCTGGTTTGAAATGATTATAGAGCGAAAAGTGTTCATGTGTTCCACGATACCTGAGGTAACCTAGGTTCATGTTCTGGTTTGTCTAAGCATTGGGAGTTTGTTATGACCAATGAGACACTGTAGCTAGCTCGGTAAGGGGATTTTGGGTACTGAGGTGAGTTTTGGGTCATCCTAATTCACTGAGGTTCCAAATCTCTATCCACAGTTCTGTAAATGAACGGAATCCCTGCTACATCACCAAGGCTAGAAACATAGTGGGTAACATTCCATCCTTCATAAGCTCTTTTCTCGTCTAACGGAATCTTGTTCTTCTCTACAATCTTAGCCATCACCACTATACCTTTAATCAAAGAGCTATGGCTGAAATTAAATCCATTCCCAGAAGTCTTTTGTCAGGTACGCTCCACAGGATCCGGATGTTGATCATACAGCCCACCTCCAAACGTCACAAACCCTCTGATTAAGTATCAACAGAGGATTTAAGCCATTAGGTGAGGGGTAAATACAAAATAATAAACAGGGAAGGAAAGGAAGCGGGCTGCTGGGAAAGGGAATATCTGAAACGACAAAATACACAGAGATAAGAACACCGTTCCTTTCTGCAATATGAACACTCATATAGTTTACTTATGAACTAAATACCTGTGGATAAAAGCAGGAATTCAGAAAATGTCTCTCTGTTATCCCTCTTTGTATGTACACTCGTCCTATATGAAATATAAATATAGTGAGACCAAGAATCATATACACAACTGCGGAAAATGAACCTGGTATACTATGTCTATCCTACCTTCTACAAATAACTGCTATTCCACATAAGGGGGTTCCTGAGATAGCTTCCCACTAATAACACTGAAGAGGAGGACTGAGGAGAACAAAGAGAGGCAGCACAGAAGGTAGAAACGCAGAACACAGCAATGCGTGGGAAGCAAGAACCACAGCATTCCACTCTGCCGAATCTAATAGAATAAACAAACAGTTTATCTTCCACAGATAATAAATGAAGGAATTCAAAAGAAAGAACGGAATGTTGTTAAATAGTATTATCTCCGGCTAATACTATAAGGACACACACTCCATGTAATCATCGGTAGCACTCACGGAAACGCGTAGCTGCGACCGCCACCGCGCTCCGCTTGCATGTTGAATCATATAATCACACTTATTTAAACAAGCAGCTTGTTCTGGTGTCACGTAGCTGCGACCACCACCGTGCACCACCTACGTAACCGTAGTAAGGAAGTATCGAACAGGCAAAAGTAAGAACACCAAGTTCAGAAAGATACGGCAGCGGGTGGTGTCTATTACCACTCAGCTCCGCTCTTCTTCTTTTGTCACAAAAGCCAGAAAACACCCCCCGATACTTGAGGCTTCGACACGGCAACGTGTGGCTGAATACCACTATGCTCCGCATCAAAAGGAATCAAATCAAAGGATATGCGCTGCAGTTCCTTCACTGCACGCAAGGTCAAGACGACAACGCGTGGCGGCCACCACAGCGCTCCGCTCAATGCCGATAATATAGGGGGCGGGATTCCGCTCCTACCTTTCACCGCGGGTTCCAGAACAGGAGTTCCCCAGAAGGATACATGGAGCAACGAGAGGCGACTCCTCTCTCTCTGAACCATAACACCGGAATAACACGCAACAGGATGCGTGTCATTCCGCCTAAAGTAGCCTCAGCCGAGGCTTCTGGGAAATGTAGTTTTCCTTGCCGTTTTCGGAATAAACGTAATGCAGTCCTCCTAGAAGTTCATGCAGGCGCTTAGTCAGACCCTGACATCTTTACAGGGGTTCTAAGTCTGTTGTGGTATGCGGCCGAAAACATAGTCAAATAGGCCCAAGCTGAACCTTCATATGAGAAAGGAAGAACCAAATATGGCATTCCCTTTCGTGTATTGTGTGGCACAAGTCCGCACACCCAACAGTCAGTCATATTAATAGCCAACTTATGTTGGTGTAACAACTGGATAAACGTATTATTCATATTTTCGGCTCTCCTTATCTGTTCACGAGGAGGTAGAGCATGCATTTTATGTGAGAAGACAGAAAGAAGAGAAGGCAAAGAAGTTGTAGAATTAACAACATTTCTTTGTTGCAGAACATGTACAATCCAACCTGTACAGGCTAATAAAATACACAAAAACATAAGAACACACAAGGTTACGCCAAATCGACTACGCAATAATTTACAATACTTCGATCTCATTTCCTGCTTCCTATTTTCCCTACCTATGATTGTTGTACCATCCATCTTTATCTAAACAAAATGTCGCTCACGGCAATCTTCCTCAATCGCTCAGCTACTTACTTCTGTATATCCTGAGGCACTAGCCACTTGCTAAAAGAATAGAAACCAGGTTACAGTCTGAGTCTCCTACCGTGACCCTGCGACGGAGACAGATGGCACATCTAATACTAAATATCACACGAAAAACAAAGTCAAAAAGACCCCAAAAAAATGTCTTTGAGTAATAAGAAAAAAAGTGTTCAAAGTGTTCAGTTCCTTTGGTCAGCTCTCGGCCTAAGGTTGTAGCGTGTTTTGCTCGGCACGGTCTGGTCCTTAAACAAAGTTTCTGGATTAGTAGTGTCTATTCGAAGATGCGCAGGCACAGCGGCTTGAAGAATGTCGTCATCCACTTTCTCAGACTGAGTTCCATAAATTTGAGAATCATTGAAAGGCACAAAACAAGGAATCGCTGTAGAATCAGATTCCCTTACACCACTGAGGATCCACTGGTCGAAGGGTAATGGCAATGGCACCTTTTTACAGTGCACGCCATGCACCCAATTTTTCTTTCCGACCACTTTCACAGCTGTGCGGGTGACGAGCAAAACTTGCATAGGCGCAGACAAACGAGGCTCCAAGTTCTTAGTCCGCTGAAAATTTTTGATGCAAAACCAGTCACTGGGCAAAACGGGGTGAGCTGGGTCTGTGGAGGCCTCTGGCACAGCACTTTGTACCTGTTGACAAATAATACTTAATTTAGTAGTCAAGTCATGCAAGTAGTCAGTTAACAAAGGACATGGTATGTCTGAGTATTTCTTGGGACGAGGGACACCCCAAACATTAGCTGGGCATCCGAATACCACTTCATATGGGCTAAGTCCCATACGAGAGTGCACAGTAGTTCTGGTTGACAAAAGAGCTAAGGGCAAGGCATCAGGCCAAGCAAGGCCCATCCTGGCTTGAATCTTGGCTAGTTTAAGCTTGAGTGTACCATTATAACACTCAACCAAACCCGCTGACTGTGGATAGTTTGGCGCATGGAACTTCTGTCTAATACCGAGACCAGAACACACTTTCTGCATAATTTGACCCACAAATTCACTTCCATTGTCACTCCAGACAATTCGCGTCAAACCAAACCTGGGGAAGAACTCTTTAAGCAACACTTTAACAGTTGACAGAGCAGTGTTATCTTTCAAGGGGTAGGCCTCTATCCAGCGGGAAAAGGCACATACCACCACCAGAACATACTTAAGGTTGTTGCATCAATCCATATGAATGTAATCGATCTGCAACACCTCAAAAGGATATGACGGGGAGCAAAATGACCTGCCGGAGTTGAGATGGGGTACCCTTTCCTGGGTTATGCATTAGACAAACAATACAATGCTTAACCACATTCTCTGCACATTTCGGGGTTCCTTCATTCTGCCACACAGGAGCCAAGAGCTTACAAATGCCTTTCGCACTAATGTGAGCTGGACCATGAGCCATAGTCACAACCGGTAACACATAAGCGTCCGGTAATAACCATCGCTGATGTTCCGACAACTCCGTCCAACAACCCATTGAGTCTAACATTCCCGTACTTTCTTCCCACGTACTCAATTCCTTCTCAGTAGCCTCTCCCTGAGTTGTTTTCACACTCTCAATCGTGTCTTCACACATTCCAATTTCCCTAACCCAGTTTGCAGGACCTGCCACATACATTCGGCTAGCGGTGTCTCTAGCTGTAGTTTTTGCTACCTCGTCTGCAAACGCATTTCCACTACCCACATCATCTGTGACTTTCTTATGTGCGCTGCACTTTATGATCGCTATCTGTGCAGGTAAGGTAAGTGACTCAAGAAGATCAGTCACTAACTGACCATGCTGGATCTTTGTCCCGTGAGAGGTAAAGAATCCTCTCTCCCTCCATAATTTACCAAAGCTATGTGCAACGCCAAAAGCATACTGACTATCTGTGTACACATTCACTCTCTTTCCCTTCGACAACACACACGCTGTAGTCAAAGCTATCAATTCAGCTGCTTGGGCTGAATTATGTCCAATACGTGCCGTCTCAACAATTGTGCATAAGGTGGTGACAGCATAGCCAGAAGTAGTCTCCCTATTTGGAAGCTTGAAACAAGAACCGTCCACCTATAGGATCCCATCCGGGTCCTTGAGCGGAGTGTCCTTTAAATCAATCCTACCCGTCGTTTCTTCTTCCGTTCGAAGAAAACAATCATGTTTTTCCTGAGCGTCTTTCTCATCTGGGAGTGGCAACAGTGTATCTGGATTTAACGTGCTACATCTTTGATATGTACATGACTCGCTAGAAGTATCAGCTCGTATCCAGACAAACGAGCACTCGTAAGATGCTATGTTCTTGTTCTATTCAACAAGGTATCCACTGCATGTGGAACCATAACAATGAGTGTGTTATCCAACACTAATCCATCTAATAGAAATCGCCGCAGCTGCCGTAGCTCTGAGACAAATGGGCAAAGCTCTAGCTACTGGGTCTAGTGTAGCGGAGAAGTAGGCACATGGCCTCTGCTTATCTCCAAATTGCTGTGTCAAAACTGACAATGCGCAACCCTCGTGTACGTATAGTGTAAAGGACTTGCTATAATCCGGGGTACCCAACACTGGAGCAGAACATAGAGCAGTACGTAGGTCAACAAAGCTTTTCTGACATTCATCCGTCCAAGGGAGCGGATGGGGCTTATCTTTCAACGTTAGTGCCAACAATGGTTTAGCCAAAAGTGAAAAGTTGGGAATCCATTGTCTACAGTAGGAAGTGATACCCAAAAAGGCACGCACTTCGGGAGGAGCTTCGCGGGCAACCAAGATGGCCGCGTAAGCTCGGAGCTCCGCGGACCCTCCGACCCTCCGCAAATATCCTGTTGGAAATCATGATCCACGTTAGTGGATTCTACTTGGTGGACGGTCACAGACACGGGAGCTGCTTTCCGCTTCTAAATTGGTGGTTCCTAGGCGAAGTTACGTCGAGCTGAACTCCGTGCCAGGGATGCGCCATTGTCTCCTGGGTGGCTGCTGCCTTCACCGACGCTCGGCATGACTGGAATGCGAAGCGGATGCTTATGGTCCCTGCTGGCGAAGTGCTCGTAACTGCGGAGTTGCCTACTACCGGCCTGGTGTGATTATTGACTCTGTCTTTGCTCTGTTCATTTGGTTCTTAGCTTGGGCGGCGTAGCCCTTTGTCCTCTTTGGACCCATCATGGCGGGCAGAGGGGACCCCGACAAGACATCAAACAAAGGTGTCCGTAGAACGACTCAAACGCAACTGAACAGAATTGACCGGTATGCTCAGCCACGGACCTCACCCACGGCCTCATCTAAAGACCTTCCTCGTGCGGGCTCGCCCGAAGGATCTGAGCCTACCCTGTGCGACGTTATGGGGGCCATCGCGGGTATTCGGTCTGAAATGCAAAAACAACATGAGGTCTTGACTCACAAGGTGGACACTCTGGCTGTGGACCTCACTCTGATCAGGGCTGACTTGGGAAAGACTAACGATCGTGTGAAATCACTTGATCTCAAGACCTCTAGCCTAACTACCGACGTTTCGGACCTGCAGACGGAGGTCCGGACTTTGCGACTGGCTGCCGATCAATTTTCCAGAAGGCTGGAGGACTTTGAAGGACGTGCCAGGCGGCAGAATGTCCGTATTATTGGTGTTCCGGAAGGTGCGGAGGAAGCGGCAGTGGACCTTTTTGTGGAAGATCTGGTGCAGACGCATCTAGCACCTTCTGGCCTGAGCAATTTCTTCTCCGTGGAGCGTGCTCATCGGGTTCCGGGCGGCCCGCCGAAGTCGGGAGTGGCGCCTAGACCCATCATCGCACGGCTCCTCAACTTTAGGGACCGGGACTTGATCCTTCAGGTGTCTAGGAGGCATGGACCGCTCAAGTACCAGAACTCTGAAGTGCACTTTTATCCGGACTTCACCAGGGCCGTTCAGAGGCAGCGTCAGAGTTTCGCAGGTGTGAAACGGCGCCTGAGGGACATGGGCTTTAAATACTCGATGCTGTTCCCTGCCAAACTTCGGATTGAGCACGAAGGCCGTGCTCTGTTCTTCGATGTGCCAGAAAATGCAAGCGACTGGCTGGACACTCTGCCACAACGCCGGGACGAACACGACGAACATTCCGGAGGTGCAACTGGTGGTTCCGATCACTAGGACTTGGTTCTACTGAGCGGATTTTGGCGGTTGATGTCCCTGTTGTATGTGACTGCTGATACCAATGTTGCTTCGATTTTGATAATTCTCCTGTCGTTTACATGGAGGGTGGCGGGAGGGGTTCGTGGAGATTCCTCACTCCACTGGGGGCTTTCTATAGACTAGTTTATGGGGCGACAGGCACACTGCTGGTTGGGGGGGCTTTTTAGTCTGCTGCAGGGGTGCAGGGTGGGGGGTGGTGATGGGAAAGTTTGTTTGTTTGCTCATTTTTCTCTCTTTCTATCTCTTAGGCAATGGGTTGTATACACTGCTCAGTTTCATTTGCTGTTGGGGTTGGGTGGGGCAGGCGGCACAATGATGGGGGGTAGGAAACTACGAGTACTCAGTTGGAATGTTAATGGGTTGGGTGACGGTATCAAGAGAGGGGTTGTGATTCAACTGATTAAACGCCACATGCCTGATGTTGTTCTTCTTCAGGAGACGCATCTGGTTGGGAACACGTGCAAAGCACTCAATCGTAAGGGATACAAAATGGTGGCCCACTCGGGGTTCTCTTCGGGATCTCGGGGGGCGGGAGTCCTGGTACGTACGTCCCTTCCGCTTGAGGTCGACGTCACCCTGATCGATGAGAGGGGGCGGTACGCCGCAGTGGCGGGACGATGGGAAGGGCGTGCCCTGACATTACTTTCAGTTTACGTTCCCCCGGGCTTACAATCTAGCACTTTCCAAGACCTTGGTGGCGCCATTTTAAATTTGCCTGCTGGTTTGTTGATAATGGGGGGTGATTTCAACTCGGTTTGCTCCGCCATCCGCCTAGAGACCTCCGGGGCTCCCAATTGTGGTTGCCGTCCTTCCTTGCGACCATGGGGCTAGTGGATAGCTGGCGGCTTTTATATCCCACGCTCTGTCATTTTTCCTTCCATTCCGGCGCGCATGGTAGTCTTTCTCGGATAGACTACGTTCTTACATTGGCTGCACATGTGCCTGCCGTTTCTGAGGCCCGGTTTTTGGCGCGGGGCATTTCCGACCATTCCCCGTTGTGGGTCTCATTTGATTTTGACATTGTCTTGTCGGATCGGCCGGTGGCAGTTAATCCATGGTATTTCCGCAATCCCAAAACTCGCACTCTCTTAGCCAAGGCCATCGACCTTTATTTTTCTGAAAATGAGGATTCGGTTGGTTCGGCCGCGACTTTATGGGAGGCGTTTAAGGCTGTTTTGAGGGGTGAGGCTTTCGCTCTTATAGCAGAGGCACGTAGAGTCAGGGATGCCGACTTGGTGCGCATCGAGGAGGAGAACATGGACCTTGACTCCCAGTTGGAGACAGAACCCGGCCCGCTCTCCTGCATGACCTTTCCCTCAAACAGTCGGAATACCTTGACCTTGCCACGAATGCTGCCCTAGCTTTGGCTAAGGAACAGCAGGGTCGGATATATGATGTTGGCGACAAGGCTGGGAAGTTGCTGGCCTGGCTGGACAGGAGAGAGATGGCTAGCCGTGTCGTACCCGAGATTATGGGGGATGACGGGGTTGTCGTCTCTGACCCCAGTGCCATTGCCGAGTCCTTCGCTGACTACTTTTGAGGGGTCTACACCTCTATTTCTCTCTCGGCCGTTGACCTTCCCTGTCTTTCTGATGAGGAGCGTGACGACTTGGACAGGGACATCTCTGCCGATGAGATCGCCCTTGCGATCCGCTCATTGCGATCGGGTAAGGCACCTGGCCCCAACAGCATCCCGGTTGAGTTATATAAGATCAGGCCGGATGTGGTTTCCCCGCACCTGCGTAACATGTTTCTGGAATCGCGAGACGCCGGCCTTCTTCCCCTGGACCAGAGGTTGGCCACCATTGTGGTCATCCACAAGGAAGGGAAGCCGAGAGACTTGTGTCGCTCTTATCGTCCCATTTCTCTCCTTAATGCTGAGCCTAAGATTCTCGCCAAGCTACTTGCTAATCGACTGATTGGAGTTATCGGCGACTTAGTGCACCCGGACCAGTCGGGCTTTATTCCTCACCGTAACACTGCCCTTAACTTGCGTAGACTCCACGGCGCCCTGGCCAGGGCCCATACCCTTGAGGAGCCGGCAGTCCTTGCCTCCTTGGACGCCACGATGGCTTTTGACTCTCTTGAGTGGAGTTACCTCTGGGCGGTATTGACGAAGCTCGGTTTTGGCCCGGTGTTCGTGGGTTGGGTGAAGCTCCTATATGCCGGCCCACTGGCTAACGTTACCGTCAATGGCCGCATCTCTGCATCTTTTGCCCTTCATAGAGGCACCAGACAGGGCTGCCCCTTGTCGCCTCTTTTGTTTGCGCTCGCTCTTGAGCCGCTCGCGGCCATGTTGCGCACGCACCCTGATCTGCACGGCATAAGCTGGGCCCCTGGTTTCGAGGACAGAATCTCTCTCTATGCCGATGACATTCTGCTCTACCTCACCTCCCCTTGCAAGTCACTCATTGTGGCGTGCGATGTACTCAGACTTTTTGGACGATACTCTGGCCTCGTTATTAACTGGGCCAAGTCCTCCCTATACGTACTGAAAGGGGACACACCACGCCTCCCTAGAGGCTGCAACATCCAGGTGGCCAGCCAGGGATTTAAATACTTGGGGATTTACATCTCTGGGAGTGCGAAGGCGCGATATGACCACAACATGCTTCCCCCTCTTCTGCGCCTCCGGCGTGATGTGGAGGGTTGGCGCAAGCTTCCGCTTTCTCTACTTGGACGCGCGGCATTATTTAAGATGATGTCTTTGCCCAGGTTCCTGTATGCCCTGCAGAACACCCAAGATCCGGTTCCTGCCCGCTACTTTCGAGAGATTGAGGGCCTCCAACGTGCCTTGCTTTGGGACGGCCGTCCCCGCGTCGCTATCACGAAGCTCACGCTTACGTGGTACGACGGGGGTATCGCACTACCAGACGTGCGCAGATATTATTGGGCCTCCCAATTGGCGGCTATCAATCATGGTCTCTACGGTCCGGTAAACAACCCTGGCTACGTAATGGATAGGTGGCTTTTGGGTGGTGGTAATTATTACAGGGCGCTATACTCGAGGTCTCTGGATAGGCGGATGTCGGGTCCAACGAAAACAGCGGTCCACATTTGGCGGACGATTACCAAGGCGCAGGGCTGGCAGGGCAGGCTGACTAGATTCACCCCTTTGTATGACTCCGATATTTTGGGCAAGTTGTGGCACACCAAGGGATTTGATAAATGGGACCTCATAGGTATTTCCAGATTGGACGACATGATCTCAAAGGGCGAGATTAAGACCTTCTCCCAACTGCAGGCTGAGTATCAGCTGGGCGGCTCGGAGTCCTTCCGTTATGCCCAGCTGCGACATGCGCTGCTCTCTGCTAAGCCGGCAGAGGGGGCAATTCCAGAAAGCTCCCCGTTGGAGGACAGAGTGTTAGATGGCCATATGCCTGACAGTGCCATCTCACTGTCGTATAAAAAACTAATTAATGTTCGCACTGACCTTCTCCTTGGAGTACGGGATCAGTGGGTGCGTGATGGCCTGGAGATTGACGACGAAGATTGGCAGAGCCCTGTGTCCTCCCCTAAGGAAGTCGCCATTTCCTCTCGTCTTCGGCTGGTGCAGTTCAAAATCCTGCACAGGGTGTACGTGACTGGCCCCCGCTTGTGCATATGTGTTACTCGGCCGATGGGCTCTGTCGCCGTGGCTGCGGTGCCTCTGCTACTTTTATGCACATTCTCTGGGACTGCCCCGTTATAGCCTCCTACTGGAGACGTGTGCACCGGATTATGGGGGAGGTGACTGGGGTGGTGGCGAATGCGGAGGCTCGGAGGTGTCTCCACAAATTCTGGGAACCATCCGATCACAATGTGGCTCAGACGCAGTGGGTGACCCTGGGCAACATGGTGGCCAAACGCGACATCGCGCAGAAATGGGGGGCTGCGATGGCTCCCCTGGTGGTACAATGGAAAGCCAACATGGATTGGTGTATGTTTAGGGAAAAGACGGTCTATGTTGCCAGGGGTAAGCCCAAAAAGTGGACGAAAGTGTGGGGGCCTGGAATGCTTACCGGGGAGATATTTGCTTGCCCCCGGAACCTGTTTCTCTGGATGAACATATGCCACCATAACCTGTGACACCAACTGTGATACGTTGAACTGCTGAATCCTGTCTCCTCCTCTTCCCCCTACTATCCTGCTCTACTCTCCTGTATCAGTGCTTATGTGCTCGCTATCCCCCTGACCCGCTGCCAACACCTCGAAGGCTTCTTCTGTTCCATTGCCACTCTTTAGCGCCGCTTGGCGTTTTCTTCCTTTCCTTGTTCTATGTTCCTCTTATAACATAAAATTATAAAAACAACCTTCATTGTACTGTGACGAGTGTTCTTGCACTATTGCTCTCCTGATTCACTGTGCTGCCTTGCCTCCGGGATGTTAGGCTGAATAGCTGTGTGCACTTTTCAAATAAAGGTTTTAAAGATAAAAAAAAAAAAGGGCACGCACTTCTCTCTGTGTGGTAGGTACAGACATCTGTGAAATAGCGTAAATACGTTCTGGGTTCAATCGCCTTCCCTCCTTCGACAAGAGATGACCTAAATAGGTAACCTCTTGGCGGGCATATTGCAGCTTAGAGGGTGACACCTTATGATGTAGCGCAGACAAATGATGCAACAACGCAACAGTCACACTCTTACACACATCTTCCGTATCAGCAGCCACCAGCAAATCGTCCACATACTGAATAAGCGTAGCACCTGGAGGCAAAGAGAAAGCATCAAGTTGTGACTTAAGAGCCTTACTATAGATGGAGGGACTTTCACAATAACCTTGAGGTTCTCTTTTAAATCCAAAACTTCGGCCACCTAGAGAGAAACCAAAGATATCCCTACTTTCTTTAGCAATAGGAATACTAAAGAAAGCGTTCTTGAGATCTATGACTGAAAACCAAGCTGCCGAAGCAGGAATCATCGTCAACAAGGCTGTAATGTCCGGAACAACAGGAAACTGTAGCACAACAATTTTATTGACTTCTCTAAGGTCAATAACAAATCGATAAACAGGAGGCTGTGAAGGATCAGTTCTCTTAAGAATCGGAAGAACAGGACTGTTACAAACATTGCCTCTCGTTTCTTCAACCACACCCTTCTGAATAAAATCATCAACAATAGCCAAAAGTGCTCTCTCTCCATCACTAGAGATACGGTATTGGGGAATGCGTGGCATTCTAACATTCTCTTTAACTGTGACAACATACGGTGGTATTGCAAGACGACCCACGTCATTTGGGCCTGTAGCCCAAAGACTTTCAGGAAGAGAAAGCAACTCAGGTGGAAACTGGTCTCGGGACAAATACATGGAAGACGTCAATTTCTTCCCCAACGTAAGATGCACGCCACAAGGGAAACAATACAATGTTGCACATAGTCTTTTCAACAAATCCAGACCCAGCAGGTTCTAGCCACAACCAGTTGTCAGAATAAGTGAAGCATCCAAATCATAAGGACCATTCGAAACGGGCAAGGGACAAGAAACCGGATTACGGACTGAGGCGCCAGAAAATCCTACAGAAGTATTCATTAAGCCAGACAAAGGTGTCCCAGGGAGTTTAGAATGAATGATAGAACATCTCATCGCACCAGTATCCAAAAGAAACGGTTCTGAAACACCCATAGTATTGACAGTGACATACGGCCCATTTTGATCTACTGGAATCGACACAACTCCCTTACTTCGTCCATGGCTGTCCTATTCGATCTGAAAATCGTCAGCCCCATCTTCAACGCGATAATCGTCATTATAATACTGCGTAGACTGAACTCCCTGCTGATCAAAGTAATTCGTAGCAGATGGAGGAAAAGAACGCTGCTCCTGAGAGGACACACCTCGTCCTCTACCTCTAGATCCTGTCTGTTTTTTGCAATTTTCACCCCGAGTGGGCTGGGTATGCTCAGACGTGAGTCCCAGGCTCTCCACATCACTGGAGTCAAGCTATCCAGGCTGAAGAAGGCTGATAGCCAGAAACCGGTCCTTAGATGCTTGATTCCGGTCTAGGAAAGACATGGCTTGGTAGTTCAGGCTGGACTGTTCCCATGAGGCACAGGGTCAAGGCTGATTTGCATATAGCCATTGTCTGACCTAGGGTGGTGTGGAGTGCAAAAAAACAATGGATTTAGGCCCAGATCTTTGTACTGGGGTGAATGTAAGACATTGTTCTGCCTTCTGTCCATCAACTGTGTTTTTGGGAAATTACCACGACCTCGTGGAGCAGACATCCCATTATTACGCTGTAATTAAACCGGACAACTATTCTTAAAATGTCCCTCTTCCCTACAATACGCACATTGATTAGGACCTAACAAAGGTCGCGGTACAAAAAACTCAGGCTTCTGGAACACTTTCTGAAACTGTGGAGGTTGAGAGAACTGAGGCTGTGCAGGACGCGGAGGATAAGCCTGCTGTAAAAGAACCTTCGTTTTCAAATCTTTATTTTTCTTCTCTTGTTTCACCTTCTCCTCCTTATCTCTATTTTCATAATACTGTGCAGTAGCCAACATTTTAGCAGGGGAAGAGACAGCCCATGCACTTTCAGAACTCTTTAATTTATTTGACAATTCGGGAAGCAAGTTGTATACAAACTTATCCACAAACAACCGCTGACCACCATCTACACTCAAATCCTGACCACTATGGTCAATAAACGTTTCTTCAAAACGAGTGAAGAAATCCGAGACGCTTTCATCTTTCTTTGGCTTGCATGCAGCCAGCTTATCCCAATTTACTTGCACCGCAGGCATCATTGTCTTCATCAATTCAATTATTCTGCCTGGTAGGGCCGTAATCAGATCGTCGGGTTTTGCACCACCCACTTGATTTGTATCCGCGGCCCTAATAGCAGCCCAATCACCACCTAATTCACCAACATGATTTTCCCTACGAATCTGTGCCCATAATGCTTACGGAACAACATTTCCAAATAACATATCAATATCGGCCAAATTCATAATACAGGCCTCAACTGTTTGAGACAATTCCTTATAATATCCAGCAGGATTTTTACGGGGGTCCGGAAGAGTTTGTTTAAGCGCCAATACTTCGGACCTTTTCCAGGGTTCGTGGACCCATATGCCCTGGAAATGAGCAGGGACAAGAGGTGGACCAATCACTGCTTCTCTGCATACGGGAGGAACTTCACGCATCGGATAATTCATAATGCCTTGTTTACTAGCAGGATCAGCCTCGTAAAAAGACAGGGACAAAACATGGTTTGAAACGCAACGAGTCTATTCACTGCCTCTTCAACTCGTGGTCCTACAATAAAACCTTTATCAAGATCAGCTTGTAACTTCAGTAGCTCCGAAGGAACTGTATCTAACTCCATATCTTCCCAACCTTTAATAAGAGTTTGACACATGACATTAAAAACATATCTCTGGGGGCGTGGCCAAGATGGCGACAGAGTGAGACGCGTTTTGCTGTCCCTCCGGCGCCGATTCCCGCTAAGCTTTGTTTAGCACCCCGGAGCAGTGTGGTTTTTGGGAGCTCTCACCCCAGGATCGCCCTTTGCCGACCAAGGGAGCAATTGGGCGGAGTGGACCGGTCTCCGGAGGCGGCAAGACGGAGCAGGGGCGCCGCAACGGCTGAGGCGGAGAACGGCCTAGGAATCCCCGCACTCGAGTAGAGGCGGACGCCGGTGCTGGGGAGCGGGCCTGCGGCAGGCGAGCGGCGGCGGAAGGATCGGGCACAGTGGAGACCCGCCTCGCACATACAGCACCCCCTTCCCCCCCAATTCCTGAACTGCTGGCTGCTGCTGATCGCCGCCGGGAAGGGGGAAGGGGAGACAGAGCAACTTTGGCCCGACGAGAACCATCTACGCTGCGGCGGGGCGACCCCCCCCGTAGCTTGCGGAGTGGAGCTCTGCTGGTCTTGGGTCCGCTATGGGTGGAGACTAGCACGACGGAGCTGCGGCGCTGTGGAGGCCGCGGCGGTGAGCAGCTTGGAGGTCCCCGGCCTCGAGATCGGAACGGCGCCGGGGCTTGGGAGCGGACCTGCGGCGGACGAGCGTCAGCGGAGGGTGGAACACTGCAGTGACCCGCCGGGCTCATACAGCACCCTTCCCCCCTCCTGAGCGGTCTGCTACCGCGGTTCTCCACGAGGTAGGGGGAAGGAGAGGAGGATCTGTGTTGGCCGGCGGAGGGGGGCGGCTTGCTGCGCAGTGTCCCGACCGGCCTTCAACCCACGCCCGGGGGTGACCGGAGCAAGGTGCCACACGGCTTGATAGGGCCCCCGGACTCGGGGGGACGCCCTTCCCCTCGCGTGGCTGGCGGGGGTGCTGCGGAGTGGGACCGCCATCGAGGGTCGGAGGCCTGGGCGTGGGTGTCTGCCTGTGGAGCACCGCCGCTTCTGGACTACGGCTGGGGCCCGACCGGGGTCCCCCAGGCCTGGAACAAACTTTGGAGAGGCCCGGCCCCCACACCCATCTAGTCCGCAGAGGGACAGGAGCTGGGAGTTATTGAGGAGCGGGGCGCTGATTGATGCTGGCCTCGGGCCCTGGTGGTCCGGACGCGCTGGGGCCCGTTGCTTAGCTGTCCTCGGGTGACTCGGGCCTGGTCACGGTGGGGTGGTCCTGTTGTGGTGATCCGCCTTCCTGTGGGCCGCAGCGGAGCACATGGGCGCCTGACCTGAGCGGAATATTGTTTGTGGCCTGGACGAAAGGTCCCCTCCCGGAGGTCTACCGAGCAGGAACATCAGCCAGAGTTGTTCGTTGGGGTGGACACGCACGATATCCAGGAGCTGTTGTCAGCGACCGGGGTGGCTGGGATGGCAGCTACCCAGCGGAGAGGGAAGCCTGGCAAGGATGGCCCGTCCAAAGGATCCCAGCAGCCGCCATCTCCTGGGACGAGCGCCTCGCCTGCGTCAAGGGACGATGAGGCTCCGGCTACCAAGGCATTCATGATGGAGCTTTTCGCCTCCATTAAGGAAGATATCTCCGAATTACGTTCCCAGCTGGCGTCGGACCTCCGCGAGGTGAGGAAGGATGTGGACGGTATCGGTGAGAGGGTGGCCACCTTGGAAGATCATGACTTGAATATGGCGAACGATGTGCATCAGTTGCAACAAGATGTGATTCGACTCACAGAGCAGAACCTGGACCTTCAAGCGCATGCAGAGGATTTGGAGAATCGTTCCCGCAGGAACAACATCTGCATACGATCGGTGCCCTGGGACGGGGAATCTGGCGATCTAAGGGGCTATGTCCTGGCGCTATTCCTACAGATCTTGGATGATGAGGAGCTCCGCGAGATCAAGATGGACAGGGCGCATAGGGTCGGGCTACCTAGACGCGGGGGCCCTCCGCCGGACATCTTGGTGTGTGCCCACGATTTTCAGTTGAAGGAGCGCATCCTGCGGAAGGCCCGGGAGATTCCATCATTGCAGTTCCAGGGTCATCATCCTCAATTGTATCAGGATTTTTCGGCGTCAACTCTTCAGAAGAGGCGTGAGTTTCGCCCTGTGACCATCTTTCTGAGGGAATGCAACATTGCTTACTCCTGGGGCCAACCGTTCCGCATCATTTTCCGATGACAAAATCAGCTTGCGCAGATCAGGTTATTGCAGATGGCGAACGACCTCTTGGGCATTGAAGACACGGATCCTCCTCCTGGGAGTAGTGGCTCTCCGTCGCGGAGACGGCGGCGGTCCTCCTCTTGGCAGAGAGTGGGTGGAGAGGTGGAGCGGAGAATGCCGGATCGAGCGACCAGTCTCCAAGAGAGGGGTGAGGCGGTGGCTTCCGTCGCATCGGCCACTCTGGTGAACTCACAGCTTGGCTCCGGGGCGGCGTGAGCCGCGGAATGTGCATTGCCTGGCGTCGGAGGGACATGATCCTGCAGGTACCGTGGGTATATTTGTACTTTGTGGGAAGACACCCCGGTATGTGGTCTATGGGACGCACCATAAGGTGTCCCGTCCTCGCCCCTTGGAGGACTTCCTGGACCTCTTGGACTGCCACCTTTCGGGGTGGTTTGGTGCTCTAGTACTTCATGTCCTCTTTACGCTTTTTGCTTGTTCTATTGGTTTTGGACCTGTTTGGGGGGTGTTTTGGGGGGGGGTGGTGGTTCTGTGGGGGGGTGGTGGGGAGTTGAAGGGGGAGGTGGGGGTGGTGGTGGTGACGTGGATGAGTGGTGGAGTGTACGCCTGGAACGCGTGCGGATGGGTGTAGTGTGCATGGGATGGATGGGATTCGGCTCGGGGACTCGGGTGAACCTCTCTCTGGCTAGTGGAGGCTGGGGGGGCTCTCTGGGACGTCATCCTGTTTTTTCTATGGTTGGTGGAGTTGGAGGCTTGGGAGGGGAGAGTCATGAGGTGTTTGTAGCGAGGATGGGTTTGTTGTTTAAGGATGCCTCTTAGTATTGGGACATGGAATGTTAAAGGCTCGAATTCCCCGCAAAAGCGTCAGAAGGTTTGGAAGTATGTGATTGACCATCAGTTGGATGTTGTGGGTCTCCAGGAGACTCATTTGGCGCGCAAAGATGAGCTGCGCCTCCGGCATAAAACCTTTCCCCTTATATATAGGTCATCTGCAGCTACAAAACATAGGAGGGTGGCTCTTCTCTTCCGAGCAGCGCTGCACTTTCAACCTATGGACGTACGCAGTGATAAGGATGGTCAATGGCTGATGGTGAAGGGGCTTATTCATGGGAGGCTGGGTACTTTTGCGGTGGTGTATGTTCCCAATGCTGGACAGAATGGGTTCCTACAAGGCTTACTGCAGAAGGTGGGTGACTTTGCTGAGGGACACTTGTTCTTATTGGGGGACTTTAATTTGGTGTGGAACAGAGAGATAGACAGCTCTGGCCCCCACAGGGCCGACACGGGTGTGTTCTCTGCTGCAACGCAGCGGCTAGTAGGGGAACTGGGTTTATTTGATGGTTGGAGCTCCACACAACCCATGTCCCGGGACTACACATTCTTTCGCATGTTCACCACTCCTATTCACGGCTGGATCATATATTCCTAAGTCAAGCCCTTCGGGGAGATGTCCTCGACTCTAGCATTTTTCCATTATCAGTCTCCGATCATAGTCTGCTCGTGCTCAACCTATGCCGGTCGCCGGCTGGCGACGGGCAGCGGAAATGCTATTTCCCAGCTTCGGTGGTCAGGGACGATGCCTCAAACAAGGAATTACGGAGAGCCATCAGGGATTCTTTTGTTCTCAACCCGGTGTCTGATACTTCGGTCTCCACTACCTGGGACGCCTTTAAAGCGTCGATCAGGGGCATTTGCTTGGCCCTCACTGCACACCTTAATCGGATGCCGCGCCGGGAGCGGGAGGAGTTGGAGGCAGAATTGGCGGTCCTCGAACAGGCCCATAAACTTAACCCTTCGAGGTTGACCCTCTGGCCATTGACGGCGGTCCGGGGGAAATTGAGGGCCCACTACAATAACAGGGCAGAATTTACACTGTTGAGGCTGAGACGAATATCATATTCCCATGGGAATAAGGTGGGGAGACACCTAGCTCGTCAATTGCGGGATAAGAGGGAGCGAGAGTATATCGGAGGGATTCGAGATATGTCGGGTGATTTGCAGTACCGTGACAAATCTAAAGCTGCCATTTTTGGCCGCTTCTATGCGGATCTTTATGCGGGGGACGCGCTCAACGCGGATGACCAACGGGAGTATTTGCGGTGCCTTCCCATTCCACAGGTATCTAAGGAATGGAACGACCTACTGGAGGCTCCGATTACTAGGGAGGAGGTACTCGATGCCATCAAGGGCCTGAAACTTCATAAGTCGCCTGGTCCAGATGGCTACACCGCCTTTTTTTACAAATCGTATGCCACTGAAGTGTGCGATTTTCTTGTTTCCATTTTTAATGACATGGCAAGTACCGGCTCTTCAACCGGCTCCCTTGCCGAGGCTGTTATATCGGTTTTGCCTAAGCCAGGGAAGGATCTCGCCCTTTGCTCCTCATTCCGCCCCATAGCCCTTCTTAATATCGATGCCAAACTATACTCCGCGATCATAGCACACAGGCTACAGGACTTAATGCCGGCAATTATACATCCAGACCAATCAGGGTTTATCAAGGGGCGCCAGACCCACAACACCACTCGGAGGGTGGTTCACTTGATAGAAAATGCCGACAGATTCCGAATCCCGGCAGTACTCGTGGGACTTGACGCTGAAAAAGCCTTTGACCGTGTGAATTGGGGCTTCCTGTTCAATACCCTGACCGCTTTCGGTTTCTCGGACAAGTTCATCACTATGGTGAAGGCGAATTACTGCAGTCCCCGTTCTCGGGTAGCGGTGAATGGCCATCTTTCAGCGTTATTCCCGCATTCTCGCGGCACTAGGCAGGGCTGTCATCTTTACCCCCTGCTCTTCGCGTTAAGCATTGAGCCGTTAGCGATGGCGGTGCGGGAACACGAGGGGATTCGGGGCCTTCCGTTTACCGGGGAGCAACATAAAATTACGCTTTTTGCGGATGATATCTTGTTCTCTGTCGCGGACCCGGTACACTCGCTGCCGTGTATTAGGGAGGCCTTGTTGCATTTTGAGGAGGTGGCCGGCTTCAAAGTCAATTACGATAAGTCATATGTCCTGAACCTTACGCTTTCACAGTCGGAGGTGGAACGAGTGCGCCCCTTGACGCCATTGGCCTGGGCCACCGGCTCAATTGTTTATCTGGGAGTCCATCTGACACTGAGGATTGGGAAGTTGTTCTCGGCTAACTTCCCACCTTTATTAGCGAAGACGCGAGTGGACTTAGAACGGTGGAAACCTAAATACTTATCGTGGCTGGGCAGAATCCATGCCATTAAGATGGTCCTTCTACCTAAATACCTCTACCTCTTTCAGGCACTGCCTATTCCATTCGACAGCGATTTCTTTCGACGCCTTAGGACCCAGATGTTACAGTTTGTCTGGCAGGGGGGTCGGGCGCGATTCTCCTTTGCGGTCTTGCGACGCTCGCGGACGGAGGGGGGCGTGGGCCTTCCTGATTTGCAGCTGTATTACAAAGCGGCACAGCTAAGAGTCCTGGTGGAGTGGTCCCAACAAACATCGGAGAAACACTGGCTGCACATGGACCGGAGTGTTGCTGGTAGATCGGTCTGGGACTTGGCCTGGAAACCCAGGAAGGACCGGCCTCCAAACGCCTACATTAGTACTCCAACTAGTACCACTCTGAAGGTTTGGGATACGCTGGCCGCGGATGAGCGCTGGACCACATTTCCTTCCCCGTTCACGCCTTTACACTTTAACCCGGCCTTCCCGCCGGCGCTGCGGGAAGGGCCTTTCGATGTATGGAGGGAAGGTGGTTGCAGGGCATTGACCCATCTATTCCACGGCCCTGAGACCCTCTCCTTTACCAATTGCATGAGGGACTACGGTCTTCCACCATCGGAGCGATATCGCCATATCCAATTACTCCACTGGGCCACGTCGCCTGAAGTACTTGAGGCAGCTACGAGACCCCCGTCGCCCTTTGAGGCCTTCATACTCCGGACTTCTGCCATGAAAGGGGATGTCTCCTTTATTTACCAGCTCTTGCTCACCTCCGCAGTGACGCCTCGTCCTCGCTCCATGGGGCATTGGGAAGAGATCTTGGGGAGAGATATCTCCGATAAAGAGTGGTCGGCATTGTGGAGGGATTTAGCTGCGTTTAATCATTCGTTACATCTGAGGGAAGCCCACATCAAGACGCTCATGGACTGGTACCTGTGCCCAGCCAGACACCATCGCATATTCCCGGTCACTTCTGACAGGTGCTGGAGGGGCTGCGGCCTACTTGGGGATTTCCGCCACATTTGGTGGGATTGCCTGGTTATTCGACCGTACTGGGAGGAGATTCTCTCACATATCAAGGATATACTTGGCTATCCTGTGGCGGATTCTATGGCCTCTGTTCTGTTGGGCCTTCGTAAGCCTAACCTTGAGTATCAGACGCGCGCTGACAAACAGATTCTATGGCTCTGCCTTGGAGCGGCCAAGCTTACTCTAGCCGCCGCCTGGAAAAAGACGGAGGCGCCGGCAATTTCCTTATGGCACGCACGGCTCTGGAGGCTGCTTAGCATGGAGAGAGTGGCGGACATCTTCCTGGGTAATTTCAAGAATTTCCAGTTCCGGTGGGGCCCCTTGGTTAGCTATCTTTCTAAAGGTCTGCCTTCTGCGGTCTGTCCAGCCTCATTGCGGTCACTGCACCTCTTTCAGGTTTAGTGTGGGATCCATATGTTTAAATGGCATGTCTGAAGTCACCACCAACGGGGGAGAGAGGGGGGGACTGTTTAGTTTCTTGGTTATTGGTTTGTTGCGGCACCCACAGGGAAATCCAAGACTTTTCAATCTGGATACGAGGATTTCCTGGGCACGGAAGGCTATCCATCTTTAACTTTACTTGGCACACATTGCCCTATAGCAGTTTGCTCCGGCCGCTATTGCGCTACTGCCCTATGGCATTGACTGGATTTGCAACTTTGCTACCGTAGAATGCCGCTACTATTTGCTTTCTGATTGTGCCCCCTGCGTGGGGAGGTGTGCGGGGTCACTGCAGTTTTTTTTCTTTGTGCTCCTAATTCATAAATAAAGATTTTACACAAAAAAAACATATCTCTGCGTGGGCTCTACCCATTGATGGAAGGAACTCATAATGTCCTCTGTACTATATTCTAGTCCATTCTCAATCCATTTACGAGCGAGGGAACCCAGAACTACTTTCTCGTCCGTAAGAGGAAGTTGACAACGAGATTGTCGTCTAGAGAAAGCTGGAGACAGATTTAGAGACCCAAGAAGAGGAGAAAACAAATTCGAAACAGCATCTGCTATTCTCCTGTGTGAGGTAAGAGAATCCCTTAAAAGAATAGGAGGCATTACAGATATAGAAGGCAACAGAGACTGAAACGTAGTCGACTGAGGAACAAGAGTGGGGGATTGTAGAGGAGGTGGGGGCTGAATTACAGGATGTAAAGACGGAGCAGAGGCAAGCAAAGGAGCATTAGTAGGCTGAGCCGGTTGCTGAACAATCTGTAATTGAGCAACCACTGGTTGAGCAATAGGAGGGGGTAACGGAGGTGCATCAGGATTTTGGGCATAGGGCGGAGGTGAATTCAATAAACAAGACATTAGGGAATCTTCTTCCAATTCCTTACTTTTATCTCGAGAGGAAGTAGGCAGCATTGGATAGCATTTATCTATCGCCATGCAATGTTGTCTCTCCAGTATCTCATTCGCACCATCTACTTCATTATTTTTAAACTGCTGAGCAGCCTGTATAATTGACATGTTTTGTGCTTTCTTATCCATTTTTTCTTGTTTAATTTCTTTCTGTTTGGCTTCCTTATGCCAAAGGCGAAAAGAGTCAAACATTGCCGGCCGGGCTTTTCTTCTAAACATAATCGTTTCCAAATTATCTAGTATGGCGGGGTCAAAACTACCATTCTGGGGCCATCTCAAAACTCCACTATTCTTTGTGTATCTGACCCATATCTCGTTAAATGTAATGGGACCAATACCATGTTTCGAATAGAGCTCATAAGTGGGAGTTCCAACTGGAGGGATCGGATATGATTCCTCCAACTGGGAATCCCTTGTACAACCTAAGCAACAAATTCTTTTGAAAGTACTCAGTCCAGGCATCGTTACTTCTCTAGACTGCTCACAAACAACACGGGGTGTCAATCAATGAAACAGTACAAACGTACTTACCCCTTGGCTTCAGATATTGCAATACCTGAATAAAAACCCAAAAACAAAACAAAACAAAGTTTTGTGGGAGCGACCCACCAAATACTTAACTAAGGTTCGTCCTACACCAGCGAAGGTCCGTCTATCGTCTCGCTTTACCAAACATCATCAGAAGGGTCCAAGGCAGAGTGACAGTCAGGGCAGCAGCAGTCAGTAGCCGTTGGAGAGGAGTAGCCGCGCAGTAAAAGACCTTTGGTCCACTTCCGACATACAGGAGTCGATCACGTGGTGCGCCTCCTCCGGAATTTTCTTGCGGTGCTCCTCACGACCCTCGGGCTCAACCGCTACCGCTGAAGTCGCCCCACGTTGGGCACCAGTTGGAGAACTGCAGCCTTAAGGCCCGGCGGCGCAGAGTATGCCTAAAATCCCCGGGATTCACCTGCCTTGTCAGAAACAGAGACACGGACTCTTCGTCTGGCGTAGAAGATGGTATTTATTAGCTGCAGCTAGCACAGTGGTCTTAGAAGTCGTTAGTATAACAAGGTTCAAAAGAGACTGCCACTTAACTCCGTGGCGCACAGGTTTATATAAGATACAATACAATGCAAAATGTAATCACACAAGAGCATGAGCCATAGGCAAACGTTATAAACAATGCTTTAAGTCCAAAGCAACTCAAGTTCCCGGTTATGTTTATCACTCGACCCCTTAAGTAAATTACAAATGAATCCACACAATTCGATTTACAAGTAGAGAAAACACAGCTGCATGTTTTAGAAGGACAATCGTGAAACAGGAGAATGCATGAGACATGTAGCGAAGGACAGCAGATAAGATAACGTAGAGGAAAGAATGGTGTGAACCAACAAATAGTCCGGACGGGGATTAATCAGCTCAGACAGGAATTAGTGTACTCCGCCAGACCCTGACACTCGTTAGTAAACATAGGCAAAGAAGCCACCTGACACGTAAATGCAGAAACAACAAAAACATCGCGTTCGCCACGCTGCCTGAGTGAGGGCAACACAAAATGGCAGCGACTACAAAATGGAGGCTGAGCACGAACAAATTCGTAATTTACAGAACCTCACCCCTGCCACTTCTCTCCTGATGGTGATGAAGTCCCCAGGGGGACCTTCCTCAGCCATGTCACTCCACAGTTGTATTAAAATATCGCACATATGGTCAAAAACAAATCGCTGAGTGGCTGGCGACCGCGTCCACTGTTCGAATACCGTCAGAATGTCTTCAAACCCATATTTATTCCTATTCTCCATCCATCCCCTAGCTTGCTGTTCTAGGACAGATCTCATTTGAGTCTGACTACGCAATTGTCTGTGACGAGAGAGAGGAGAATTTTGAATGATCCCCAAAAGGGGTGTCAAGGGGGAAAATAAGTCAGAGAGGCCCTCCCTAATTTTTCTACGAACAGTAGTCGGGGTCTGGAAGGTTGCTTGTGGGGAGGATGTCGGAAGGGAGTCCGGAGGTACGTTGGCGTCAACCTGACAAACAGACGTTGGCAATATGGGCGGAGCTGTAGGAGCACAGAAGACAGGTTGTTGTGCTATAACTTGTTGAGGAGGAGGATGTGGAAGTGGATGCATAAGTGCAGGTTGTTGAGGAGGTACAACCGGAGCATACGGCGGAGGTGCTATTAACATGTGTGATATTACGGGGTCGCTTTCAGAATCATCATCTTTACTGAACGAAGTAGGCAACGCAGGATAGCATTTATCTATCTCCATTCTCTGCTTCCTATCTACTTTCTCTATGTCCTTTTTAACTCGATCCTCTCCATGTTTCTGAGCTTTTAGTATAATAGACATACGACTTTGATTATTCTGAGATTTCTGTTGTTTAATTTCTTTCTGCTTTGATTCCTTTCGCCAAATGCGAAATGAATCAAACATTGCCGGCCGGGCTTTCTTCTTGAACAATTTTTTTTCCAAATTGTCCAAAACACTGGGCTCGAAACTACCATCTCGTGGCCATTGTAAAGTACCGTCATTCTTCGTGTACTTTTCCCAAAGGCCGGTGAAAATGATGGGGCCAGTCCCATGTTTGGAGTAAACTTCATATTGCGGAGTCCCCACTGGAGGCACCGGACAGGTATCCTCAAGTCGGGAGTCCCTTGAACAACCATAACAACACCATTGACGAAATTTGCTGAAACCAGGCATCTTTAGAAGCTCTGGTTCTTAAAACAAACATCAAGAGGTAAAACTATAATCACGTACTTTCTCAATTCAAGTACTTACCCCTTGGTTTCGGCTTTTGCAAAAGTCGAACAAACAAACCACAAATAACCAGACAAGTGGGAGCTACCCTCTCTTACCTGACCAAATTCTCTTCTCACCAATAGAGGTCCGTCTAATGTCTCGCTCTCTCAACTAGTGGGACCAAGACAGGGCGTCAGTCAGGGCGGCGGCCAGACAGCCTTCGGGAAGGGGAAGTCGCGCTGCAAAAACCTTGGGTCCACAAAATACAAGCAGGGGTCAATCAGGTGGTGCGCTTCCTTCAGAGTTTGTTCACAAGACTCCTCACGACCCTCCGGCTTGACCGCAACCGCTGAAGACGCCCCACTAGGGCGCCAATTGAAGAACCGGACCTTAATTACGCTCCGGCGGCGCAGGGGACGCCTGAAATTTTCGCGTTCACCTGTCAAGGTACACGGAGACATGGAACACTCTCTTCGTGAGAAAGAGTGAACATTTATTTGGCTGCAGCCATGAACAGTAGTCCCAGAAGTACAACAAAGTAAGTTCTAGGGAGACCGCTGCTTCAATCCGCAGCGTACATACTTTTATAGTGGTAGACACACCAAAACTTCAACCAATCAGCAGTGACTTCTCTTGTTTGTCAGACTATGGCGTGATCATCGCATGCTCTTGTTTTTCACTCCTGCAACATCTTTTATAACATAGTTAATCATCAATACATTTCATGACTTATACCACCCGCCACAAGGACAGATGAGCCTAACTATAAACATGAGCCACACTGCGGGGCTGGGATCTCACACAATCGTCTTTGTGTACCAGGTTGACTCTCTTGCGCAAAGCTAACAGGGAGTAGTTTGGTTTTTAGCGAGCGTTGTATTCGTTCAGGAACAGGGAGCGCCGAGCGCGTACCTCGAAGTCAGGCCTGGGTAATGGCAATACAAAAATGGAGGCAAAATACAAGATGGACGCGGTATTCGGATATTTCATATTTCCTCAGCCCCATTAGTGGTACAACAGAAGAACATCTACCCGGGATGTCAAGTCATTGTAAACAACTGTGCAACAATGATCGGACGGATATTTCCTTGGGCCCTACAAAGGGATTCAAGTTACACCAACAGCGTTGAAGGTCATGGAACTGAAGCACTTGATCCATGTTGCTGTCTCTCACAAAAAAAGGTGAAAGCTCGCCAGATAGTCATTTTCAAATGTTACTGATCCCCTCCTAACGAGATAAGGCTCTGCTAAGTAACTATGCAAATGTAACTTCACAAGCACCTAGGGATGACAACAGTGTATCTGCGCGATCCTTCATGCAAAAAAGAGAATCTACAGCACACTCTTTACATACATTATGGATGGGGAATGCTTGGTGTAGCAGTTTACACACCACAGTTAGAGAACACTCTGTGTCATGCTTTGTTTGCTCGCTAATACTAAATGCTGCAGATAGCACTGAACTAATGAGAGCAAAATAAAGAACAGATTCAACGTGATCTGCCAATAGTGGCAACCCGCCATCCACAAGATCTCAAGAGCAAAATGGGGAGGCAAAATTTTCTCCTATACTACCACTAAACTTTGGAACTCCTTGCCTACTTCCCTGAACAAGCATTGACATAGCCAATAGGTCTCGCTTTTGGGGCCTTATAAGTATTTAGTTATGCAGCACAATGTCCTTGGTGCAACAACATTAACTGTTGCATGGTTAAACACTTATAAGGTCCCAAAGTGAGACCCATTGGCTATGCCAATGCTTGTTTCCAAAACACTCATAATAAAAATAAATTCATGCATGTATACAAATAGCAACTTTCAGTCATCCTTCTTCATTAACTGGTCTGTAGAAAGACCATTCACAGTACACCCCCTCTGCCCCCTCTCCCCCCCAGCATACGCATGGGCAATGGATCATCCAATTTAAGCCGGGCCCTTCAAAAGTGCACAAGGGAGAGCAACGCAGACAGCAGAGGGCCTGAGAGTAGTTGGGAAGTACACAAAGGAGAGTGCAACACATCGTGGATTGGGTTGTTTTTGGAGGGATAGGCACACAATGGAGCGAGCAACAGAGGTAGCAGGTGGCTTGCAGACAGGAAAACACACGATGGAAACAGCTATACAGAGCACGGTGTGGGGATATGGTAGGTGGAAAAAGCACACGAGAGAGAGCGATGGAAAACACAGACATCTGTATGGGGTGCTTTTACAAAAGAAACAAGCATTTGCAATGCAATAGGTCTCGCGTTAGGAAAGTTTGAGTTGTTTGTCTTGTACATGACAAATTTGTTATTTATGTGTTATTTTTGAAAATTGTGAAATTAATAGCTTTGTCATTTACAATGCTAATACTTTTATTTTTTGACAATGTGACACCTATAGCATTTTTAATGCAACATGTTTTGTATTTACGGGACTTAGAAGTATTGATTTTACAAATAACAATGGTTTATTATTTTTAAATAATTAATACTTAAATAAAAGTTAGGTGGAGTTACATTTGGAGGGTGGAGTTGGAGTTGGAGGGTGGAGTTTGAGACTGGAGTTGTAGTTGGTTGGTGTATTTGGATGGTGTATTTGGAGGGTGGATTTGGAGGGTGGATTTGGAGGGTGGATTTGGAGGGTGGAGTTGGAGGGTGGAGTTGGAGTGTGTATTTGGAGGGTTGTGTTGGAGGGTGGAGTTGGAGGGTGGATTTGGATGGTGGATTTGGAGGTTGGAGATGGATGGTGAAGTTGTAGGGTGGAGTTGGATTTTGAGGGTGGAGTTGGAGTCTGTAGTTGTAGTTTGAGGTTGGATTTGGATTTGGAGGGTGGATTTGGAGGCTGGAGTTGTAGTTGGAGGGTGGATTTGTAGGGTGTATTTGGATGTTGGAGTTGGAGGGTGGAGTTGGACGGTGGAGTTGGAGGGTGGAGTTGGATGGTGTTTTTGGAGGGTGGTGTTGGAGGGTGGATTTGTAGTTGGAGGGTGGATTTGGAGTTTTGAGTTGGAGGCTGTAGTTGGGTGGTAGAGTTAGAGGGTGTAATCGGAGGGTGGATTTGGAGGGTGTAGTAGTACTTAGATGGTGGATTTGGATGGTGGATTTTGAGGGTGGAGTTGGAGGGTAGAGTGGTGGCGCTAGAGTGTGTGCGCTAGAGTGTGTGCGCTGGAGAGGGCGGTAGAGTGGTGGCGGTAGAAGGCTGTACTGTGTGTGAGAGAGAGAGAGTGTGTGTGTGAGAGAGTGTGTGTGTGTGAGAGAGAGAGTGTGTGTGTGTGAGAGAGAGATTGTGTGTGTGAGAGAGATGACATGCAAGAACAGAGAAGAAAAGATAAAACCTGAGAGGGGGAAGGGGTCACAAAGTTAAAGGGGCGCAGAGTACTTTAAACTGGAGAATCCAAGAATGCGTGGGCAGATGGGGAATGCTAGAAGGAAGAGTGGAAGAGAACCTGGTGAAAGAGAAGGGGACAGAGAGATCCGCAGAATGAGCAAGGGTAGATAAGGGGAGGAGAAAAGGGGGACGTGAAGGATAGAGAGGAGAAGAAAGTGAGCGAGGAGGGGGAGAAATGTTGGAGGATAATGATGAGGGGAGTGAAAGCTGGATGGAGAAAGAAGGGATGCTCGTGGAAGGAATGGCTTGAAAGAGTGGGTGTGCACGGCCCGGAGAGGAGTGAACGAGAGGGTGCGACGTGGTGTGCGAGGGAGGAGTGAAATCCGAGCACGAGGAACCGAGCTCCGCCTTCAATGGATTCTTCCAGATGTTTTTATCAATTGGAGACAAAGCATGCCAAAGGGTCTGGGCTGAAAACAACAGGGATGCCTGCCAGAGCCAATGAGAGGGAGCGAGGCGGGGAGGGGCTGGCGCCAGGCCATGACTGGGGGGTGATAAATGGAAGAATAATTAGAGGAGGGAGGGATAGGATAGGAGAGTGAGAGAAAATGGAAAAGAGGACGGGGAATGCTTGAGAGCGAAATGGGAAACCAAAGGCGGCGCTAGGAGGAAGAGGGCGAGCTAGGGAGAAGAAATGGAGAGATTGGCAGAGGAAGGACTGAAGAACGTGCAGGGAGGGGGGAAGCCGGATTGTGCACAGAAAACACATAGGGGCGAAAAGAGAGGGGGAGAGCAGGGCAAAAGTTTGCTCAGAGTGAAAAGAAGCAGAAGGAAGAAACAGTAGGAAGAGAACGGTGAAAAGGGCGAAAGAGAGAGCAGGAAACAAAGAAATACTGTGATTAAGAGGTGGAGAAACGGAGACCAAAGGAAAGGGAGATGAAGGGTGAGGAGAAAAAGCATAGAGACAAGCATTGGCCGTGAAAGTGCGTGAAAACACGAGCAGGAGATGGTGATGGTGGCAGTGCAAAGCTGCAAGTAACACGAGAACGTTATTGTAAACAAGCTCTTGGCATTAGGATAGGAGAGTGAGAGAAAATGGAAAGGAGGACGGGGAAAGATTGAGAGCGAAATGGGAAACCAAAGGCGGCGCTAGGAGGAAGAGTGCGAGCTAGGTCGAAGAAATGGAGAGATTGGAAGAGGAAGGACCAAGGAACGTGCAGGGAGGGCGGAAGCGGGACTGGGTACGGAAAACAAATAGGGGCGAAAAGAGAGGGGGAGAGCAGGGCAAAAGTTTGCTCCGAGTGAAAAGAAGCAGAAGGAAGAAACAGTAGGAAGAGAACGAGGAAAAGGGCAAAAGAGAGAGCAGGAAACAAAGAAAGACGGTGATTAAGAAGTGGAGAAACGGAGACCAAAGGAAAGGGAGATGAAGGGTGAGGAGAAAAAGCATAGAGACAAGCATTGGCCATGAAAGTGCGTAAAAACACGAGCAGGAGATGGTGATGGTGGCAGTGCAAAGCTGCAAGTAACACGAGAACGCTATTGTAAACAAGCTTTTGGCATTGCTGTGGGGGGGCGGGCGGGAGGGCATTGCTTTGAAGGCTGATGGGGGGGCAGGGGAGCAGCTTGGGAGGCATTCCATTGAAGTCTGGTGCGAGGCTGATGGGTTTGACGTGCACGCGCGTCTCACACGACTGGATCTCATGAACTGCACGTAATCCGCGCTTGGTCAAGAGTTTGTTTTGCCTACTATATACTCGCCTATTAATCCCTGCGGGATATAATAGCGAGGCCTAAATAGGAGGCGCAGAGACGGATCAGAGGAAATCTGCTGAACACCAGATTCCACGCAGCGATTAACCACCCTAAAGTGGGCCCCTGAATGCGTGACAATATGCCCTCTGTAAACTCCCCACAGAAGACCCCTGCAGAAAAAATACGGCATGCAAGTGAAACATATACAAGGGGTAAACATTTTTGAATTCATTGTTTTTCTTGTTTGCCTTGCCTTGATCTGCGGCTTCTGATTTGGAGTATGATGACTATGAGTGGGCTGTGGATACTATCGATGTTTGTCAGCTCAGAGAATGTCTGGATGGCTGAGTGGTTTTGTTTTCCCACTAGATTTGAATGAACACGTTTTTGAGATTTGCGGATGAGGGACACATGGCTATTTTTGACACTTCGTTGTGGACATCAATGGATGCCCAAGCTAGGGTTTTTATCAATACTTGTCCACAATGTATTGTTTCAGATCAGCATTGGAAGTCATGAGAAGCCTTTACACCCAGTTCATTTAACTGATGGACTGTGCATCAAGGTTCATTTGGATTTTTCAGGGCCGTCCCATGTGTTATCCTCTGACAATATGCATTTTATTGTGATGATTGATTACTATTCAAAATAGATGTATAATTTGTTGTTGACTCCTTCTTGAGGGGACACCTAAACTGATTACTGAAAATGGTACACACTTTTAGTTAAAAAAAAAATGCAGACTGAACGAGCACTGAAGGCAGAGACATAAAAATCACAGTATAGTACAGTTCGATGCAGTGCAGTCGGAAGCAGTATTGAGAGAATAAGGCAATAAGGCTTTGGGCACGAAGGTACCAGAGAGGGTGCATGATGAGAGAGGCGGGGCATTGTCGCAACTAGGACAGCAAAGAAGGAGCATGAGAGAAAGGCAGGGTATCAAGAATAACGAAGTGGGTAAGAGGAGAAGCAAGTACCATGGAGAGTGGTAAGAGTAGAGATGGGGGAGGAAGGGGCAGCCATGAGAGAAAGGCAGGGGCACCTAGGAAGCAGACAGAGTGAGCACTGGAACGGGAAAGAAAGGCAGGGACACAGAGTGTTGCTGGTACGGATTTGGGGGAGGAAGGTATGATTGGAGAGTGGCAAGGAGGAAGTGTAAGAGAAGGCAAGGGAGGGGTAGGCGGAAAGGAAATGGGGGGCAAGAGCCCAGATAGAGTGATTGGCATGGCAGTCTAGCCCGGAAGTCTTAAGAGAAGTAATTCTATACTTTAAGACAAAGATCTCCTGTGGCCAGATAATATTTTGGCCAGGATGCGAAAGTAGGTCTCAGCCAGTCCAAAAAGCTAGAATAACAAGACGTGTGGCCGCGACCTGGAGTTGTGTGCGCGCGCGCGAAGTATTTTTAAGTACGAAATAATTGTATAATTGTCACGCGAGGCTGCATTTTAGTGAGAGAGCATGTTGTTTTTTTATATTAAAAGTTAATGGAAGGATGTTTAGTTTTATTGCCTAACTATTAATAATTACAAAATGCACGCGCTCAATTTATTTGTTAAAAACAAGCCGGTAATGTTTGTTTACACAAGGCTTGTGGCCGTGACCGGGAGTTGTGTGAGCGCGCGCGAAAGTGATCAGCAACAGAACTGAAACTGATGACAGTCCAGATGGCGCCTCCGACGCTGAAAACTGGCAGCTGCACGCCTGCACGCGCGCGTAATCCGCAAGCGCTAGGCCAGCAAAAGCGTGGGGTAGCACTTTGAAAACCCCACATACTAAATGTCTTGCAGAGTGGTGCATGCGCTGGCTCAGGCAAGACCTAAAAACCGAACACAAACTGCTACAGTTCAGGAAGCGCTTAAAAACCTGTCTCTGCCAGTAACATTTTTTTGCAGTGAACAACACAAAGTAACCAAACCACAGTGACTCAATACGTTTTTTTGATACAGGGTCAGAAACCAATTTATTGTCGCTTCCCTAGACACCATTATTTTGTGTCAATCATTTTGTATTTTTTATATTTTCAAAGAATTGCTGACAGAAAAAGAATTGGCAGCAATAGCACTGAAGAGAAATTACTTCACCTTTAACGGTCAGTTCTACATGCAAGTGGAGGGCACCGCCATGGGATGTCCTTATGCCCCAGAAATGGCGGTGCTCTTCATGGCGCAGTATGAAGAAAGGTTTGTGGACATGAATAATCCCTTTAAACATCAAATACTACAGTGGTACAGGTACATAGACGACGTCTGGCTCTTGTGGCAGGGGAGCCACACCGATTTAATGGCCTTTCACGGATGGCTTAACACTAGGCACAGAGATATAAAATTCTCGATAGAAAATAGCCCTAGCCGGATGACTTTTTGGGATATTGAAATGAGGTGTGTGGACGGTCGGTTGGTTTCATCATTGTTCAGGAAAGACACCGACAGAAACACGATTTTACACCATAGGAGTGTACATCCCCGCAGTCTAAAAGCTAACTTACCCTATGGGCAATTATTAAGAATAAGACGGAATTGCTCAGAAATACAAGACTATGAGCTGCATGCCCAAGCATTTTGCTGTGATATGCAAGAGCGTGGTTATCCACGGAAGCTCCTCAAACATTCTCTTAAGCATGCCAAATATACGCCTAGAGAATGTTTATTAGAAACCAAACAGTGCGCACCTTTGGAGAAACTCGTGTGCGTCACCATCTTCTGCCCGGACACACACAAACGAAGACAGGCTGTATTAAGGAATTGGCATTTGTTGGAGGGGTTGAGCTGTCCGTTCCCCAAACCCATTTTTGCCTACAGAAAAAATCGCAGCTTTGGCCAGGAACTCATCCGAGCTGATGTGGTTATTCCTAAGCCCAAAAGTGACTTATTGGCGCAATGGAATCTCAAGCCTATCGAGGGCCACCACAAGTGTGGTAACTGCGTCGCCTGCTCCAGCACAATAGAAGGCGACAAGTTTGTACATCATGCGATCAAGTGGAAGCACAAAGAATTTTCTAATTGCAGAACAAAAAACGTTGTGTACATGATTCTATGTCCGTGCCAATTAATTTACATTGGAAAAACCAGTCAGCAAGTCAACCAAAAAATAAGCAGCATCGATCGCGAATTAAGAAAAAGGTGATGTCTGCTCCAATGGTGGAGCATTTCTGTGAGAAGTCCCACAATGAACAAGAATTGAAATGGTCTGTTCTGGACACTATGAATTCCAGGTCAAAATGCCACGACGTTGAGCGCATTCTGTTACAAAAAGAAGCGTATCTGATTTTAAAATTTAACAGTGCACAGACTGGTTTGAATAACCTGTCTGAGATAGCGCATATCTAATTACATCTGTCCTGATTTGCACTGGTTAGACATCCCTGGTTTGCCCGCTGGTCTTGGTCCTCTATCTCATGAGAATAGGTCCCTGGCCCCGAGAAGCCACCCAAAACGCTAGCACATCCTAGCAGAGTCATTCTTTGCCTTAAAACAAACAATACATCAAATATTTGGGAGTGATGTACCCATTACTTTCAAACTACGATAAGGTGTTGTCGATAATATGCCCAGCACCCACACATGATTTTCCTGACAATAACAATTTGTTTTTAAGTAATTGCGATTTATGGGACTACATGCCCCATAATGCATCAGCACAGTTTCTGCATATATAACAAACAGGAAACAGCGGCGGCCATCTTTATTGAGAGAAATTCGAATCCAGCAGCACAGAGCAGCAGCTCCAGCTACAGGTATTTGCCCCATCTGCACTAACACGCGCTCGCCTAGCGCTGAACTAGCAAGAACATCCCACTACGGTCGCGCTTTGTTTTTCCCTTTAGAACGCTGAAATTAACAACCCCTTTCATGCGCAAACGAGAGATCAAATCAAGGTAGGCAACCTTTCTTCGAATTCTCCAAGCGAGTGTGAAACACCATTTGCACGCCGCCAAGCCTCTGAATGTCAATCTCTCCCATATCTCAGAATCCAAATTGATGGTTACGCTGCTCCTAATGGATCCTGCCAGCACTCGGCACTACCCAAAGTAAAAGGTATGCTTTCACTTCTCCAAACTGACTCAGCCACTAGCATAATGAATGAATCAATCATGTAATTAAAAAACATCCTTAAAATCTTTCTAGGCTTCTCTGTACGGCCACCCTATTCATTTAAACGGACCTCCAAAAGACCTCCTCTGAAATTCTACATTGAGCAGCCTTGGTATGTAGCGCACACCGTCATTATAGCTACTTCATGGTAATAAGGATCCCACACACTAGACTAAGCAAAACATTGCTTTTGTATCCTACAGATACAAGACACATACAGCCCTGAAGACAGACTAGTGACTCCAGTCTGGTCTAGAAACGCGTCGGCAGTGTTGTTTGGGAGATACAAAGTATCATTGTTGTACAAAAGCTAGGACCGGCTGGTCCAGCATTAAAATATATATGTCATTTAATTAATTATATTCTATCCTCCCAACCCCTAGTTTCTCTCATTCAGTGTTTGCAATTTTTTTGTTGTTTGTGATAAAAATGTTTGTATTATTTTTTCAATAATTGTTTTGTTTAATGTCTGATGTGAGAATACTTTCTAATGTGTGACATAATGGTTTCTAAATGTGTAAATAGTCTTTGCCTTTAATGTTTGTTAAAGTTTGTTTAGCCTTGTAAATATTTGCAATCAATGTCTTGTTCTGTCAGCAATTCTTTGAAAATATAAAAAATACAAAATGATTGACACAAAATAATGGTGTCTAGGGAAGCGACAATCAATTGGTTTCTTACCCTGTATCAAAAAAACTTATTGAGTCACTGTGGTTTGGGTACTTTGTGTTGTTCTCTATTGATATTAGGTCTAGCCCTCACCACATAAAGGACCTAACCCCTTTTGTTCCCAAGTAACATTTCTCTGGGCATAACTGCCTTTTAATGGCTTTAGCGCCTAGATACATCTGGGTCATGTTGCGCTTTAGAAATTCTTCATTTCATTTCACTTCATTTTAGCTTGGGGGCCAGATGCAGTATTTAACGTACAATTTTTGAACAGTAAAATGAAAACCACAGCAGTGTTAAGACAAAGAGCACAAAGACACTGTACCAATGGCATCAAAATAGATGTAAATAGCATGGCAGATGGAGTGTGAAGAATGGCCTACCTTACCTTTCAGGGAGCCAACCGCATTAGGGGATGCAGGGTTTATAACACTGTATGGCCAGTTGTCTGCCACAAGCTATAAACTGTGATTAAAACAGAGGCCTTTATACATATGTCATAATACACCCAAGAACAATTCTACAACTAGGTGTATTATGACATATATAAGCAATCTTTTGATTACATATTTCTTCTCTTATTATTTTTTATAGATTATAGTACTTTATCATTTTTTGTTATATATTTCCTCTTCTGAATGTAATATTATATTTGTATTTATATGTTCTTTTCCTCTAATAAAAATTATTTAACTAAAAAACTGCAGCTTTTGTCTTCAGTCCCGTATGTGTCGCCTCTATTTAATCGCTTTGGGTGAGTGGACAGAGTACCAGGTTTATAGGGTGCCAGGCAGCAGAGCAGCAGTGGCGTAGCTAGGTGGGGTGGGGGTGGTCCTCCCCAGGCGGCACAATTTTGGGGGCGACCGTGTGACACTGGTGGCCTGTTGCGGTCTTTATAATTTATTTGGGGACACTGTGTCCCCAAATAAATTATAAAGGCCGCGCGCGGCCCAGTTTGAAAGTGCGCGCTGCGTGCACCTGACCTGCTGCTGTTATAACTGCGGCAGTCACAGTGCTTCAAAAATTGCGGCCACGACGTCCCGGTCCCGCGTTTCAATTTGCTGATGAGCTCAGCTCTTGACTGTTGGGCCCGCAGGTCCGTCTCAGCCTCCAGGGCCGTCAATCAATCTTGTAGCACGCAAGCGCTACCAATGACGGCCCTGGGGGCGACATTAAATGATTAATTATTTTCGCCAGCCCTGTCCTCGGTCGCGATGAGAACGACATAGCAGTGACGCATCACACGCTGTGCTGTGCTGCTCTCTGGGCAATTTGCTGGATCTCTGGCTGCTGATTAAGTTGAATCAACCACCCCTGGCTGCCTGGTATAGAAACCCTGGAGCGAGTCACGAGTGAGGTAAGAGGAGAGCTTTCAGGGGCCGAGGGGACATTTAGTGAGTGGCAGCATAGCTGCCAACAGGGCTTTCAGTGGGATGAAAAAACTGGTGGGGTGGGGGGGTGTGGTCTCTCAAAGGGGGTTGGCCGATTTAATGAAGGGCGTGGTTTAAAAACACTTACACTAAAAAGCTGTGTTTATCATAGTGTGCCAACTGTCTTGTATTTTGCTGTTTCTGTCATTGCATTCAGATATGTGATACAACAAGTATCATTTGGGGTCTGTAAAAGATATTGGCAGCGGAAAAGGAAAGGGTGGGATGAAGAGGTGCATCATTGAGTGTAGCTTTTTGATGTTTCAGTGGTTGATGTTTTAAATTTACTTTTGTATGGAAATAGCCTGAGCGGTTGTTCGTGGGAAATGAGAAGTGCCTGTCATTGAAGCATGGAATATATTTTCCTAATCCATGTATATTTACCCTTATCCACTTTGGTTTGTAAATGGAGAGTCTAAAGTTATCTTGAGAGTTTGAGGATTTCCTTGTAGATCTTTGTTAGCCCATAGAGTGTTTGGCAGTCTAGCCTTTCCCAAATCATTTTTAAGCAGTCCTCCAGTGTCTCCCGTTGAGTGATATGTTCAAACGTTCTTCAGAGTTTTTGTTATGATAAGCTTCACAAGGCCCTGTCATCTTGAAAGCATTGGTGATGGTGATAATGTGTTGTCAGGCACTGGTGAAAACCTGAATCTTTTTCATCTCTGAGCTTCACCATATTCATGGTTCTAACTGCAGATTCTTCACCCTGTGACTACTCCCCAGCACCAGACTGGATCCAGAGATTTTTTCTCAGCTATTCCCTTGCACATTGATTGGTTCCATCGTGCGGCTCTGCTCTGTATCCGTTCCGTCCCATCCTGAAAGTGATGCCTGGACCCTACATAGACGCCACCTCCATGCACTGACATTAGTTCCTTTCTTTCCATGGCACGGATCCCGAGCTCACTCCCTTGATTTCAGTGGCAGACCTTCCAAGAGCCTTTCTTGCCCTTTAGTAAAGCACTGATGGACACAATACGGGCACCTGGGCAAGGCAAGGAACTTGCACCCTAGTTAATAAACAAATAGCCAGAAGGCATAAGCCAGCCTCAGGGGGCCCATTCTTTCTCCTGTAACACCCAACACTGGAAAGTTTAAATGTTCAGGCTTCCATCAGCAGGCTGAGCCATACACCCCACAAGACACGGAGTTGTAACACATGGAAGTGTTAGGCTGATGCATATTGGCGAATGGCCTAGGGGTTATTCCGATGCATATAAAAAGTGTCTTAAGAGTGCGGTAGGTGATTATAAAAGAGAGGTCGGTGAAGCCATTTCATGCTAATAATACTCTTGGAGCCAACAATGGGGCAAAAAAGGTTTTTGAAATTCTTCGGGGACTAACAGACTTGGATTGCTCAAAGCAAGAAGTTACATCTTCCTAGGAACTCTGTGATGATCTGGCTGATTTCTTTGATAAAAATATCAGCAAGATTTTGGAAGACATTTTTACATCTGTTAAGACAGCATCCCCTGATCTGAGACACTGTTAAGAGCTACTGGTGGCCAGAGCTTTACCGAACTATCGGTGTTAAGTGCCACTATGACCCTAAAGGACTCTGCTGACAACCATGATGGCAGGCTTAACCTGTGATGCTATCTCGGAGGATCACCTGGGCCACTACCTCGGGATATCCCTTGGATCCCCTAACCTCCGAGGATATGGAAAGAGCTGGTCGATGATCTCACTCTTTCTACACTGCAGGTGTGCAATCAATCTTTGAAGAGGGGTGTGGAACCTCAAGTCTGGAAGAAAGCAATTGTCTGTGTGTTCTCTCTTGTACTGCCAGTCACTGGTGTATTCAACTGTGTAGCCTTGGACCGGGTCATGTATGTGCATGTAACTTGCATGATCGAGGTAACTATTAGCAGCAATACTACGTGGCTCTCGGACCTCTTTCAAGTGCTCGCTGTCCTTTTTCCCCAGCACCCCCCCCCCCTCCCGGGGCGGCAATCCGAGGCTCTAGCTACGCCTCTGCAGAGCAGGCATAAGAAAGCCAGAGAATGTAACCCTCCCAAAGGGCCGCAGGACGCAGCCAGCAACGGCATGGAAAGAAAATGGTGAAATGGCGCCCCAGCATAAGGAAGGGGTCGAGAGAGACGTAAATGGCTAAAAGTGAGGGGCACCTCTCCACGCCCCGGGAGCGGCGGAGTTGAGGAGGACCCAGTGAGGTTAAAGGGGCAGGAGGGATTTAAGGCCCCAGAGACAAAATTGCTGGTTCCTGCAGGCGAGGCAACAGGCACATCAAACAGAGCTCACCCACCCACGCCCGAAACGAAGAGCTGGTGCAACATTTCAGTTAGGAGGCGGTAATATCCACGACCAGGAGTGGGAAGAGGTATGCAGCATGCTGGGGGAGGCCTCTTGACAGGTCAGGTCAGCTAGAAAAGGGACCCAGAACAAGGCCCTTGCAGCCCATGCCTGCCAGATTGTTGGTCAGAACGAGAACAAGCAAGGTAGCCAGTTAAGCCCACCTCAGGTTACATTGATACCCCACCATACAAACCCCAGCATCGAAGAGTGCATTGAGTTTAGGATGCCCTCCTAACCATTAATCAGAACTCACGTTAATTATCTTTGACAGAACTAAGTATCAACTCTAGTAATTTATGACTTGGAGTAATTTAATTGATTTATGGTTTGATTTATGAGTTAAAGCATGAGTATTGTAAGTTATGACTTGATTTATGACTTGGTTACGATTTAAAATGATTGGTTGCCTGACTGACACGAGTGAAGTATCATGACTCACTCACTGCCCGCGAGCGGCTATAAATTGTGATTAAAACTGGACAAAAATGTCAAAGCCGGATTTAATAGTTTTGGATAGAGGCCCAGGGGAAATAGAAATAGCAGAAAACTTAGGAAAGGGTGACTGATTGGTTTACATGAGCAAAATCTCACTAGGGAAGGACTGGGAGAGGAAGCGATGATGAGGTCATGTGTAATGGACGCTTGTGCATACATGCCAACACACCCGATTCAGGCGGGAGTCTCCCGCACTGCCAAAAATGGCTTTGTTTGAGCAGCCGGCCACATATAAGTGCCCGTTCGAAACAAGTCAATGGAGAAATTAAATTCTCCCGGATTCTTTTTCAAAACCTCTCTACTTCTTCCTTCCAAATGCTGCTGGCATGTATGCTGCGCAGGCTCTTTTGAGTTCTTGCCAGCGTCACGTGTACCGTTGATATTCATGAGCATTAAAAAAAAACACCTCCCCCCACTACCTATGCACCCATTCTCCAAGGCATGGTGTTAATCAAACAAGTTAAACAATGTAGACAAAGAATGCCAGGCTGCAGGCCGGTGCTACTCATCGAGAAAAAGAACAGAAGATACTATTCTGCTGGTGAATGGACCTTGGGTGGATCACGCAGCTCCCTTGGCGGGGGTTGCCCTCCCCACCCCCCCTTTCCCCCTAGAACCGATCCTACTTCTGGCTCGCTCCCCTCCCCTTTCGGCTGAAGGAAGGAAGCGCTTTCTTGACGTCTCTCCGAAGATGAATACCAGAAGGGGCCGGGCCGTGATGAGCACGGAAATAGGAACAGGAGACGCAGTCGTTGCCAAAAATGAGCCGGGCTGGAGAGTGAGAGAGCTGCACGCAGACCGACGAGTCAGCGCCAGGCTCGTGGCTTTCACTGGGCCTGCAGCGCGAGGGTGGCCACCGCCCCAGGGCACACAGTGAGGGTGAGGCTGCCTCAGGGCACACAGTGAGGGTGAGGCTGCCTCAGGGCACACAGTGAGGGTGTGAGGCTGCCCCAGGGCACACAGTGAGGGTGAGGCAGCCTCAGGGCACACAGTGAGGGTGAGGCTGCCCCAGGGCACACAGTGAGGGTGAGGCAGCCTCAGGGCACACAGTGAGGGTGAGGCAGCCTCAGGGCACACAGTGAGGGTGTGAGGCTGCCCCAGGGCACACAGTGAGGGTGAGGCAGCCTCATGGCACACAGTGAGGGTGAGGCAGCCTCAGGGCACACAGTGAGGGTGTAAGGCTGCCTCAGGGGTCAGGGCACACAGTGAGGCTGCCCCAGGGCACACAGTGACGGTGTGAGGCTGCCTCAGGGTACACAGTGAGGTTGTGAGGCTGCCCCAGGGTACACAGTGAGTGAGTGAGGCTGCCCCAGGGTACACAGTGTGTGAGTGAGGCTGCCCCAGGGCACACAGTGAGAGGCACACAGTGAGCGTGTGAGGCTGGCCTGGGGAACTGACCGTGCCGGTCTGAGGGTCCGGTCAGAGTGCGCCTGAGGACCAGGTCATGACGGTGAGGAGACTGTCGAGTGAAAGGAGGAGAGATGCCTAACTGAGAGCGAGACGAAGTGAGGAAACCCGAGGACGTAGGGACTAATTAGAAAGAGTCGTCGAAGCTCTACATTAATCTGAGCCGCGAACTCACCTGACTCAAAAGGCAGCCCGAGGGCCCGGCAAGGGGAGGGTCGGGTGAGGGAGTCGTCAGAGAGTGGGAAATGACTACAGAACTCCGGAGCAGAGTGTAACAAAAGGGCAGTGGATACATTTGGTAGGATTAATAATGTTCTAGTTCCGAATCCTCCCAACTTGATTCAGCGACTAGAAGCACGAGACCCTCGGTGAGGCGGGGGACCTAAGAGACAGCGCAGAAGCAACGGCCCTCGGTGAGACGAGAGACAGACCTCGGAGACAGCGCAGAAGCACGACCCTCGGAGACACGAGAGACGGACCTCGGAGACAGCGCAGAAGCACGACCCTCGGTGAGACGAGAGACAGACCTCAGAGACAGTGCAGAAGCACGACCCTCGGAGACACGAGAGACAGACCTCGGAGACAGCGCAGAAGCAACGGCCAGACCCTCGGTGAGACGAGAGACAGACCTCGGAGACAGCTCAGAAGCAACGACCCTCGGAGACACGAGAGACAGACCTCGGAGACAGCGCAGAAGCACGACCCTCGGAGACACGAGAGACAGACCTCGGAGACAGCGCAGACGCCGGTCTCTCCGGGAGCTGCGCGCTGTGCAGCATGGTTCTGTCTCACTCCCCTACGCTGCTCGTGGCGGGCTTTGCCCTGACTTTCAAAGTCCTCAGCCGGCTCCTCTGGGCTCTTCCGGTGCCCAGGTTGGTGGAGAAAGACTGGACGCGGACTTGGCGGTGGAGGAACCTCAGCGTGTCCATGGTGCACTCGCTGGTGACCGGCCTCGGATCGGTGCTGTGGTGAGTCTGTGTTTTATTGGCATTTATATAGCGCTTTCTACACCCGGCGAGGCGCTGAAGCGGCTGTAAACAGGCAGCACTAATAATAACGGGATCAGAGCGCAACAGATAGGAGCTCAGAGGTTCTGCGTTGGAAGAGGGAACAGCAAAAGCTCTGGGAGGGCCTTTTTATCGAGTACAAGAAGTCCAGATACGGTTTCCCTATGGTGAGAAAAAATAAAGAGGACGAGTGGGAGCTTGCTGTGCTGTGTAGTCGAATACTTGTAGATTTTGCACTATATTGTACTGGGTGCGCATGGAGGTAGAGGAGAGACTGCAGCCAGGGTACGGTGGGGACGCTCCTAATGGGTACAGTCCTTAAGTCATAAAAAAACAGAAGTGTTAGGATTAGCCAAGTTAGGCAGTATGCAAGTGACATCACAGAACGTGACATCAAGGCGAATGACAGCAGATGGCACCATGGGAAGTGGCGTCGCAACCCACGACCTCACAAGAAGTGATATCAGACCTTAAGACCTCACACATGTTTAGTAGGTCTATCATGAATATATTTCAGTGCCTTACAATATTTAACAAGTAGATTTTGCTTTGGGGAAGTTCCACAAAAGTAACCCAACGCTGATGCAAAACCTGGGCCTCAACTTATTTGCATTTCTTTTTTAAAGCCCTGCCACAAAGAAATATGCAAAACTAAGACCCCTGGCAGCAAATCTGTTCTGCTTAATTGGTTGCAAAGTCTGCCCTTTAAAATATGTTATAGGGTAAAGACACATGCTGGAGAGATCTTTGTGGGCCTGGTAACTCTCAGGGAATAATAATAATGGTAAGCTCACCATTCAGGTTAACTTACTTGCTGGTGAGATTTGTGTTTTGTCTCTAGTTTTAAATCAAAGTAGCATAGGCTGTTAATGGCTCTTGCAAAGCACATTTTGTAACACGCAAACAACAGTGTTTTATTTTATGTAAATGGATAAGTGGGTTGCTGGTTTTAACCCATATTCTTTTGTGACTTGCAGATCATAAAGCATAATCCTTCTAATATAGCACAGTAAGCTATGAAAGACATGTGGCTACTACACTTTGTAACCCTCACTGTCTTATGCAACACATCCTGTACATTGATTTACACATATGATTTGTCAATGTACAATGTGTACGTGTGATGTAAGGTACTCTGACACCCTGCATTTGGATGAGTAGCACTATAAAAGAATTAAAACAAAATAGTGGTATTTAAATTATTTGCGTAGCTATTGAGACAGAGCAACACATCTAACATTCTTGCAGTGCATGCACACGTCTTATATACAGGGACTGAACAAAGTCAAAAGCGCGTCTCTTGTAACTACCAGTACCTGTGAAGTGATAAGCTGTGTGTCTTTGTTTCCACTCCAATGCCTTGAGGTACGAGTCTCCCAATAGCTCACAGCCAGGATACTACAGCAGAAGGAGGCTTGATGGCCCCTTAACTTCGGCCTTTGTTATGGGCTCAGCTGCAATCTGATAAGTCTCCTCCCCTCCTAACCATTGCTGCTCCTACCGAAAGAAGACAATGTGCAGGCGCTGCTGAGTGTGTCCCGGTGTCTAAAAATTACACAGGGAAAAGTTTAGTGTATTTCTGTGGAGCCCAACCTCTTGGCTGGGTAGATGGTGCCACCTTGAGAAAAAAGTGGGTAAACTCCGTCTACCCTCACTCAGCTTGTGCCCTGAATGGATGTGTGTGCACAAGGATATGACTATACAGAATATTTTCAATCAAAGTATTAGCCAAAGGGAAGGGAGGGGCATTAAAGCACGCAATGTACCCGAACTGCAGCTTCAAAAAGCGATGTTATGCACCAGTATTAAGAACGTTCTTCCCTAATACACATATCCTCCTGTATCCCCATCAGTGTGCTTCAGGTGCCCGACTTACTGACCAACATTTCAGATGGCTATTCCACACCTGCCCACCTGCTGACCTGCATCTCATCAGGTAAGAGTGGCTTCTCGTATCGTAGGCGTGCAGAATTCCACATGTAGTGCTTTTTAAACGTTGATAATAAAGGAGCTATCTAATAAAAAATAGAGGCCAGGGACTTCATATCACTACACAAGCCAAGTGTATTATGTTTGTAATCTGGGCTATCCACAATGCAGACCGTCTCATCTAGCGTCCTTTCACCCCAAACGCCGTTCTATGGTGGCTCTATGATTAGTTTGTTTCCCTAGTGTTTGTGTCTTGCCTGTTGACCCCAGGAAGGACAGGGCAGGCAACCGTCGACTAGCTACATTGTAAGGTGCATTTCCATACAGCCCAATGGGCCGGTCCATTTAAAATACCCTTCCCCCCTAATCCTCAACATACAAAGGGTCAGAGAAAGGACACTGGAGCAGCTATGGCAGAATTGTCCGAGATCCATTGACCCACTTCTCTGCCATCTGTTTTGCAAGGGAGCAAGTCACGAGGTTGAAGACCCAGGCCACAGGACCGCCTTTGAGATTGCTTACTTTCATCCAGAGAAAGTAGAAGATACATGTTGGTCTCTTTAGTGATGAGATCTGCAAAGAACATGCTGCATCCCCCAGTGGAGACAAGCTGTGCCCATCCTTTTCTTGATTTTTTCACGTTCCCTTTGCAGAATCTGAAGAAAGCTTACAGCAGGGGTCTCTTCCACCTTTTCTCTTATGAGAGATACTTATGATCCAAAAAAACATCCCAAGCTACTAATTAGTACTGCAATAGTAAGCACATCAGACAAAATTCTGCTTGTGGCCTCCCTCTATTAAATTACCCGCAGTGATCACCTCTGCATCAGGCAGATTAGCCATCAGTAATGTAAAAAAAAGTCTGTCAATTTTGGATGACTTTACAAGGGTAATACATAACAACCATATCTTTAACTGCCCGTGGCACTAAAATAATAATATTAGTAATAGCCTTCCGGAATGCCACATGATTTATAACTCAAACATCAGCTGTAAATATAGTTTGAAATTCAACAATTAGGTTATGAGTCCTGAAAATAATCACATTCTTGTTTACATACAACGTTTTTCAAATTTGGTATACAAATATTAATCCAGTCAAGCAAAAGCTTCTAATTCAGTAGGCAAGACTGGACACAGGCAAGCTACTTCTAGGCAGCTAGAGAGCTACCACTTGCGCACAAGCTACTCCTTGGAGAAGCCTTGTTTACAGCCTATAACAAACCTAAAAGCTAAGGAGTTATGTCAAAAGTAAAACACACTGGTAAAGATCCTGAGTTTATGTGTAGCTTCAACATCGAATGGCTGGAAACCTAGTCCCACCAGTCCTCTGACCACCACAGGTGGAACGTAAACGGTGGGAGAGGTTTCACATTCCCCCATGGGATGTTGTAGGGTCACAGCACCAATCACCTCAAATTCCTTTTCTATATGAAAATATCAACCATTAGAGCTTTCAGTGGGATGAAAAAAAATGAAGGTGGGGGTCACCAGGACATAATGTAAAAACAAAAAAAGAAGTGGGGTGAGCAACCAACGTAGGCAGTATGCAAGTAACATCATCACACATGACAACAATGCGTGACATCACACATGACATCACATGTGGCATCACAAGACGGGACATCAGATCTTCAGACCTCATATATGTTGAGCAGATCTAGCATGAGTTCTTCCGAGGGTAGTTTAGCAAGTCTATCACAAGTACATCTAAGCGCATTACAATATTTAACAAATTAGATTTTCTGTCAGGGTTTTGCCAAAAAAGTGGCGCAACCCTGACGCAAAATCTGGGCTTCAGCTTATACAATTCTATTTTTAAACCCTGAGTCAAAGAAATTGGTAATAAGGAGAAATATGGCAGCACATTTGTCCTGCTTAATAAGTTACAAAGTCTGCATTTTAAAGTATCTTATGGGGTTAAGGCATCCACTGCAGAGATCTTTGTGTGGCCAGTAAATCTCACGGAATAATAATAATGGGAAGATAACGCTGAAGGTTAAAATATTTACTGGAAAGATCTGTGTTTTGTCTAGTCCCAGTTTTCAATCATAGTAGCTTAAAGTATTATTATGTCTCCTGCAAAGCACACCATGTAACAAGCAGATGACAGATTTTTATTTTATGGGAATGAGTAAGTGGGTTACTGATTTTAACTCAGAGATCCCTTTGTTACTTTCAATTCATAAATTGTAATCCTTCTAATATAGCACAGTGAGTTATAAAGGGCATGTGACTCCTACTTTGCAACCCTCATTGTCCTAAGTAATACACTGTGTACATTGATTTACACACATATGATTTATTGTCAATGTATAATGTGTACGAGTGATGCAAATGAAGTAGCACTATAAAAGAAATAAAACAAATCATGGTATTTAAATTGTTATTTATGTATATACTGGGGCAGACCAACACATCTGACATTCTTACAATGCACGCATATCTCTCCTTTAGAGGGACTGTACAAATGTTGAAAGTATGACTCTCTTGTGTACTTGTGAAGTAATAACAAGATGTGTGCTATTGTTTTCATTCCATTTCATTTGCATCTAGGTGTGAGGCTCCAGATAGCTCCCAACCTGGCTATTTCAACAAAAGGAGGCCTGATGGCCCCTTAAATTCGGCTCTGTTTTATACCCCGCCGGAATTTAAAATTACAAAGCCCCCTGCATGCTCATTGTTGCTCGGAATGAAAGCCGACAATGTGCAGGCGCTGCTGAATTTGTCCGGGAGTCTGAAATTTACACCGGGATGAGTTGATAATATTTCTGTGGGGACCAACTTCTTAGCAGGGTAGACTGTGTCCACCCTGTGAAAAAAGGGTGTCGACACCTTCTACCCACCTGTACCCTCAACTTGTACCTTGGGGGCCACTGAAAAGAGTGTGTGTAGACGCCTTCTACCCACCTGTACCCTCGACTTGTACCTTGGGGGCCACTGAAAAGAGTGTGTGTAGACGCCTTCTACCCACCTGTACCCTCAACTTGTACCATGGGGGCCTCTGAAAAGTGTGTGGCTTAAGAGGTCTATTTAGGAATCCTTTTCAATACTTATGGCCTTTGTAATTAAGGGTGTAGCTTAAAGAATGTAAACTAAAATCGGGTGCATTCTATTGCATGCCACCCAACCAATATGTTGGTGCCTCTTTACGTGTATTCTGTTACTGAGATCAGTGGTCTTCCGAGTATCATAAACACTCTTGTTCTTTCCTTCACAGTACTTTCCTCTAGCTGCTCTGTGAGACACTTACCCCCTTTTTCAAACCTACTTCTTTCTGGCGATCTCCATTTGCATATTCCACACCTCATCTCTTTCCTCATCTGCACCCTCTTTTTACTCTCTCCTGTAAGTACTGCTTTGCATTTATTTCATTTGCCTACCTACTAAACACACACACACACACACACACACACACTGCACCTAATCACTTGTAAGCACTGCATTTTCATTTTCTTTAGCACTGTAAATATGTTGATAGTTGTTTACCTCGTTCTCACGTGTCAGAATCACAATTGCAGTTGCCATTCATGACCATTGCTGTGTGCATTCTGCAGACAGAGAGGCCAAGGACTGGATGAGTATATATTCTGAACACCTTTATGTCCAACTGACAGACACTGTGGAAATCTCGCATTTTCTTTAGCCTCATCTCCAGAGGGAAAGTCAGACATGCTTTATTATAAACATCTACCCACAATTTGAACTAACACAGAGAACAAAAGGCGATCCAGCTCAAAGTAATTAATGTGCTACATAATTAAAGTCACAGAAAACAACATCCTGGGAAAAGCAAATAATCTTAGGAAGGTAAATTATGGTCAAATGTGAAATGTAAACGGGACCTACCTCATTGACATTGATTAACATTATATTTTTTACAGTCAATGCAGTTTCAAACTTTACTCAGCTAATTAAAAAACAGCCATAACAGTACATAAAATATAGTTAAAACATCACAATACAGCAGGATATAAAACATGATTCATAATAAGATATAATACAAATCAATAATCTACTATTCCCCCTGGCCAATACAATCTAATACATAATACTATTCCTTGAATTGATAGCCTTTAGAATAAAAACAGCAACGTTAAAACACACTTAGTCGTCATTTAAGAATAACAGATAATGCAATAATTTGCAGTTCCTAATATTCAGTGCAATGAAAAGCGGTTTAAGATAGTGGCACCTATAACCAGAATAAAACCTGCAGAATAGTATAAAATGCATCATGCTCTGCTTACTTATATCATCTCTTGGGCAAGTGGTCGATTCAGGTGGGCACAACTTCATTGTGGGAAATGCTACCAGATGGTGCACAATACCAAGCCGACGCCCTGTAGGTACATATTGGCGTTGATTTATAATGACGTGGGGCAGATAACATTGATAACCTTCCTCCATAGAAAGAGACCTATACCCGGGGGGTGTTGTTTTCATCCATTCCAAACTCATTTTAAGATCCGTCCTATGCCTAGTAAAAGTAGCTTTAATCAAATTCTTAGTAAGTGTCAAGGTCTTGTGGTAAATATTTGATTTACCGTCTTAATTTCTATGCAGGTAAGTACTTAAACAAAAATAACTCAATCGGAAAGAAAGAGGCAGAGTCCGTGGTGTTAGAGTTCTTAGGGGTTTTATTCCTTAAAAGGGAATGGGTCAGGTACTGGATATCGGGTTCCTGCCACCACTGGGGTGTAGGAAGGGATAGAGCATAGTTTATTGACATTACATTACTTTTATACTTAATATACACAATAGAAGTCAATGCAGAAGGCGTAACAGCTGAAAGAGACAAGATAAAGATGCACACGTGTTAGCAATACGTAATCAGAAGGCGTGAACTAAGGCGTGCACAGAGGTGTGTTCTAGAAACGTCACATGTAAGTGTCAGAAGTGGGTGGCTCTATGACAGAATAGTGCAGAGTCAGCAGGAATCGGTAGCTAGGATGCGCGCGCAGCTGCATGACGTGTGACTGACGTAAAGTTGGAGGGTGCAGGGGACTTGACATTTACACTAGAGGAAAGAGACAGAAGTCTGGCATGTCAGATCAACTCGTTCCTATATCATATCTGGTATCTGATGTTTGGGAACCCTATTATCTAGAAGGAAAAGGTCTCTCGAACAGAGGCTATTCTATACTGACTGTGAGTGCGTGTATAAGCGTCTAGGTGTCTGCATGAGATGCGAGGGGGCATGGGCCTACCATGGTAACAGAGACTATGAATTACTTGGACGGAGACAGTGAGGCCGGGCCCTTTGCTCTGCAGCTGGAAGGATGTTTACTTAAACTAGTAGGCAGGAATGTATTTTCGAGGAGCAGAACAGATAATTCGAAGGTTGAATACAGTCTTGGCAGGCAACAGGCTGAGCTAAGCGCCGTGAGCCGCGCAGGAGTAAGGCAGAGCTCACGGGTACAGGGGCCGGCTCAGGCTGAGGCATTTCAGAATCTGAAGGCAGGAAAAGGCTCGATGGCAGAATGCAGGGCCTACTTCGCCTGGGCTGGGAAAACGTGTAAAGTACACCACAAAAAGACGTTGGCAAGGCATACTTAGAAACGGACTATTCAACCCGTTCAGGGTGGGTCTGAAAGAGGACATGTTAACGTTGGACGCAAATGTGTTTGCGTCTTTATAGCTGGCACAGGAGGGAAGTTACATGCACTTTAAGTTCGTACATGGAGACGGTGGGGTACACGTTAGGGAACATTTCTTGACCATAAAATTTATATTTCCTCAGTCTTCAGATGATCGTCCCACACTCACAGTTTAAAAAGAGTTCTAAAGGTAGAATTAATATATGACAACCACGAAATATGTGAGACACTGACCAAAGTTCAACAATCTAAAATAATCAATTAGGGGAAACTGGTCTCTGATCTTGACCAAATGGAAAACCAAAGAAGCAAATGCTTAACCAAAAGCAAATCCTGTAAATATTGTAGTCCCAACTCTTGATGGACAATAAAGTTAGAAGCAAATAAAAAATCTGAGATTTTCATCCTCGGTAGGGGGACGCGGCAGGGATGCCCTCTGTCCCCGTTATTTTTTGCACTTTAGCTAGAGCCTTTGGTGAGCTGTATCCGGAAGGATCCCATCGTGAGGGGGCTGAGATGGTCAGAGGACTGGAAGAATTGCACCTCCCTATATGCGGACGACATTCTGCTATACCTAGCAACACCACGAGTAACTATCGATCAGTAGAGTCCCCAACATATTTACCACCATTGGCAGGTACTCCGGATACACCATCAATTGGACTAAGTCGCTGATCTATGTATTACAGGGGAAGTTCCCGCCCCTGCCTACGGGATGTAGCGTGACAGAGGCGGCGGACAGTTTCAAATACCTAGGTATACACATTGCCAGTGACCCTAAATCATAGCTTTCCAAACTTTTCATGTTGGTGACACACCTTTTTGTGAAAAAAATTTCAGGGACACAGTAACGTGAGGAAGCACAGAGAGCGAGCCCGAACAACCTATGGTGGGTTCGGGCCCCACACCCCACCTCACACACCCCACACACAACCCCCAAAGACACACCACCCACACACACACCCCACACAACCCCCCCACACACACACAACCCCACACACAACCCAACACACACCACCCCACAGACATACCACCCCACAGACACCCCCCCACAGACACACACACACCCCCACAGACACACACCCCACACACACAACCCCCACACACACAACCCCACACACACCCACACACACACCCACACCCCACCCACACCCCACCCCACACAACCCCCCCACACAACCCAACACACACAACCCCACACACACACCCCACAACCCAACACACACAACACCACACACACCCCACACCCCACTCACACATCCCCCCACACACACCCCACACACAACCCAACACACACAACCCCACAGACACACCAGCCCACAGACCTACCACCCCACACACACACCCCACACACACACACACCCCACACACACACACCCCACACACACACACACACCTCCCACACTCCCCACACACAACCCCACACACACACACCCACACATCCACCCACACACACACCCCACACACCCCCACACCCACCCCACACACACCCACAACCACTCCACACAACTGCCCCACACACACCCCACACACAACCCCCCCACAAACACCCCACACACAACCCAACACACAACCCCCCACACACACACACCCCACCCCCCACAAACACACCCCCACCACACACACACCCCACACACACCCACACACACCCACACCCCACCCACACCTATTGCCCAGGTTGTGGCAGTTTGGTTGTTGTAAAAGCTGATTATTGCTGTGCCAATGATGTTGATTGCCGGGTTAGCTTCTCACTGTTACCTGTGCCAATACCCCTGGCTCACAAAGAACATTGTGCATTTCTAGATTCCTCTGGTGCAAGTTACACATGTATTCGCTATATTTCTGGTACCCACCTGATTTCTTTAAATTGGGCCTATTTGCGAAGGTGTCCTGGGTACCTACGTTAAGATGTTTGAAGGCACGGAAGGTGTTTATTGACTGTGTGGAATGTGCCAGTGTCTGGCCGACCTGAAGAATGGGAATGGGCACACACAAACAGCACGTTTTCATAAGTAGTTGAGAATTAAGAGCAGCCTCGCAGGCATGCTACCCAGGGGCCTACTGCCATGGCAGGGATCAGACCCCAGAAGCACTGGCACCCCTTGTGCAAGAGCCCCGACATGCCACCCTGAGAAGAAACAGAACTGCCCAATACGTTTTGGAGTATGCGTTCCCGTGTGTACAAATAAATTACAGACAAGTTTCCTTTAGTGCGTGATTTATGCATTGTGTTGGCTTCCTTGTGCTGTTTTCTAGTTTAGAAGCATATGTCCTGCTTAAAAGCCACAACTGTCACGACGAGGGCATGACAATGACTGCATGTGCCTTCCACGTATTTCGTTGTCTGTTATTTCGAAAAAGAAATTTTTTGGCCATTTGTCCAAGTTTGGTGGCGAGGCAATGTGCACTTTTGCTACTAGGAGTGTCTAAATATCCTTAAAAATACATGTGAATGTTTGTTTAACGAAGTAAAGAGCGCGCTTTATTTTGGACAGATACCAGTTCCATTCAATGACTGTAAAAACACACATTACCTCGTTTTTTAGGTTTGGCAATAACAGTTGTGTACTATGACTCCACTGACACCAACATTTGAGAACAAGCATTTACAATGCAACGGTTTCGCCTTGCATTGTAAATGCTTGTTATACGAAGATATGCAGGATCGACAAATAATGCAGATGATGCAATCCCCTCCCCCCCCATTGGCATCACAGGGCTTCAGCCCCCACTCAATCCCCTCCCTCCCCCCTCGTGTGTGGCATCCCGGGCCCGCTCATAGCCGCACCCGAGCACTTCACAGGTCGTTAAAGACATTGTGCATGTTAATGGGGCTTTGTTGTTGTTTCGCCCCTTCTAAGAGCCCCTGCAGCTCGACTCTGCCGATTGCCGGCAGAAGGCATCTCCTCCCGCGACACACCAACGGCTGGGGCGCGACACAGTAATGTGTCGCGCCACACAGTTTGGAAAGCTGTGCCCTAAATCATACTATGATCACAATCTCCTACCACCACTGTGAAGCCTTGGAAGTGCTGTGGAGCACTGGAAATCTCTACTGCTCTCTTTGCTGGGCAGGGCCGCACTTTTTAAAATGATGTCCTTGCCCCGATTTCTATACGTTCTACACAACTTGCCTGTTCCTGTTCCTGCGGCATACTTCGCGGCCATAGAGAGTGAACAAATAAAGTTATTGTGGGTGAAAACGCCACGAATATCATTCCCGAAGTTGGTACGGGGCTGGTATGTTGGCGGGGGATAGGCCTTCCAGATATAAAAAAATATTACTGGGCAGCACAACTGCAGCTATCAACCAGGGTATGTACCGTCCACACAATGACCCTGGATATATATTGGACAGATGGCTTCTGCCGGGTGGGTCCTCCACCAGGTCTCTTACTGTAGATTCACCAATCTAGGACTGACCGGACCCATGTTACACTCGGTCCAGACTGGAATACCGCACATAAAAGTCTAGAATGGGACAAGAGAATTACGCAGACCACTTCCTTGTGGGACTCGTACCTGCTAGGAACCCTCCGGAAGACCAAGGGATTTGACAAGTGGGATCTAATCGGACTGTCTCGGGTGGGAGATATATGGAAAGAGGGTAAGGTGAAAGAGTTCTCAGTATTGCAATGAGAATATGAACTCGCAGGTTCAGAAATCTTTAGATACTACCAGATGCGACATTCCCTAAATACAACTATACAGTTAGGGGAGTCACTCCCTGAGGCTACTACACTGGAGGACAGGCTACTAGATGGGTATATACCTAAGAAATCTATTTCCCTCACTTTTACCGAAAGTTGATCAATTATGCTCTGATCCCCTGGGATGGCTCCGGAAAAAATGGGTAGTCAACCTATCAGAACTGAATGATGAAGATTGGACGGAGGCGCTCGCCTCCCCTAACGAAGTCGCAATTTCATCACGACTTAAACTGGTGCAATTCAAAGTTCTCCATGGAGTATATTATTCGGGTCCAGCTTTGGTTCACATGGGTTATAGAGAAGTTTCCAGCTGTAGGAGACATTGTGGTAGTGAAGGTACGTTCCTGCATATCCTGTGGGAATGTCCCAAAATAAGTTAATACTGGACAGACCTTCTCAATTGTATGGGGGAAGTTCTGGGACTGGACCAGACCTTAGAGGCCAAAAGGTGTCTTGAATGTATGGGAACCGAAAGACCTGAGTAGCAAAGAGAGACCCATGGGACATATGGTAGTCAAGCGTAATATTGCCAGACTGTGGGGGGCAAGTGAAGCCCCAGGCCTAAACTCATGGAAAAAAGATATGGACTGGTGCATGTTTCGAGAAAGAAACTTATATGTCTCCTGGGGATGCCCGAAAAAGTGGTCTCAAGTATGGGCCAAATGGAATGCCTATAGTGGTGACATTTGTACCCCCCTCCAGTTACCCCCATCCATTACTGGATGAACCTGTACAGAATAATCATGGTGAAGATTGACCTGACTAACTGTCATGGGGTTGGGATAACATCTAATGTAACAAAGCTTAAATTAGTATATGCTAAACACTTGGTGCCATGAATATGCACATGTAAAATGTTTTTCTACAATAAAAAGATTTACACAAAAAAAATAATACTAATAAAGTTAGAAGCAGAAGTGGGTAGACAGAGTAAACAATTAGTAAAACTATTCCCCTCAAGTTGCAGTTGCTTACTAGACGTATACCCCCAAAGGCCGGCACCATAAGTAGCAGTAGCCACTTATCTAGCCTTGTATATTGCTACCATTTCTCTAATTGGCCTGCTGCCCAACTTAGAGGAATAATAAAAAATCCATTTTTACTTCTGCCCATTTTAGCCATAGCATTAAGTACTTGTTGGGCTCTGCAGCCATTGCTCGAAAATAGGGCTCCCAGATAACAGAAAGAGTTTACACCATCAATAGGTGTATTATTGATGTAAAAGGAACTATATTTTTGGGGTTTGTGCCCGCAGATCATTTTAACAGTTTCGGATTTATTAATCAACATACTCCTTGAGGCCATAAACTCCCCAAAGGCATCCAATGATTTCTGTAGGCCAACCGGGGTCCTAGATAGCAACACAGCGTCATCACCATATAATAATCCTGGAATAGGATGCCCGGCAACACAAGGAGCATCAGCTTGAATAGCCTGTAAAAAAGTATCCCCCCATTGATGAAAAGAGAAAATAGTAATAGGGCCAACACACAACCCTGTTGTATTCCTCGCTCTACTTTAAAGGAGGGCGAGCATTCACCCTGTGGTCCATACCGTACTTTGCTTGATAAGTTTGAATACTGGCATGCCAAAAAATTAACAATTGCAACTGAAGCCCTGAGGAACAGCAATGTTGACCATAAAATTGAGTGGTCCACTAAGTGGAATGCCCTACTTAATTCCGCAAAACATAGATAGGGAGTCCCCGGTTTCGCCCCAGTATATTTTCCTATCAACATATACAAGTTAACTTGCTCTATTGTACCATGACCTTTTCGAAAGCCAAACTGAACTGGAGATAAAACAGCATTCTCCCCAACCCAATTCTCTAGCCTCCTCTGTAACACTATGCTCATAACTTTTACTGAGGAGTCCAGAAGTGAGATAGGGTGATAATTATTTGGGTCAGACCTATCACATATCTTATAGATTGGCACCACAGTAGATATACCCCATGATGGTTGAATTATGCATGTAGCAGCAGCATTGAATACCCTAGTCAAGATGAGTTCCCATAAATCTACAACTGTTTTGAAAACGTCCACAGGGACCCCGTCGGGTCCTGGCGCCCTTCCCCCAGAACTTTCTCTAAAAGTTAGAGATACCTCTGCAACAGAAATATTCAATAAGAGAGGGCTCTGGCCTAAGATCATTGCATGGAATTCTACTTCACCCTCCTTAAGTTTACATTGAAAAATGGTAGAATAATGTTCCACCCAAGTTTCACTTCACAAGGAACAAATTAATTGAATTCTGGAGTGTCATAATTTTTTTAGAAACAGGGCATTAACCGTCTCCCAAAAAGTGAGTTTTACAGCTACAGCCTGCTTAGACCATACCTCTCCCTGAAGGGGTTTACTCCTTGTGGCAATTGCCTTTTTATAATCATTGCAGAGGGATTTAATAGCACAGTATCCCTAGGTGAACTATGTAAGGCTACCTTAAGGCGCCGAGATGCCAGAGTACATGAGTGGTCAAACCATCCTTTTATGTTTACCTGAGAGGGATGCTCTTCACAGGTCAAAGATTCATTAATAGAATTTACTATATGATTAAAATTGTCCAATAACACTTGGGGAGCTACCTCATCATTTAAATAACAATTACATTCCGTAATATTTACTAATTAAAATGTCACAAGTTAAACTATGTGGGTCAAATCCTGTCAATTTGATTCTCAACCCATTAGGCCATGTGGGAATGATACTACTAACTACAGATGGAATTCATATTTTTCTTTCCCCGGAATAGGAAAGGCATCATGACGGGGTTATGGTCACTGTTTGAGGTCTGGAACACTTATGGGGTACTGCACTTATGACTTGCTTAAGCTGACACCGCAATATGATCAATAATCGTGGCAGCATTTCTTCCTCTAAAGGTAGGGATTAAAACTCCATTCCCTCCCGGTTTGTAAGTCAATTGATGCAGAGCGTACTTATTAATAATTAAATTGAGGGCGTCCCCATACTCATTATGACAAAAGTGAGTGACACCCTCCCAGTCTTGATCAAAGAGTCCACACGCGGAAGATGCCACAAGGGAACAGACCTGGTAGTTAAAATCTGCCGCCCAAATGATCCCAAAATTGGAACGAATATGGCGGAGGAAAGCTTTCAAATCAAGTCCAAGGGCATGGGCCACCTTGCTACACATACGATCAAACACATTGTTGTAGAAATTAATTAAAACCAGGTCATGCTCTCCCTTGATAGTAGGCCACATCAACTAGGAAGGCGGTCCTACCATTAAGCTATATTATATATATATATATATATATAATAATTACAGGAAGCCTATTAGAAATAACAATCTGTAACCCTCTCTTAGCCCACACCGCACAAGAGGGTATAGCACCTAATCAGTGTGAAGAAAACTTCTCAACATGTATCAGATTCACACTCCATGTCTCCTATAAACTAAGAACATCGAGGTCAGCTATGGTACATTCCCCTTCTAGACTTCCGATCTTATTTGACATCTCATCCACAATCCAGCATGCAAAGTTATAACAATCGTTCATGAGCTCCTTAGTGAACCTAGAGACTAGATCAATAAGGTATACACACCTGAGGCTAAGGTTAGTACTATGTATAACATTAATGGCAGATTCAACACTATCAAATGACCCAAAAATGCCATTGTTATTACAGAGACCATTACCAGGTAATTTAGGATTAAATTAATCCGTCCTAGTTTTAGCCACACTTACTCCCACAGGATCTTCCCTGCCAATTCTTACTTTAGGTATAAGATCCGTAAGTCAGACATTATTTTGGAGAGAACTCAGCACTTGAAATCTAATAGACACAGCCAAGGGGGAGGCCATACGCTCTCTGTAGATTATGATTTAATTTATTAGTATTGTTAGGACGGTGTAAATGATGATAAAAAGTTCAATAGACAAAGAGCCATGGTACAACTAATAGTGAAGACAAGGGTAATTTGATCAGAACTTCCCTAGCATGGCTTGGATGGCAAATCTTTATAATAATACAATCCCCCTAAGAGTTTTCCCAAGTGGCCCAACCCACCCCACTCTCCTGACAAAATGTGGGTACACGCTCAGAAGAAAATAGGGTATTCATGTTCAGCCAATGTACAACATTGTTCTTCAAGGTTACAGTGGATTCTTGTTGTCCTGGATTCAAGGGGGGCACATTGACCAAAAGAGTCACATATGGACAACATGCAGGTGGCAGATTAAAAATGATAGGGTCACAAATAGACAATCTACCATTAAATTCAACAGTACTTAGACCAGGGATCTGCGGGTTCAGAAAATTCTGCGGCTGGTTGTCCGAACAGAGGAGGAAGTTCCAATTTTGGTTATCCATGGCTACTAACTGTGTGCACGAGAGGCCAGGTGTTGAGGCGGTCCCCAGTTCTTTCCCCCGGGACCCCTCACTAACTGACCCAGGAGGGCACCTTACCAGTAAATTGAGTCCTAACAGGATTAGAATTAAAGACAGAGCTATTCTCACCTACATTAATAGGGAACCACTCCTCTATAGTATCACTGGCGCTTGCCGTGCACCTAGTAGTCATAAAAAAACAAAGGGAAGTTACTTTATCAATTTTGTCTTCCAAACACTCCAGCTTCTCCTTTAGTGGTAAGACCATATTTTTAACAACCTCAACAAATGTACATAGGGCAAATTCCCAATGGGGCTCATCAATAGGAGCAGAATGATTGTCAGCCCTAGTCCAAAGTGGTACAGCGGGGCTTTGGTTAGCGGCCACTGCCCTCTTCGACATCCTCTTTAATTTGGCCTTTGGTGACCGTACCTGGGAAGCAGGGGCCTGAATGGGGGGGAGCTGTCTCTGGTATTGCCTCTGATTCCCTGGGAAGCTTAAGGGAGGTATGACTGTCCTGAACGTCCTGATTATCACGCAACCCACTAGTTAATTCTCCCACTCCCAAGCCATGCTCCTGCATTACTCCTCATATGGCCACTTAGCCCACTTGGTATGGCCATACCCAAAGATATGCGACGCTCGGCCAAATTAATCTCTTTAGAGATAGCCCCCAGAGCTCATGCCAGAAAACTATCAATAGTTGTGTGTTTAGTATCAACATCATCCTTGGTCTCGCCAACTTTACGTTTCCCCATGTTATCGAGAGAGTCCACACAAAAATAAAACACAGTCACTTTGGTCCTCCGAATTAGAAGCCCACGCCAGATCGCTTGACTCCATTAGTTAAGAGAAAGTCGAAAGAAAGTCACAAGTAATGTATTAAGTCACTGGCAATTTAATTCCATTTACTTCTATGAGAGTAAAAGTGAGGAATCTAGCTGTATGTTGCAGAAGAAAACAGCATTACCAAAATAACTTGAGGCCAATAGGATAGGCCCAGCCCAGCCTTGTCCAGGCATGGACAGTCGCAGATGTCCCTGTCCTTTGCCCGGGCATGGCCTGTGTGCGTCTCATGCCGCGGGAGGACTGCTGAAGGGTTCCTCCCCCCGGCCTCAACTGGGTCATATGGAATGCGGTGCTCCCTGGGACTCCAAGTCCCACTGGGGAGTTGGCAACAACAGGCATGACTTAATGACTTAATTTTTTTTCACTCACAATATCCCTTCCCGGTCCACCAGCTTCTTCAATTCCTTCAACGTCTCCTCCTCCTCATCTATCCCGCATGGACAGCGGCTAAAAAATTCCCCCTCCACTAGCTTTAATGGCTCTCTCACCATTACACTTTACAATAATGGCACTGTCATGATACAAGCTACAGACTCCTGTCTTTCTCTTTTTGACCATCTCTTCCACTCCCTTCGTCCAACCCATACAACTATGATCTCCCTGGATTTTCATTTGAGCTCCTCTCCTTTCTCCCTTTCCCCACCCTGACTCCCCGATACTCCATCAGGCTGCGTTCCCGGGAGTCACAGGCCTACCCTTTGTTCCCCCTACTTTTGCTCCTTCCTCTTCCACTCTTTCTCCTTCCCAATTGGTTCCTCCCCCTATCTAGTCTATCCTTGCCTCAGGCATCTACTCCCCCTCCCCACCCTCCACCTGCCCGATTCTCTAACTCTTTCACCTCCCCCCTAATCCAACCAACCTCCCCCCTTATTATTCCACCTAAATTCTTCTCTTCCACCTCCCTTCTCTCTATAACCTCCCCTCCCTCTTCCTTTACTTCCTAACCATGTTTCCTTCCTCAACAAATCCTTCCTCGCCTCCCCCCACTCCACCTGTTACCTGTCCCCCTTCAATCACTGTTCTTAACCTACAGTACTTGTCCAGCACCTTCCTCTATTCTCCCCATACTTCTGGCCTTCCTTGGACCAACCCTCCCCCCCCCTGTACATCACCCTCTCCTCTCTTCTCCACGTACCTTTGGCATTCATCTATCCCCCTGTCCTCACCTCCCTGTTCAGCCTCTTCTCCTCTCTTCTCCCCTTTCCTTTGGACCTCATTAGACCCCCTCCAACTCCTCAACCTTTCCTCCTGTTTATGATCTCTAATATTCCCCTCTGTTCAACACCAGTAAAAATATTTCTCTTCCCACCACTGTTTTACCATCCACTCCTATCGCCCACCATCTTTCCCCACCTTCTACCCTTGCTCCCCAACTCCCCACCCCTCCCCTCCCCCTCCATCTACACTTCGTCCCTTATCCCGTTCCCCCACCTTGCCTGTCCTCCCTCACTCCCTGCACTCCCTCCCGTTTCCAGCTCATCCCTCTCTCCCCGTCCTCAATATCCCTCTGCACCGCCTCCCTTATCCCTTATCCAATTCCCCTACCCCTCCCCATCCCCTCTCTCTCTCCGCACTCCCGTCCTTATCCATCCAACACTCCGTGCTCAGCTCTCCTCTCCCTGGAAAATAAACTAGATTCTCTCATCTATTCTATTTCCCAGCTTGTAACATCCATCTCACTTTTAAGCACCAAGTTGTCACCCTTCCCTATTATCCTCCCGAGGAGTTCCGTGCTCCCGCACCCAAATAAAGCCAACTACAGTCTCTCCTACAGACATCTCCAACCTACTAGCCAGCTACAAGACCACCAGCGTCACTCCCCCTCCACCTTCCTCTCCTAATTACGCATGTCACTATTCAGACCATCTCCTCTGTCAGAACCTACCAGCCTCCCTCTTACCGGGCACCCTCATTCAAGAATCTTATCCCTATCTCCCTTAACAGCCTTAACACCCCCATCACCTAAACAGTTGCGTCAGAACTGCACTGCTTGCTCCACATCTGCAGAACTGCAATCAAACACAAATTGGAAATTTCTGACATTACCATCCTCCAGAATATTGACATGTTCTTCCTCACTGAGACCTGGTTTAATGACTCCTCTCATACTTTGTTTGCTCTTCTGGTACCCACTGACTACTCTATCCTCAGAAATGACAGATCAGACAAAATTGGGGTTGGTGTCGCTATCATCTTCAGGAATTCCCTTCAAATGAAAGCCTTCCCTACCACCCTTTTCCATACATTCGAATGCCTATCCCTAGAACTTCAAATACATCATGGCTCACCCTGGATTCCATGCCATCTACTACCCGCCAGGTAACTGCTCTTCCTTTGTGGAGGAACTCACTGACTTCATCAGTGACCAATTTTCTCAAAGTGACAAGCAGATCTTCCTGGGTGACTTCAATCTCCAATGGGGCTCTTTGGAAGACTTGGCTGCCAACATGCTTGCCACCTTTCTCTCAGCCAACAATCTCTTCCAACATTGCTCGGAAACCACTCATTCCAAGGGCTTAATTCTGGATCTTGTTATATCCAAAGCAGACCTGCTGACTACTGCTCCCCACATCCATGTAGACTGGTCTGACCACTTCCTCGTTCCCTTCTGTTTTCCTCTTTCGCACGTTATAACTCTCGGCCAACCTAAAAGAGCTACTACCTGGTTCGCCAACACTAAAAATATTAATCTTGACACTTTTTGTGACTCTGCAATGCGTTCACTTCCTTGACTTGACCCTAACGTTTATGCCAATGTTTTCACCGCTCAGTGCCTCTCAGTCCTAGCAGTTGAAATCGTCAATGTCGCTCCTCTCTAAAGCAAAAGGAAAAGACCCACCCCCTCAGCACCTTGGTTCAATAAAGCTCTCTACAATGAAAGGAAAAACCTTAGAATCCTGGAGAAACATTGGAGAAAATCTCCTTCTACCTCCAATCACTCTCTGTAACGTTCAGCAAGATCCAAATACCACAACCACATCTTCCATGAAAAAGCATCACATTTCAGATCCCTCCTTGACTCAGTCAAAAAACAGGCCCCAAAAACTTTTTGACCTCATCAAAAACCCAAACTGTTCTCCCCTAACTACTAAGCCCGAGGACTCCACAAAGAAAGCAGCCAATTTCGCTATTTTGTTTGATGAAAAGGTCAAAGGTCAAAGCACTGGTGGATCAAGTTGCCCACCCCACTCCCTTTGAGGAGCAGAAATCCTCAGTCGCCTGGCAATACTTTGACATCATCTCGGAAGTTGACCTCCTCAAATGCATCCTCGAAACCAAACCATCCAACCACTCTTCTGACCCCATCCATAGCGTCTTCTCCATCAATTTCTACACCCATACTCTCTCTTACTGGACCAGGCTAGTTAATCTCTTCTTCAGTCAAAGCTCCCTCCCTGTTGCCCTTAAATCAGAGCAGGTTACCCCTCTTCTAAAAAACCCTCCGCTGATGCGACCAACCTCAACAATTTCCACCTTATCACCAACCTTCATTTTCTTTCGAAAATCACCAAAAACGTGTTGCAAAACAACTTTCCCTACATATTATGGACAATAATCTCCTCGACGTTTTCCAATCTGGCTTCATCAAAATTGCACCACTGAAACATCCCTGCTGCAAGTGATTGATGATGTGTTGCATATACTCGACTCTGGGGAATCATGTCTTCTGATTTTTCTAGACCTCTCTGCAGCCTTCTTTTTATTAACACAAGGCATCAAAACAAAATTCACTACATGACATGGAGGAGACAGTCTCCCATATTGCTCACCATCTAACAAAAGGAGAGGGGGATGGGAAAGCGGGAAACCTGATACAGAATCATACACAATCACGGAGAAGTAGGAATATCAATGGGCACATCTACAGGTGGCACACAAATGTCCCCCCTATAACAGTTCCACAGCCCCCACACAGGTATCCACTTACGGGGGCGGCACCTTGCCATATGAACAGTTTTCTCGCGCAACATACACCAATCCATGTTTTCCGTCCATTCTTCAACGGATGGTACCCTCTCAGACCCCCATTGCTGGCTATATTCCGTTTCGCTATCATATTACCAAGAGTTACCCATTTGGTCTGCGCCACATTTAGATCCGTAGGTTTCCAAATATTCAGGAGGCATCTCCGCGCTTCTGGCAACACAGCGACTCCCAGAACCTCCTGCATGACATCATGTATCCCACTCCAATACTTGGTCACAAAACGACACTCCCAGATGATATGAAGGAAAGTACCCACAGAGCCACAACCCCGTCTACACAGATCCGTTTCCGACAGTCCCATCCGAACTACACGGGGCCCTGTGACATAAACCCTGTGCAATATTTTCAGCTGAACAAGGCGCAGGCGCGCTGGGATTGCAACTACCGTTGGTGAAGAGGCAGCAGCTTGCTAGTCCTCATCATCTAGTTCAATACCATCGTGCGACCATTTATCCCTTCATTCAACCAGGAGATCCACCCTATGATTAATACATTTTTTATAAATCAGGGAAATAGTTTTTTCGGGCAGATGGCCATCCAAAATTCTGTCTTCAAGAGGAGATGCCTCGGGTAGGTCTGCCTCCGCTGGCAGAACCGCCGTCAACGCATGCTTGACCTGTGCATAGCGAAAGCACTCCGTACTAGCCTTTGACACTGTTAATGATAGCACCCTCCTCAACACTCTTCAACAGAGAATGGGATTGGATGGCACAGTGCTTAAATGGTTCGCCTCTTTCCTCTCGGACAGATCCCAAATGATTAAGATAGCGAACAGTCTTTCATCTCCATTGGCTGTAGGTCAAGGTGTCCCTCAAGGTTCTATCCTAGCACCCACTCTGTGTAATCTCTGCCTCGAACCATTAGGGAACCTCCTAAGCAAATCTGGGATCCAATACCATCTTTATGCGGATGACACTCAAATGTACCTCAAGCTGTCTTCGGCACACGATCTCTCATTACTCAACTCTACTCTCAACTCCATTCACAACTGGCTGTTACCGCACCAACTCATTCTAAATCCTGCCAAAACTGAATTCCTCCTCTTTTCTACCTCTCTCTCACCTCCTCCCATTCAATCATGGAGGGATCAGCTGAACTTACTCAACAACAAACCCATCATTGTCAACAGCGCTAAATCTCTAGGTGTCATTCTTGGCAAAAGACTCAACTTAATCTCCCACATCAACTCTATTGCCAAGAACGCACGGTAACCAGTTGCGCCTTCTGTGGGGGATCCGTCGGTTCTTCCCGGAGAAAGACTTAAAAACCTTGGTACAATCGCTGGTTCTCTCAAGACTGGATTATTATTGAAATTCTCTTCTGACGGGCCTACCCAAATCCCACCTCTCCCCTCTCAAATCCATCCGCCACTCAGCAGCTCGCTTCATTTCAGGGTCTAAACAAAGTGACCAAATCACTCCTATTCTGTCCTTTCTTCGATGGCTCCCGATCGAGGCAATTTCTATTTACAAACCTGCCTGCATCACACACAAAGCCTTGCACACGTCCTCCCCTTTTTACCTGGCAAATACATTGAAATTGTCCAGAGGCTCTCGACTCTCTCGCAATGCGGAAAAGTTTCTTCTTGAGCCCCCATCTTCAAAAGGGAAAGATCGATGACACAATCCTTCTCAGGCAATGCGGTGAGAATCTGGAATTCACTTCCCCTATTACTCCGTGCCACCTCCTCTACCCGGATCTTCAAAGTTGATCTAAAATCTCTTCTCTTCCAAAGACACTTTCAGAACTAATAGGCTTATCCTAGTGTCAGTGTGTTAAGTATTTATGCAACAGTTCAAACAGTAATAAAATGAAAAACACCACACAAAAAGGATCCTACACCAAATTAGAAAAGTGTATTAATAAAATAAGGCCAAAACGACAAAAATCCAATCATTAGAACTGGAGATGTTTAATCACAAAGCGCCAACTGTGGTTATCTGGTCGCGCCGGACCGGGAAAAAGTCAGGGGCCCAGTTAGGTCCACTGAATAAAATACCTTAAATCCTGGTTTGCAGTGCATTGCCAAGATCTGCGCTGAAGACATGTTGAGCAACTGAAGTGGTGCGTTGGTTCCGAGATGTGGCATGGCTGAGATGCGAGAGCTTGCTTCGCCGTCAAGGATCCCATAAGTGGAACTTGTAATGCAATCCCAGCATAGAGGATGCGGTGTGCAGGCGGGCGATGAGGCAGTACCTCAGAGCTGCGAAGCTGCAATGCAGAGTCCAGCATCGTTGTTAAGGTTGCCGTCGACAAGGGATGCAAGGGCCTATGCCAAGGATGCGTCACGCAGTTGTGGTTATGAAGGTGTTTCGGGTTGTAGCAGCAATGGGGGGTTTGGAGATGGATCCAATCCACACAACAGCATAAATGAGTCAGTTCAGCTCAGGATAGCGCTGTAAAGCAGAGAAGATGTGTCGGTTCTGCTGGATCCACAGAGGCTGGCAGAACACCTTAGGCCCACTCCCAAGGCTCCAGGACTGGAGAGGTACCACGTGGCAGGGTAGACTCACAGGGAGCCGCAGCGTGTGGATTTTTGGTCTTTGATCTATTGCGAGGGCGACTGCAGACCCTTTATTCTACTTTGGAACTTCCCACAGGACTCTGGAGTCCAGCGAGGAGAGCCCCGTGACCCTGGGCTTGTGATAGTCGCGCCGTAACACCAAGGCGGACTCCAAGTCCCAGGATCCTTCAGCTGGCACCACCTGGCCCGGGAGCAAGCCGCGACCACACCTCCCAGCTGCTTTAAATGACCTCGCCGCTCCCGCTTCACGGGAGCCGCAGCATGTGGATTTTTGGTCTTTGATCTATTGTGAGGGCGACTGCAGACCCTTGATTCTACTTTGGAACTGCCCACAGGACTCTGGAGGCAAGCGAGGAGAGCACTGTGACCCTGGGCTTGTGGTAGTCGTGCCGGAACACCAAGGCAGACTCCAAGTCCCAGGATCCTTCAGCTGGCACCACCTGGCCCGGGAGCAAGCCGCGCCCACACCTCCCAGCTGCTTTAAATGACCTCGCCACTCCCGCTTCGCGGGAGCTGCAGCGTGTGGATTTTTGGTCTTTAATCTATTGCGAGGGCGACTGCAGACCCTTTATTCTACTTTGGAACTGCCCACAGGACTCTGGAGGCAAGCGAGGAGAGCACCGTGACCCTGGGCTTGTGATAATCGCGCCGGAACACTAAGGCGGACTCCAAGTCCCAGGATCCTTCAGCTGGCACCACCTGGCCCGGGAGGAAGCCGGGCCCACATCTCCCACCCTATTTAACTTCACCATCTTCCCCGCGACGCAGGAGCGCCCTCTTAGGCCCTCAGAGGCCAGTGGAGGCCGGGCTGGGCCTCCTCCCCTTCGACGTTCAACCCACGGCGAGGACGGACTGTTTGTACAAGACTCTGGTAAGCTGATCCACTTAAAGATCCTCATTTGGCCTTTTTGATAATTGATAAATGTACAATTATAGTTCTGTCTGAAACAGCACTAAAGGCTAAGTGTGAATTCACCAGCTCTCCATAGTGTTTGGTACGCATTAAGACCTTGCCTGTCCCCAAAGAAAAATGCTCAGTGGGAGGAGGAGGCAATCGAGGAAAGTTAGACAATTATGTCATTAGGGCTACCGCAGGAATTGACAGGGATATTGCACTTGCTGAGTGCCGGGCCGAGAGACGTCGTTCTGTTGAGTTTATTAAGAATAAACGTTCATCTCTGGGCCCGTCACAGCAAGCCATGTCACCGCACTCCAGCACGCTTCGCGAAAACGAGGGTTTTGATGCATCTTCCTGTGACAGCATACCGTTACTCTGAGATAGAACTCCCCCATTCGAGTCAAATAATGACTTGATCATAAACCTTTCTGCTTCGTTTGGTAATACGATACCAGAGGTAGAAGGCCTGCCTGACACATCGTCACCAATTGTAGCGACTGTCTAAAAATCTAACACAATTCCCAAAATTTCCCGAGAACAACGCCCTCCCCTGAAAAAAAGGAGAAAGAGGGGGAGTGGACCACAGAGAAATAAGATTAATCCAACTAACTTTGGTAACTCTAAGAGCTCCCCATCTAATACACCCACATTACCTGCACCAGCTATTCCACCACACATCCCAATAATAGAAACAACTGGCACTGACCTAATGGGCAGTATTGAAAAACTGATTAGATTTCTCATATTGCCTTTAGTAGAGAGACTAAAAAGAATAGCCCAACAGTTGGGGAACTTAGAACAGGCAAACGGGGAAATCAAAGAGGGAACTAAGGATTTACTAAAGCCCCCACTAGTGCCCTTAACTACTGTATCAGCCCCAAACACTATTGTCCAAAAGGGAGCAAAATCCACGAATCAAGTTAAATCAAAAACCCTGAAACCAATGTCCCCCAAAACAATTCAGCAAAATGTAAAAATCACAGAAAAAGAGGCTCAGATAGGTGGGAAACCTAATCTCTCAGGAAGTGCCCAAAAATCTAATGGCCATGAAGATTCCGCGAGGACATCCGTACCTAAGAGGCAAAATGTGGAACTGCCTCCGGAAGCAGCTCCGCTTGTGGTGGTCCTCACAGCAGTCCCTGTCTTAGAGGATGGGAAGAGAGAAGACCAATACCAGCTAAAAAATAAATCATATTTTGGCTCAGGCAGAACCGACCACTTCCCCCAAACATAAATGGTGAAATGTTAAACGTTAGGTGCCTTCCCTGGCTAGGATACAGAATAAAGGTCATTACGGGGGATATTATTATAATAAATTTCAGAGATAAAAGGGCAGTTAGACATGTTTTAAGCTGGTCCCCCTCAAATGGCAGCAAAGCAATTATAGCATGTACTTTGCCCTATTTTTACCCTAGAGCATTGATGACCGCTGTAACAAATTTGAGGCCCCTATTTCAAAACCAGGACGATTGCAGTAGACCTTTACTTCAAGATCAGGATGATTACTTTAGGCCCCCACTTAAACATCAAGCTGATGTTTTAGGCACCCACCTAAACATATGGACGACTGCTTTAGGCCTTTACCCTTACATCAGAAGGATCACCATAGACCCCTATATCAATATCAGAATAATGTTTTTAGGCCCTTACCTCAAAATCAGGATTGCGGTTATGGGCCTTTATCTCAGCCTCAGGCCGATCGTTTTACCCCCTCACTTCAATATCAGAATAGTCACTTTAGGCCCCCATCTCAACATCAGGATGGTCGTTTTAGGTCCCTATTTCAATATCAGGATGACCGTTTTAGGCCCATATTTCAACATCAGGACGATCACTTCTTACCTGTGTATAACCGCTACGCGGTATTATCAGGCTTGGGGGGAGTGGACTGACTTGATTTTCGGGGCATAGTAGAATATGCTGCTGATAGCCCACAAAAGGTGTCTTCTACAAGCATAGAACTAAATACTCCATCTATTGACCTGGTGGGCAAGTCCAAAGGTCTGAATCAGGTCCATTCTATCCCTGTTTCTGCACAGGATCTAAATTCCAACCGCAGGGATGTGTAGGGGAGGAGAAAAAACCCTGTATTGCAGTTCTATTTTGGAACATAGCAGGCCAACAATTGAAGGTCATAAATGATGAATGGAGGGACTTTTGCTGTAAATTTGATATTATAGCGCTTCAAGAGACCTGGACTATTGACGTGATACATATGGAGGGATTTAAAACTTATTTCACACCTGCCCAACCTTCCATCTCAGGCAGAGCGAAAGGAGGTCTAATAATCTATGTTTCAAATCTCCTCAATACAACGGAAGTAGTGCCTATAAATCTGGATCCTAATTTTCAGATTTTTAGGCTGAGATTAAACAACAGGGATAACTTCCTTTTAGTGAATTTTTATAATAATCTTCCTGATGTTGAGGCAGTGAACCTGGTATCCTTGATCCGATCTATATTAATAACCAAAACAAGGAAGACAACTAATGAAGAGGTAATTATTTGGGGGGGGGGGATTTCAATCTGGGACCATGCCTTACTGATAATAATATTATCTGTGGCATCCTAGATGAATCTGAAAACCCCATTTCACATTTCAGACATTCTACCCTAGGTAATTGTTTAAATGAAATCTTATTTGAGCTATACCTGGTCCAGGCAAATATCCTGAACAAGGAGAATCTAATACCGGCCCCTACATTTCACGGGAGAGGATACCAAACAACTATAGATTATATCCTGGTCTCAAATGGTGAGAGGACTATAGATGCAGGTTTCATTAGACACACAATTGCATTAAGCGATCATTATCCTCTCAGCATTTCTCTGTCATTGTCCCATAAACCGAAGAGTGGCCTGGGTTCCATTTTATCACAAAATAGCCTGGTATTAAACAGATTAAATTGATATGCGCTGAAATGGGGGAAAGTAGACCCAATGGAAATAACAAAGTTAGTGATAGCGAGGGCCTACCCCTCCATTATGAAATGCCTTACCCCAGATACTACACACACAGAAATCATTGACAACTTTGAATTGATCGTTAAAGCCAAAAAAGAGGAAGGGTTGATTTAGTCACGAGTGTACGGTTGCTTATTCCAACTTAAAAACTGCATTGAGAAAACTGGTGAGGATCCCACACGAGATAACATCATTAAGGAAAGCCTATAACTCTGCATTAAAAAACAGGAAAAAAAGAATTAAAAAACCAACTCTGGGACCAATTGCATCAAACCTGTATTCATAAAAACTCTGCTGCTTTTTGGCAAGTGGTCAAGTCTCCCTTTTTAACTGATAATACTAACCATGCAAAGCTAGATTTAGCAATAGAGGAAAAGGAATGGGTTCTCCATTATTCCAAGATTTTTTCAGGCGGTCCTGAGTCTGCTAAACCTCAGGTCCTAAAACCTCAGAACTCTAATTCCCAGGACATCCTAGATAGTGCCTACCAAATTGACCTGCAGTTCTCATTGAAACAAACCGCCCAGGCACTGAGAGCAAGTAAAAACGGGAAGGCACCGGGCCCAGATGGCGTCCCTATTGATTTATTCAAAGCTCAAATGGACCTTGGACCCCCCTTCTAACTAGAGTCCTGAATGCACCTTGCAATATAGGCATACTGGTTTCATGGTCAAAATCCGTACTAGTTCCCATCTTTAAAAAAGGTGACCGGGAGTCAGTAACCTGCTATCGTCCAATCTCTCTTTTAGACTCCCTTTGGGAGGTGGCAGGTCGAGTCATTTTAGAGCAATTGCAAGATTGGGCAGACGATGGCAGGATTATCTCAGATCTACAGTACGGGTTTCGCCAGAGCTTGGGGACCATCAAACAGGCTTTAAATCTTTCTCTTCTGATAGATAAATATGTTTACATCAAAGGAGGAGACCTGTACATGGTCTATGTGGACCTATCGTTCGCATTTGATTGCGTTTCCCACTCCAAACTTTGGACATTACTGGTTGACATGGGGGCTCCACTGAATCTGGTCAAGTTCCTGAGGGAACTTTACTCAAATGCCACTGCAAGAGTGCGTTACGGTGTGGGGGGGGAGTTGACGAAAGAGTTCCCAGTAGAACAAGCATTTGCAATGCAATAGGTCTCGCATTAGGAAAGTTTGAGCTATTGGTATTGTAAATGACAAATTTTGTATTCATGTGTTGGTTTTGAAAATAGCAAAATTAATAGCTTTGTCATTTACAATGCCAATCAATACTTTTAACTTTCGCAAATATGACACCTATTGCATTTATAATGCACTATGTGTTGTATTTACGTGACTTAGATGTATTGATCTTACAAATAACAATTTCTTTTAATTTTTTTAATAATTAATACTTAAATAAAAATTATTGTAATTTATGATTGCAATAGCTTAAACTTTTGTATTTTATTGTGACGAAAATCCAAGAACAGAAGGGAAATATTAACATCTTTTTATGACATTTGTAATAAATCTTGAAACATTGAGAGAACATATTCGAACCAGTTGTTGTTGAATGGTTGCACAGACTGCTGCTATGGTGGAACTGAGTGATATGGTGGCGACGAGTGATGCTGTGGTGGTGTTGAGTGATGCTGTGGTGATGCGATAGAGAGAGTGTAATTATGTCGTGTGTAACTATGTAGCACTGAGTGGTATTTGGAGTGTATGTTGCATTGAGTGCAGTGTAATTATGTGGCGTGTAATTCTGAGGCACTGAGTGGTATTGTGTGGAGTGTATGTTGTATTCAGTAGAGTGTAATTGTGTGGGGTGTAATTATGTAGGACTGAGTGGTATTGTTTGTAGAGTATGTTGCTTGAGTGCATTGTAATTATGTAGCACATAATTATGTCACACTGAGTGGTATTGTGTGGAGTATGTGTTGCATTCAGTAGAGTGTAATTATGTGGCGTGTAATTATGTGGCACTGAGTGGTTTTTGGAGTGTATGTTGCATTGAGTGCAGTGTAATTATGTGGCGTGTAATTCTGAGGCACTGAGTGGTATTGTGTGGAGTGTATGTTGTATTCAGTAGAGTGTAATTGTGTGGCGTGTAATTATGTGGCACTGAGTGGTATTGTTTGGAGTGTATGTTGCATTGAGTGCATTGTAATTATGTAGCATATAATTATGTCACACTGAGTGATGCTGTGGTGGTGTTGAGTGATGCTGTGGTGATGCGATAGATAGAGTGTAATTATGTGGCGTGTAACTATGTAGCACTGAGTGGTATTTGGAGTGTATGTTGCATAGAGTGCAGTGTAATTATGTGGCGTGTAATTCTGAGGCACTGAGTGGTATTTTGTGGAGTGTATGTTGAATTCAGTAGAGTGTAATTGTGTGGTGTGTAATTGTGTGGCATTGAGTGTTATTGTTTGGAGTGTATGTTGTATTGAGTGCATTGTAATTATGTAGCATATAATTATGTCACACTGAGTGGTATTGTGTGGAGTATGTGTTGCATTCAGAAGAGTGTAATTATGTGGCGTGTAATTATGTGGCACTGAGTGGTTTTTGGAGTGCATGTTGCATGGAGTGCAGTCTAATTATGTGGCGTGTAATTATGTGGCACTGAGTGGTATTTGGAGTGTATGTTGCATTGAGTGCAGTGTAATTATGTGGCGTGTAACTATGTGGCACTGAGTGGTATTTGGAGTGTATTTTGCATTGAATGCAGTGCAGTGTAATTATGTGGCGGCAGGGGGTGTAAATTAAATGTAAGGGAAAGAAGGGGATTAATTGAGTTTAAAACGGAGCATGAGGCAAGCAAAAACAAATAAAAGCAAATTAGTCTGAATCATTGGAGTCAACTAAGAGGAACGCTGCTGTCAGTAGGACTTTAATGCAGACAGCATCTAGCGCCCGTATAAACAAGCAGTGAAGGCTGAGGAATGCACACAGGCCTTCTTTATTGCCGCCATCACTCTTATTATCCTGGTCAGTGCCTACATGCAACAGCCAGACGTTTAGGCTCATGTTTCAGGGAAGTTCTTGCAGCTGAAAATATGGAAAAATCTAACATTCAATAGAAATGGCTCTCGTGAAACATCCATGGAAAGGGCTACATCAATAAAGCCTGGTAGAGAGCTTTATCTAGTGACCAGACTGGACTTGTATATTTGATTGTGAATTAAAAAGCAAAACACGTTTACATGCCGAACATGTTGTTTAGAACCCAGTTGTCGTATGTCATCCATATTCCAACAAGAAAACGTAAACGTGTTAGAAGAGAGGTCAGGACAGTGGAATCTGGCAGTGTGACAGAACCACAATGAGGTACTAGCGCCAAGAGGCACTACATGGTGGAATCTGACATATAGGTTCAATCATCATTATTATCATCACTGAGACCAAAATACTTAGCAATGTGTCTAACGGCCTGAACCATGCTACATGGACGGGTCGAACCTTCTCAGGCGAGTATCCGGGGCAGCGCTGAGAGACGCTATCCGCTTTGGGTTTCATATTAAGGCGCTATAATCTGGCTTGATCTTCGTGGCTGCTTTAGTAATTCATTGATTCGAGATTGAATTAGTAGAAGTTCGCGGATATCTGAGGAGGGCTGGGGCAGCGATGGAAGTGCTGACAAACAATGCGGAGGAATGTTCAGGAGAGTCGACTCGGCGGGCCACCGTAGCTGGGGAAGCAGGTGGGAGGAATGCGAGGAGCAAGGAATGTGAGAAACCAGCCGTGCGGAGGAATTTTGAGCAGCCTTGAGTAGCGGTCGATAGCGGGGAGGCGAGCCACGTCATGAGAGGTCCCGTAATCTCCAAGACAGGAGGCCATGCTTCTAGCTAGAAGAATGTGGCGGATCAGGGGAACCTGTAATCTTATGTGTATTTAATCAGTGCTTAATTTGAGCCCTTGGTTGCAGGTGGGGCTCGCCGGTATTTATATTTGGGGACCAGGAACTATTTTTCATTGAAAGAGTTTACTCCAGAATAAGAGAGAGAAACGCAGAAAAGTGCAGAAGAAAGAGGAGCACTGTGACAAAAGGATTAGACGGATGAGAAAGAACCTACAAGAGTCAGATGAAGAGGATGACATTGTAGGATGGCAGATGAAAGGGGTATGAGGTGGGCGGGAACAAAAGGAATTAGCGGCCACATGCTGGCAAATGGTGACCTGCAGAGCGCGTGAATGGGAAGAGCGGCCGGCCGTGGGAGGATTGTTGGGGAAGTAGGAGAGTGCTGGTGTGCGCACGCGGGGGCTGGGAGCGGGGCCTTTGAAGTGTGATGTGAGGCACTGACAGACAAATGGTGGTTTGTAACGTGGCTGGTTTGTGCACGTGCATAGATCACATGAACTGTGCTTGATCCGCCATTGCCAGACTGTTCTTTTGCACTTACTATAATCTCCGCCAGCAATGCGCAAGCGCATTGGCAGGCCGAGATCTTGGAAGGAATTCATAACACATGACAGCGGTTTGGTTAAGAAAGCATGGTACAAACAATGGATTGAGCAAAAAGCCCCCAAGCATTTCATTGTCACTGCACGGAGTCATAAAAAGAAATCCCCTGGTATGCACCTATTTTACCTTACTGTACTTGTAGTAAAGACACTCGAATTACTGACATCCTGAGGCATTGTACCTACTACGAGGGCCGTGTCCTGGGGTACAACCCCCTCTGCCCCCTCACCTTGCACCCGTGCACCTCCCCCACTGCCCAGCTCATCGGCCGCCAGCTGCATCCAGGCGCACACCTTGTAGACCGTGGCCGAGTTACAGAAGAAGAAGAGGCCGAAGCAGAGCATGGAGCCAACGATCAGGAACATGGAGATGCCCACGAAGAACATGGCGGTCCTGAAGGCCCCGGAGGGGATGCTGGCGAAGTCCAGGGCGCTGCCCTTGCAGATGAGCTCGGAGGTGAGCGCGTTGCCGATGCAGTAGCTGAAGAGGCCGAAGTAGCCGGCCTGCGGGGTGTTGATGCTGTCCCCGATCCAGTAGGGCTGGATAAAGATCACCACCATGATGATGGTGAAGCAGATGGTGACGACGGCCCAGAGCACGCCGATGGCGCGCGCGTTGCGCACGTAGTTGGTGTGGTAGATCTTGGCGGCCTCCTGGGCCGGCAGCCTCTTGGTCATGGCGCCCGCGGTCAGTGGCTTGCTTCAGGGCGACGCTGGGGCTGATTCACTTTAAATTGCTGTACCTCATTCACTGTCACCCAGAAAGAGACGCTGTTTTAGGAGGGCGAGACCAGGAAGTCAGGCATCCTTGCCCGTGACATGGGCGGGGCCTGTGACGCGGCCGGAAGAGGCCGGTGATGCTCGTTGTTGCGGGGCTCCCATCATGGAGTGCCCCGCGTGTGGAGATGCGCCGGAAAAAAGCACGGTGAGTGAAGGGGGATCTGTGTGTGCGCGCCCCGTGAGTGGTGGGGGAGGGGGGTGTGTGCATGCGTGTGTGTGCCTGCCTGCCTGTGTGTATGCCTGGGGGGGAGGGGGGTGAGTGTGTGCGCATGGGAATGTGTGTGTGCATGCGTGACTTTGCCTGTGTGTGATTGCGAGAGCATGTGAATGGCAGGCAGGGGATGTGCACAGCGCCGTGCGCGCCCTCGAGGGCAAATCGGAGATGGCAGAGTCTCGTGCATGGACACCGTCTCACATTCCCCCAGGCACGCCAGCAAAAGATGTCTTCGCAGACAAAGCAGGCTTCGCCTGCTTTTTAGGTCTGCTCGACCTAAAAAGGGGTTAGGCAAGGGTGTGTCCTGGCCCCTTTCCTCTTTACACTATATACTAATGGGCTGGAAAGAGAGATGATGAAGGGGTGCCAGGATCTCCCAATGGTGAACAATCGTCCAATACCTGCACTCCTCTATGCGGACGATACCGTCATATTAGCTCGTACCCCCGGCGAACTTCAAAAGAATTTGGACAGATACTCTACATTTATGGCAGGCCTTGACCTGAAGATAAATATCAGTAAAACCTTTGTCATGAGGGCAAGTTCTGGCCAAAAAAGCAAAAGTAAAATGAGGGACATCTATCTGAATCAAGAAAAAATAGCAACTACACAAAAATACTCCTATCTAGGCATAACAATAGATCATAAACTATCCTTGAAACCGGCTGTAGAAACGAGAAAACTTCTTTGTTTAGGAACAACTACAGCCCTTGTCAATTTTACCAGGAAGTTGGGAAAGAGAGCTCCCGCTGAAATTATTACGATCTATAAAGCTAAATGCCTATCTGTGGCTTTGTACGGGGCGGGTCTCTGGGGCTTTGTGGCTACGGATAGCATTCAGAGAGTCGAAAACTCTTTTCTGAGATTTCTTCTTGCAGTTCCTGGGAGTGCGGGAACCTTTGCCTGTCATACAGAGCTGGGTCTTGTATATGTGACGGACATAGCTAAAGCTGAACCACTTTTACTATGGCGCAGGATTTGGACTTCGGATAAAGGAACTCTCACCCAATCTATTCTATCCGACTGTCTAAAAATGGACAATGCTCGCAGGTCTAGGTGGCTGTGCTACATTGCGAGGTTTTTTCACGACTTGGGTTGGGATAAATATTACCACAATCCCTCCTCAATATGTGAGGTTTCGAGGAAGGTCTTAAAAAAGAAATGTCTCGCCCATCTCGAAGAGCTGAGACTGATGAGTGAAGCCGCCAAACCTTCTGTTACCCACAGTTTAACGATACAATTGGTACCCACTATACAGCCGTACCTCACTTATAACACCACGAGTTACGAGCATTACCTTTTGGTAAGATTCAGGTTGAACTTTTTCCATCGAATGGTTGCTTCTCCAGCTCAAAACAACTGTGCTAAAGAACTCTTGTGTTGTCCTTGTGATGACACTTCACTACAATCGACTTTGCACACCATTCTTTTCTGTAAATTTTATACTGAATCCAGGAAAAATGGCTTATTCCGTTTCTTAGGCGTATTGGTTATAGACAATGTCGCCCAGCTTTACTTTTGTTACAGATGTTGGAGGGAGAGCAGTTGGTATTTATAATAGTTAGCTTTCTTAAATGTATTGTTCGCCATCGCAGGAACTTAGATTAATATTGCACGGAGATTAGTTCTGAAATTTATTAACACAAACAAGTAATGTAATTTTTTTTGTTTAATCTTATTGGATCTATTCTGTTGGTTGTGAATCGTCTTAACCAAAGATCAATTACTTGTTATGTATATGCCCATTTCTGTTTCCTTGAAAAAAGACGAGGTGGGGCATATATTTTTTAACTTGTAAATACCATGTTTTTTTATTGTACTTAGGTACGGTATTTTTTATTGTATGTATTTATGTATGATCATTTTATTGTATGCTTTTATGATTTGCAACCAAAATCGAAATAAAGCAAGAATTGAATTGAATTGAATTGACTCACAGATGGCAGCCTCCAGGCGCAAATGCAAGGTTGTTGGAAGCCTGTTGTGTCCCTGAGGCTTCAGATCAGTAGGACAGCCAACTAGCCCTTGGAGTCACTTTGTGTTCCGGGTTCAAGAGATGCAGGCCCAGTCCTATTCCCCTAGGCAAAAGAGCAGCAGTCAGCAGTTCATTAAGAGCAGAAGTCCAGCAGAGTGTCAGTCTTTTCAGTAGCAAAGCAGTCCTTCTTCCTGGCAGGGTTTCCGCAGACCCAGAAGTGTACGAAAGAGTTGGTGCCTGAGTTCCGGCATTTATGCACAGTTGTGCCTTTGAAGTGGGGAGTAGCTTCTAGAGGCATGCCTTTAAAGTATGCAGGTGCAATGGCCCTGGGGTCAGACTAACTTCAGGGGGTAAGCAGTCCTTTGTGTGGAGATAGGACACAGACTGTTCAAGTGTAAGTGCGGCTGGGCCCAGCTCCTCTTACCCATCCTGCCAGTGATGGCCCATCCAGTCATACCTCAGCTCCCCATTGTGTGTGTTTGTCTAGGAGGAATACACAAAGCCCAAGTGTTGGCTATACTCAGTCATGTGATCCAGAGACAGGCTGCAGGTACCAAATGGCTTGGGCAAGAAAATGGGAACTTTCTGAAAGTGACATTCTCAGAATAGCAATTTAGAATCCGACTTTACCATAAGTTAGGATTTTAAATTGTGATTCCAGAGGCAACAAACAAACTGGTTACCTATTTCTATTTGGAAATTGCACTTATAAAATGTAATAAGGTAATTCCACTGATATTTTATGGGGGGGTAGGCCTTGCAGTAGTGAAAAACAAATGTAAACATTTTTCACTATCAGGATAAGTAAAATTTGAAAGCACATGTCCTACTTTTTAAGTAGATCGCACGTTGCCCAATGGTTGTAAAGGGCCTACCCTATGGGTGATTTATATGTATCAAAAAGGAATGTTTTGACCTAGCAAAAGGTTTACTTTGCCAGATTGAAATGGCAGCTTAAAACTGCACACACAGGCTCTGCAATAGCACACCTGACACATTTTTTTTTACGTATTACTGAAGTGGGAGGCACAACCAGTGCTGCAGGCCCACTAGTAGCATTTCATTTACAGGCCCTGGGCACATTTACTAGGGACTTTCAAGTAAACTATATATGCCAATTGGGTATCAGTTAATGTTACCATGTTTTAGGGAAAGAGTAGAAACACTTTAGCACTGGTTAGCAGTGGTAAAGTGTGCACAGCACTAAGGCCAGCAAAAACAAAGTCAGCAAAGCCAGGAGGTCTGAGGGCAAAAAGCTCGAGGAAACCAACACCAAGGATGTCAGGTCTAACACCTACATTTTCCGAAGGTTTAGAAAGAGCTCCCATTCCCCATCAGAGCAGCCAGCCCAGTCCTCAAATTCAGAAAGAAACTGAAAAGCTGGCCCAGTCTGCACCTTCCCAGGCACCATGATACTTTCCCGGGTGATGAAAATACAAATAATATAACAAAAATCGATCAATGTGTTTGCCTTCAAAGTTAAGGGGGGCCTAATAATGATTTGTTTCAACGTCCCCTTTTAATTTCTGTCCGATCTGAGACCAGGAGGAAACCACCCCACTTAAAAGCCATGCCAACCATATATACTTTTTGTCACTATCTCCCAACATACTTATCCCTTTAAAAATACTAAATGACACACACATTCTCCCTTCCTTATACAGCAACCACACACATTGATTCCCCCTCCCATTGAAACACACATACACAAAGCACAAACACATCCTTAAAAGGCCCTCCTATTGAGCATTTCCAGTACTATACCTAACTAATACAGAACATAAGCCCTTATGTATCAACACATTTCCCTTGAACCCCCCTCCCTCATGACACAGATTAGGGCAAAATATATCGAACCCATAATCCTGTACTCATACTCAAAACAGAAGATTAGGATTAAACCACTTAATGATATCACCACCACATATAGGGCCACTTGCATCAATAGTAGAACTAGCTATTACCTAATTGCGACTTTCTGCGAATCGCAATTAGGTTATCGCTATTCCTAATGTTTGAAACTCCATGAGTTTCATTTAGCGATTCAGAGTGCGTAACAAATCGACCTACCTCAATAATATTAACGAGGCAGGTCGCAATTTGCGACCCATTAGGACTCGCTAAAATTGTAAGAATTGTGGCTCGCTAGGGTCAGCAGACCACCATGTCTGTGATTGCTTTTAAATAAAGCAATCATTTTTTTAAATGCAGCCCATTTTCCTTAAAGGAAAATGGGTTGTGTTTAAGATTTTTTTTTAAGAGCAGGCAGTGGTCACATAAACCACTGCCATCTGCTCTTTATTTTTTTTTTTACAAACATTCACAAACTGGAAAGGGTCCCTTGGGGACCCCGTCACATTTGTGAATGGTTTACAACCTACTTGAAGTAGGTGGTAAAATGCAAATGTTTTGCGACCATATTTCGGTCGCAAAATATTCCTACATACCACAGCAATTCGGTATTAGGAAGCAGCGGCCTAACCATGCCCCTTCCTAATACTGAATCGATATGTATTCACAATTCCAAGTTGCGATTTGGTAATATGTTACTGAATCGCAAATTGGAATTTATAAATCCCAAAAGTCATTTTACCAGTCGCAAACAGCCCGTTTCTGCGAATCGGTCTGTTTGAACCTGTAAAATGCATCATACATATGGCCCATAGTATCCTCTGTTCAAAGCAGACCTACAGACTTAAAAGCGACCCAGGAGCGCAGCAATCAATACTATAGCAGTTGCAGTGGCACTAGGGACCAGGTGCATTAGAGAGCCACTAAAATCCAATAATGGCTCTATTTTATTACCTAAATAGGGGAGCCCATTTGACTTGCTTGCACGGGCCATTGGCAACTTTTTTTTTTTGGAGGCTCCTGAAGAAGAACTACATCTGGGGAAAGAAGTTTAAACAATTGCAGCACTACCCCACGTTTGATCCTATCCCCCAACCCATTCACATTCCAACTCATCAATTTCAGCTCCCTACCCCCATCCGAAAGTAAAAGTTCAAACCCCAACGACAATCAAGCACTTCGATCAGAAAGTCTGACAATACATTGCCTTGCAAAAATACAAACACACACCCCAACAAGAACACCCCACTCCCCCACCAACATCCCGTTACAAACCCCCCCACCCTGCAACCCTGCATAAGACTAAAAAGCCACCCCAACTTGCAGTATGCCTGTCGCCCCCACATCAACTAAGTAACAAAAAAGAAAGTCAGAGGAGGAAAGAGACCCACCAATAGCCCGCAACCCCCCAGGATGTCACAACCATTCATATTACAGTAGTAGCGAACCACATTTCGAGGCCAGCTGGGGGACTCCAGAAATCAGGCAAAGGTGTCTATTCCTGTTCCCTCGGTCCGCCTTCTGCCCCTCCGGATTGTTCCTCTGGTGCAGGATAGTTAGGTAGAGTGTCAAGCCAGTCGGCCACTGCATCCGGCCGATCGCAAAAATAAGTGCGCCCTGCATGTTCGATTCTCAACTTGGCCGGAAAGAGCATAGCGTACTTTAAGCCCATATCACGCAGTCTCCTCTTTACCCCCAAGAAACCAAGTCTCTGCCGTTGAACAGTTTGGGTAAAGTCCGGGTAGAAGTTGATAGTAGTATTCTCGAACTTAGTAGGTCCACTCACCCGCGAAGCCTGCAGGATAGCATCTCTGTCGCAAAAGTTGAAAATCCTTGCAATCCGGGCACCCACCTTTGGCTTACCACCCGGCACTCTATGGGCCCGCTCGACCATGAAAAATGTACTTAGTCCCTTGGGTGCAAGATGGTTAACAATCAAGTTTTCGACGAAGAGGTCAGCTGCAGAGTCTTCCGCCTGCTCCGGGACACCGATAATGCGAACGTTGTTCCGCCAAGCCCTCCCTTCAGAATCCTCCAGACGACGAACAAAGAAATCATTGGAGGCCCTCAGATTGCGGACCCCCGTTTGCAGATAAGCAACACCGCTCATCAAACTGGAGGTCTTAATGTCCAACGACTTGACTTTCTCGTTACTTTTTGTCAGGTCTGTACGGATCAGATTAACATTGATCACCACAGTATCGAGTTTATGGGCGAGGGTCTCCATTTGTTGCCCAAGGGAGGATTTGATCCCATCTATGGCGGCCATTACGTTCTGTAGGGTCGGTTCCGTTGCCGAAGTCGTAACATCTCTAGTGTCCTCCAGCGTTCTGCCCGGTTCGCTAGGAGATCCCTTAGTTTGGGCATAATGGTCCATATTGTTAGTCTGGGTATAGCCACCCCGCCTGGTTGTCTTGAGCTTCTGCTTTTCACCCTCTGGTTTCCCGGCCATTGCGGAGCACAGACCGACGTGAGGCAGATAGACTAGGTAGGAAGGTGGCGGTTCCAGGACCTCGGGCCGTGGCCCAGCGTCACTCAGGAGGGCACACACCAGGTATCAAAGCAAGAGTCTCAAAGCAGTGAGGAGGTACACTCGGATGTAGCAGAGAACAGCCGACCTCTGCTCTAAGGGGCCGCTTGCTTTCGAATCTCCCTCAGGGAAAGGCCAAATCGAAAGTGAAAGTCAACCAGACCGGTCGACCCCACCACCTCAGGCCGATGTTGCTCAACTGCAGCTCGGGCACTGTGCCACCTCAACAGCCGAACCATATAAACTAAGTGTCCAGGTAGGAATCATTCACAGTGTAAATTATACATTCAACAGTGTCATAACTATGATCACTAAATTGGAGAGGGTAACCGAGGGGTTTCAGCAGCAACAAAAAATGAATAGTATCAAAAATATATATTTATTTTTTGATTTTCAATCATAAACTTTTTGTGTTTTTCAGTTTTATCCAAGAATCAGAAGTCCGGCAACATTAAACCACCAACAACCATATATCACAAATCATATGGTGGCATATAAACACCTTTACCACATAGTGTGGACACAATAAAGGGACCACATGCACGTTATTATATATGCAGCCTAATTCACAAAATATAGTTACAAGTGAATTATACAATATGGTTATATAAAAGGTGTTAGGCGTCGACGTTTCGGTCCATGTAGGTCAAAAAGATCCGGAGGACCATCTTCAGGACAGAAAGAGTTGCACATAGGTATCTAATACAAACATAACAACATTAAAAAATCAGTGAAACCCTAGGGTACACGGAGATTTTTGCAGCTCAATATAAAGAACAAAGTGACAAAACACTAGTGACAAACCACTTTACTGGGACATAACTCGGTGTGGCATGCACCTTTAGACAACCACCAAGTGTACGTAAAATAACACACTTCCACAAATGTGCCAGAGAAGGAAAATGCCAGAACCAAGCCAGAAACAAACCAGAAACAAAACCAGTTGACAAGTGCCCTTAGGACCTTATTATTACAATGCAAGGAAGGTTCGGAGCGATAACCCATATCTTAGGCATGCACTACCAAATTTAACCTGTGTCCTGTGTAGTACTTACAGAAAGCCAAAAGCCAAAACGCCTTACAAGTCGTTCTGTAAATCAGTAAATGGATGGGTAAATAGCGCTGCGTGAGCTAAAGAATATCGTTCAATAACTGAGCATGCACATAAGGTGACTTACATTTGGCGGCCGCCCGAACTTCTGAAAAAACAGGCAAGTACATAATCAGGAGCCTGTCTACGCCAATACTACCTTAAATCTAGTACTATCATGCTTTGCACTTACTTCGCTAGCCAAGAGACGCCGGCTCTAAGGAGTCCGTGTGTCTTCTCCGTGAACAATCGCGGAAACCATCCTCTTCCGCATGTGACGTTAATAACGTTAGGCGTCATGGCGTCACTTAGACAGGGAACTTGGCGGCCATCTTAGAGTGGACTAAAAGGCTTACTAGTCTAGTTACAACAAAACAATCATACAATGAAGAGAATAATAACAGACTAATAAAATTACAAATACAAATACAAATACCCAAACGTCCTGTACTCCAGTGAGTTTCATAATCTAGATGAATGATTAATTATCACATACAGCCGTATGTGACAGTCCAGACTCGAAGGACCTTTACATTAGGGTAGCCAATGAATGCCATTCAATAAGCGTGTTCAGCCCATTTTCTACTGTATCATATAGCCAAATCAGTTTGTTCTCTCTTTGAGCAAGCAGTTTTTCCACATTAGGTCTTCTCCTTGTACCCTTTACACATTCAATAACAAACCATTTCATATCAGTGGGAGCATGTGACATGTTATTGAAATGCTCAACTAGAGGCGCCGTGTGAATTTTGCATCTAATGCGGGACTGATGTTGTGTTATCCGTTTCCTTATTTCCTGTGTTGTTTTTCCTAGGTAGTTTAGGCCACAAGGACACTGGATACAGTAAACCACATTTTTGGTCATGTAATTTACGGGATAATCTCCCCTTTGGTCAGTTCCTCCGAATCCGGAGGAATTGTACAAAGAGGGAAGATTATTTTAGGGAAGCAAAAATTTTGCACGCTTATTGAATGGCATTCATTGGCTACCCTAATGTAAAGGTCCTTCGAGTCTGGACTGTCACATACGGCTGTATGTGATAATTAATCATTCATCTAGATTATGAAACTCACTGGAGTACAGGACGTTTGGGTATTTGTATTTGTATTTGTAATTTTATTAGTCTGTTATTATTCTCTTCATTGTATGATTGTTTTGTTGTAACTAGACTAGTAAGCCTTTTAGTCCACTCTAAGATGGCCGCCAAGTTCCCTGTCTAAGTGACGCCATGACGCCTAACGTTATTAACGTCACATGCGGAAGAGGATGGTTTCCGCGATTGTTCACGGAGAAGACACACAGACTCCTTAGAGCCGGCGTCTCTTGGCTAGCGAAGTAAGTGCAAAGCATGATAGTACTAGATTTAAGGTAGTATTGGCGTAGACAGGCTCCTGATTATGTACTTCCCTGTTTTTTCAGAAGTTCGGGCGGCCGCCAAATGTAAGTCACCTTATGTGCATGCTCAGTTATTGAACGATATTCTTTAGCTCACGCAGCGCTATTTACCCATCCATTTACTGATTTACAGAACGACTTGTAAGGCGTTTTGGCTTTTGGCTTTCTGTAAGTACTACACAGGACACAGGTTAAATTTGGTAGTGCATGCCTAAGATATGGGTTATCGCTCCGAACCTTCCTTGCATTGTAATAATAAGGTCCTAAAGGCACTTGTCAACTGGTTTTGTTTCTGGTTTGTTTCTGGCTTGGTTCTGGCATTTTCCTTCTCTGGCACATTTGTGGAAGTGTGTTATTTTACGTACACTTGGTGGTTGTCTAAAGGTGCATGCCACACCGAGTTATGTCCCAGTAAAGTGGTTTGTCACTAGTGTTTTGTCACTTTGTTCTTTATATTGAGCTGCAAAAATCTCCGTGTACCCTAGGGTTTCACTGATTTTTTAATGTTGTTATGTTTGTATTAGATACCTCTGTGCAACTCTTTCTGTCCTGAAGATGGTCCTCCGGATCTTTTTGACCTACATGGACCGAAACGTCGACGCCTAACACCTTTTATATAACCATATTGTATAATTCACTTGTAACTATATTTTGTGAATTAGGCTGCATATATAATAACGTGCATGTGGTCCCTTTATTGTGTCCACACTATGTGGTAAAGGTGTTTATATGCCACCATATGATTTGTGATATATGGTTGTTGGTGGTTTAATGTTGCCGGACTTCTGATTCTTGGATAAAACTGAAAAACACAAAAAGTTTATGATTGAAAATCAAAAAATAAATATATATTTTTGATACTATTCATTTTTTGTTGCTGCTGAAACCCCTCGGTTACCCTCTCCAATTTAGTGATCATAGTTATGACACTGTTGAATGTATAATTTACACTGTGAATGATTCCTACCTGGACACTTAGTTTATATGATTTACATGACCCAGTCCCGGTGGGATTATTGGGTGGCTCTGTTCTAATACTACCTCAACAGCCGGGCATCACGGAGGCGTAGGCCGCAATCTTCAGAGCACCACAACTCCAGTCTCCGGGGTCCGATTCGGAATCTGAAAGCAGATCTCGCCTCACCCGTGGTTCATCTTCACAAATATGTCAATGAAGGACAGGATAAACGACAGGATAGATGTGGGAGGCTACGAGGGTCTCGGGAGCCCTGTGCTCACGCGGCCATCTTGGTCGCGCGCGAAGCTCCACCCTCAAGTTCTACCAGTGTTATCTCCACCTAGAACTACAGATGTTAAGACCTACCAATGTCAACTTCATGTAGATTGACAGATGGTATGACCTACCGGCGTCACCTCCTAGTAGACCAACATATAGTACAACATACCAACCTACTTAAAGTAGGTGGTTTAATGCAAATATTTGTGGTCGTATTTCGAACGCCAAACATTCCTACATTCCACTGCAACCCAGTATTAGGAAGGTGCGGCCTAAACATGCCCCTTTCTAATACCGAATCGGTATGTAATCACAATTCCAAATTGGGATTCGGTAACATGTTACTGAATCGCAAATTGGAAGGCAATTTACCAGTCGTAAACAGGACGTTTGAGACCTGTAAAATGGATGATACATATCACCCACAGCTTCCTCAGTTCAACGCAGACATACAGACTGTATAAGCAACCCAGCAGCGCAGCTATTGATAGTGTAGCATGTGCAGTGGCACCAGGGACCTGGTGCATTAGAGAACAACTAAAATCCATTTATGGCTCTATTTTATTAGACCAGTGGACAGGGGAGCACCTGGCCATTTGCAACCTTTCTGCTCCAATAGACCTATCAGTGTCACCTCCACCTAGAACAACAGATGTTAAGACCTACCAGTATCAACTTCATGTCGATCGACAGATAGTGTGACCTGCCCATGTCACCTCCAAGTAGACCAACAGATAGTACGGCATACCAACTTATCAGTGTCATCTACACCATGTGGCATGTGCTGCAGTATGCGTCACTGTAACTTGTCAACTCTGCATCACTTGACAACAAAACCTCAGTACATCCTGGCTGATTATATACTATCCCCTCCCCTTTTTCCAGTTTAATCTTGTCCTTTCCCACTCCTTTTCTTTTGTTAAGATTTGTCCCGGCCTCTGTCTGTTCCACTTCTGTCCATATTCCAAAGTTACGCAACTCTGTAAACCCTATTCACTAAATGTTGACAAGAAAATTTGGTAGCACAATCCACACACTTACAAGCTTTATGCTCACCAATGATGCACTTCCACACCATAACCTCTCATGCAGTGCTTAGTTTGTTCTCAACCTGGCAAGTGATGGGTGCCGATACTTATTTTTGAGGAGAGGACATTGTTTTCATCATCAGACTTTGACCCAGAGCAAGAATGAGAAAGGCATACAAGGGAGGCAGGTGGTAGAGAAAGAGAAGAACTGGAAATGGTGACAAAGGAAGAAAGCTGATATTAATAAGAACCTGCAGAGTTTAGATAAAGAAAGTATAGGGTGGTAGACCCCTGCATTCAGTAGCAGGCTCTTAAGAAACGGTTTAGACCTCTGCACTTTTATATTTCTTGTTATTAAACAGACCATTACTCTCGTACAGTACAGCCTTGTGACTTATAGTCAACGTGGCACCAACTTTGTACCTGCTTCCCAACCTTTTAATAAGGAAAAAGAAAAATATCAGTAACAGATTTCTTGTAATATAATGTGCCTCAACGACCTTTCTTACCAATTTCCTAAAAATGTTCCTACTCACAACTGCTATTTAAATGAATGGCTTCTTACCAACATGTATTGTACTTTCTACATCACTACACTAAATCAATTAGTGTAATGTTCCTAGTGTTAATATTTAATTATTTAGGCTTTAAATATCTACCCTATTCCATTTCAGTCTACCTCCGTCCAATCCATTACGATCCAATGTACCACACTACACTACAATCTACCCTACTCCACACAATCTAGCTTAATCAACCCTACTCCAGTCTACCCCCTCTACCTCAATCTACTGCACTCCACTCAAATCCACCCCAATCTTCTCCAATCTACAGTCTACCCAGTTTCACTCAAATCTACCCCAATCCAATCCAACCCACTTGAGTCTATCCCATTCCACTCTTCTCCACTTCAGCCAACCACAGTCCACTTTACCCCACTCCACTCCAGACTGCACTGCAATCTATCCACCTCCTCTCCACTCTAATCTATACCATTTACTTCAATGTATCCACTCCACCACAATCTACCCCACTCCAATCTACCCCACTCCACTCTACCACACTCCATTCCACCCAATCAACTACCCTCCAATCTATCCCACTCCAATCTACCACACACCTCAAATCTACCCCACTCCACTCCAATCTAACGCAATCCACCCCACTCCAATCTACTCACCTCACTCCAATCTACCGTAACTCCAATCTACCCCATTCCAATCTACCCCATCTACTCCACTCAGTCAACTCTAATTTACCCCTCTCTGCCCCACCCCAATGCAATCTACTCCACCCCATTCCACTCTACCCCACACCAATCGTTCCTCTTCTGTTCCACTCCAGTCAACTCCACTCCATTCCAATCTATACCACACCCCCAATCTACCCACTACACTACACTCCAATCTACCCCACTCCACTCTTCCCCAATCTGTCTCACGCTACTCCAATCTCGACTCCACCCCAATCTATCCCACTCCACTCCAATCTACCCCACTCCATTCCACCCAATCTACCCAGTCCATTCTGCCCTAATCCGCCACTCTATTTCACTCTACCCAATCTATCCCACTCCACCTAAGTCTACTCCACTTCAGTCCAATCAAACCCAGCCCACCCCAATCCACCCCAAAAGACCCTATTCCAATCTACCCCACTCCTAACTACCCCAATCTACCTCCTCCATTTCATTCTACCCTACTATATTCCACCCAACCTACCCCACTCCACTCCAGCACACTCCACTCCACTCATCCTTAGTCAAACCCAGTTTATCCCTTTCAACTCTACCCCCAATATATCCCACTCCACTCTTCTCCGATCAACTCTACCCCCACTCTAATCTCCCCAATTCACTTCACTCTAATCAACCCCAATGTACTCCACTCCAGTCTAACACACTCCACCCAATATACTCCACTCCACTTCAATGTACCCCACTCAAATCTACCTCACTCCAATCTACCCCACTCCATCCATTCCATTCTACCCCCATTCCACTACATTCAAATCTATCACAAGCCACACCTGGTCATTAACTTTTAACCACCCTGAACAACTGCCACAATGGTGAAAAACTTGGCTAAAACACTTTGCCAAAGCCAAAAGCTCCTGCATAGGTGAGATCTGTTGGCTTTACCAATGTTTGTTAAATCCTGCATCCTCTGTGTATTTTTAAGTTATGTGCAACCCAAAGAACAATCCCCAATCCTTGTGAGAAAAGCAAGCAGGGTATGTGGAACACGTCTTGCAAGACCAGCTGCTCTCTGCTGTGTAGTGGCCCTCACCGGAAACGATCGAATAATGTTTGGGTGTCTGGCTAGAGATAACTGCATAAGGAGTCTGTCACACCCTGACTTCCCCTCAAATGCACACACACTAGCATGACAGAAGTTCAGGCCTATTTAGTCGTTAAGGCTTAGAAGAGCACGTGCAGGTTCAAGTACCCATAACACGACTCCGTTCTTCTTGCAGGATATTTCATTGTGGACACAGCAGACATCGTTCTGAATGGGCAGTCAAGAGCATCATGGGAGTTCCTACTTCACCACGTACTGGTAAGCATGATCAATATTTTAAGCCCAGTGGCGGCGTGTGAACCTCTATCTATTTAGCAGATAACAGTTATCAAGATGGGGTAGAACTGATCAGATTAAACACGCAGTGCATAATACTGGGCCTCTTAACCCCTTCTGTGCTCATGATGAGCTCAGCTCGTCATGAGGCACAGTGCTCATGTGCTGATGACGAGCTGAGCTCGTCATGATCCCACCCATTTCTATTATGGTCCAGCACAGCAGGGGAATATCTCAAGCAGCCAAGGGTTTAATACAGAGGCAGTATGGGGCCTGGAGGATTCATAGCAGCTTGGTGCCAAATGAAAAGCTGTCAGGGCAGAGTTAGTGAGCAGAGTGTCAGAACATTTCTGACATTCAGCAGACCGTCCCCTCCTCTCTCCCCACCCTTTCTGAGACAGAGGTCTGTGAAAATTCCATTTCCTTATTCCCAGAAGGCATCTGTGTTAATCTTCCCTAATCAAGCTCTGTGTGTTCCGCAAGTGTGGTATACATGGAAACGCGCCCCTAAACATCAGCGTCTTTGCGGTTGAGGAGTACGGATACACGGGAGTTCACGGTCTAAGATTGGAGTGCTATTTAACATTGATTAAGCTCGACAGTCAAGTACTCTTGAGATACACGTCACGCCTGAGTCGTTCATCTTTGGTCACGCTTGTTATCTAATCGTCTGCAATTCGAACCACAATAACAACAGGGGCACACGTTCACAAACATCTTGAGGGGAACGCGGTCTCTACGTGTTATCCCAGTACGATAGCAAGAGCCGGTGGTTAAAAGAATAAAAACACAATTGCTGTAAAGTTAATCCCCTGACGAAGGGTCGCACCCCAAATGCATTGGGCTTTCGCTAAATCATGTTACAATCCTGTACAATTGATATTGAGTATGTGAATTGGATTTGATTCATATATGGACTGTATTTAGTTTGATTTTTGCATGTAGATATTGCATAAAGATATTGAAAAATTGATGTGTAATACACTAAATGTATTGATTAATTTAATGAGTTTGTTTCTGCTCAATTGAAAAACTCTTCTATTATTCTATACTGTCACACAATTGGGTAGAAGCCTTAGGGACTTCATAAGAGTGCGCTGAGTGATAGGCACGGATTTTTCCGCATCTTATTTTCACAATACATAGAAATAGAACACAGCTGCCTACCAGCTCTCTCCCTGACTCCTATTTTTATTTTAATAGTTTTATATAGCACAAACATGATCCTTGCAGGTATCAGAGCCCTTTACAGAGTTACAGTGACCAGAGTAGTAAAAAACAGTAATATCACATTCTGTAAAAATTCAAAATTCACTAACAACCGAGTATCATAGTTCTGTCATTAATAACAACAAATAGACTTTGTTCAGATCACTGCAAGTACCAGGCAGTGTGGAGAAGCCGGGGGTAGGAGGGTGGGGGCAAAGACTTTAGTGCATGGAAAAGCGCAAAAAGGTAGCTTGAGATAAGTAATCTTGTGAGAGCCTGAAGAGACTTGAATCATGGGATCTAGGGAAGAAGTTTGGTCATAAGGAGTTCCCTGCCTTCTTTCTTGAATTATATGATTGAAGTATTCGTTCTGATTTCAGGAGGTAGTGACTTCCAGATTCTTGGGGCAATCCCAAAGAAGGCACAGGTGTAGGTTTTCTTCTTGTGGAATCTTTTAGGTTTCTGGATGTTCTGGAGCTTCAAGAGCTTCAAAACCACGAATAGCCGGAAACTAGTGTCTCCCAGATGATAGCACAGATGATTGAGTAGCATATCACCTACGTATTAACTTGGGGCAGACCTTATCAATGTTTAGTAGGTGAAGGCAAACTCCAGAGGGAATGGGAAAAATTGTTCAAAGTTAAATGATTTTCAGTTGCCTGAGGCAATCTGTCCTTGCGCATCAGGCCTGGTAGAGCCAACGTTTCTGACACATTCGACCATCGCACTTTGTGAGCACCCCTGCAGAAGACTACTGTGCTCTCACTCACCTGTGATTCCTCCTTTATTTTTGGAGTGAATGGTAAAAGCTGGTGGACTCTAGCCTTCTGAGAATTAATGGCAGTGGGACTGGATGAGGGGGTGGGCCCATACACCGCCAACTCCATCTGTTCTGTTCTGATGTCCCAAGGGCAGTGTGATCTGGATGTAAGAACTGCACATAGTTCTTGATACCATACAGGGTAAGAAACATATAGAACTGATGTCTTGTGGGCAATGTCACATCTTCAACAAGATGTCCTTCATATTGGGATCTTATGATGTACTAGTTCATGGCACTGTTTTTCGGTGTGTCCAAGTTTCTTAAGAGGCAGTCTGATGTAGACATCATAAAGACTGAACTAGGAGACCAACTCGTAACTGAAACCACACCATCAAAAGGAAGCTTTTTCACAGATTCTTGGACAGCTGCAGAGCATGATGAGACCTTTGGGAGTTTTGAAGCATCCTTTGAGTGGTTGGCTGCAGGTGAGAGAATAATATCTCTTAAGAGCATCAGTGGGTTGATTCTCTGCAGGAAGGCAAAGGGGGCGCCTTTTTGGAAACGTTATTCCGGCTTTAGAGGGTCATCTGAAAGGTATCAACTGAAGGGAAAGTCATTTCTGGTGGTTGGAGATGTAGCTTTCATTTAGTGGTGCAGAATAGGTAATTTCAAGAGAGAATTTAAGGATATCCTTCTAGAGGAGGGGAAGCAACTTATGTTTTCAGGACAAGTTATTGAGTCAACTTCTGGGGTAGAGAGGCAGAGTCTCTAAAGGTAAAGGAGATACCTTCTTTGGAAGAGTGGGGGAGGAGAAGCACCTTTTTAGATAAGGTGGAGTCTATATCAGGGTCGATGGTGATGAGGACTTTGGCTTTGAGTGAAGGAAAGGGAAATTAATTTCTGGGAAGTTGTGAGTTACTACTCAGCTTTCTCTGGAGTTTGAAGATGGGAGAATTCTCTAGGGCTGGTGTGGACGAGGGGAAGTCTACTATGAGTGTGAAAGTAATGTTAGTTTGGTGGATGTGGTGGGGCCCTCATGGGTAGGTGAAAATAATGATATTTCTTGGGTAGGAGGGTGAACCATCACAGTGGGTAAATGCAAGGCTAACGTGGTTCTCTTTCTGGTAGTGAAGGAGAGGTCATAATTGAGGAGGGAAGGGATCCCCATTTTCAGGTGGGATTAATAGGAGGTCTTTTGCAGGGGTGATGTGAGGAGAAGACTGGGTGACTAATGGAGTGAACGCCATCTGTGGGAATAAAGCATAGACCATCTGTATGACCAAAGAGAATGACCATCCCAGGCTAGGATACAGAAGGGGCATCTGCAATGGGAAACTGTCTCTGAAGGCCGGGCTCATAGGAGATACAATGTATGATGTGAGCCGCCTCAAATGGGGGGCACCACTGATATTTTTAAGAATGTAATTACTTAAGGAAGAGGTAGAACCACATGCAGGAAATAGGTGCATTTGTGTGGGTGAAGGGGTCACGTTTGGGCTGTTTCTCTTAGTAGGTTAATCTTTCAGGAGACCATATCAGAGGTAACGGAAGGACATGTCTAGGGTTGGGATGGAACTCAGTCTCTGGGGTGTCTAATAACTCATTTATACCTGGCATTGCGAGCTGGTAAGCAGCCGCAACCCCTCCCAATGGAGGATGCCTTCCAACGCCATGTTAATGTACCAATTCCTCAATTGGATTGGCTCAAAATACATACCGGGGTGAAAAGAGTGTCAGTGAGTACCCGCTTTAAATTGCTCCAATATAATTGTATACATATGACCTATCTATCCCCCAAACAACTACATGACATATACCCCACCAAAGACCCAGAGTGCCCGAGATGTCACTTGGAATAGGCTGACTTTTTGCTTATGACCTGGCACTGCTCCGTGGTGCATCATTCCTGAGTGGAGATTTTGGATCAGCTGGGTAAACCACAGGATGGAAGATTCTACAGATGGTGATGGTGTGTCTTCTCCCTGACAATCTCAAGAAAAAGCTCAGTAGATGATACGCACTTTTAGGCCTCCTTATTGCAGAAAGGCGACTTGCAATTCATTGGATAAGCCCCCGAGCACAAGCTATGGACGCTTGGGAGAAGGATCTCATAGAATGGGCAGGGGTGGAGGAGACACATATGAGGCAGACACAAAGAGACCCTAAAGCACAAGAAACCCTAACAGCATGGACGAGGTAGACTCAGAGCCTGATCTCCTATACACATTCCCAGAGGGGAGCCTCACCTGAGGGATCCGGCATGAATACACAAGACCCAGGGTAACAGAAAGTGATCCCCCCCCCACACAGTTGTTTGAGTATGGACCTGTGGGAGTTATAAGGAATATAATGACTCTATGAGGGACATGATCGGTGATGAAAGACTCTGGAAGGTTACCTTTCATGGAAGCTCAAGGGGGAGGGGAGCAGGGTCATTTTTGGGGGGTTGAAATGTTAATTCTAAAGTTTGGTAAACAGACCACGATGGACCGGGAGGGGTATGTGGGGGGGAGAACTTACTTGCAGGTCACTGACCATTTGTACTTGTGGTACTCATTCTCCTAATGTATGATCCTGAATTACCTGTACATGGAATGTCTTCCTGATTTTGTTGTACTGAAAATAAAGGTAAAAAAAAGTCTCTGGGGGTGCCGGGAAAGCCATATCTAAAATGGAGCGTCTGACAGGGGCACTCTTGGGATGAAAGGATTTCAGTTTCTTGGGAGGAGAACGCATTATTTAGGGTTAGTGGCGGCATCTTTGAGGTGAAGGGGAAGTAATTTTAGAGTGGGTGAGGTGGATGTCTTCTTGCTAAGGCTATCAGAGGAGACTCGTCTCTGGGGGTTGGGATCAGAGGGAATTCTGGAGGATAAAGGGAAACCCATGTCTGCTCTTTTGCTCTCCAACAAATGAATCCTTCTCTGTGACTGTGGATAAAGGAAAAGTCACTTAATGGACGAATCAATGAGAGGATATTTCTGGGTATGAAGAGGACTTCTCTGTAAAGTCATGTGGGCCTCGGGCGTTATTAACAAATTAGGGCCTGGAGATGCCAAACCACATGTTACACGTTGGTCGTCTTTGCTATCTGTTGCATTGCCAGCCCTGGATTATCTGCCTGAGATTTGGCAACACTTGTATACTTGGGGTGCTTCGTATCACCACTACAGGAATCCCACATTATCAACAACTATACAAGGACCCTTGTAGAGCAAAAAATATTACACAATGATATCCCCATGGCGACCGATCTTTCAGTACACAAAGCACTTTGCGTGTAGGGCTTGGCAGGAAGTCGCTTCCTGTTGAGTAAGGGCCGGGGTAAACCACATCACCAGAACCTGGCATGAGGTGCGAGACACCGCCCTTCGTGTGGGGTGGGCTCAGGATTCAGCCAGCCTCGAAAGGAAAATATGTGCTCACCCTTAACATCCACAAATATCGCAGCCTCGCTTTCCGACTCCTGTTTGTGGATCGGTTTAAACAGCAGTGCATTGCACTGCATATACAAGCGTCTGTTGCATATTGTTGTCAGCATTTCGAGGCGCCACAAACGTATTTATTTATCCTTTTTTTTGTAGGAAGAGATACTCTATTTTTATTTGGTGTTTGTGTAGGGCGTAATCTGCTATGAGTTTAGCATTGCAGTTCTTTTCCGAAGTCCGGGGACGTGCTTCCGGTACACACATGACATGAGTTGTGTTCAGTTTGTGGAGATGTTCGGTCATTGGAGGATTTCAACTGCTAAAAAGCTCTGACTGCTTTCTTCTTAAAATCCAGTCAGTGAAGAAAATAAAAGATAGTGCTCCCAGGGTTTGGAATTCTCCTCTTCCTTCCCAAATGCAGGACATTCACCTGCTAACTCTCTTTCAACAAACATTTGCAATGCAATATGTCTCGCATTTACGAGATTTTATGGTATTGGCATTGTAAATGACAATGCGCTGTATTTATGTGTTTGTTTTTAAAACAGATAAATAAAAAATATTGTCATTTACAATGCCAATAGGTCAAACTCTCTCACATGCAAGACCTATTGCATTGCTTCCTGTTGCAGAGGGAACACACGGGGAGGAGGAGGAGTCAGCTGCAATGAGCCGCACCGATTAATAGAGCAGCACGGCTCGTCAAAGTCTATTTTTTAAATATTGTAAGATTTTGGGGCCAGTTGTAGGTCGGTCGGTAACGGACGAAAATCGGTATTTTCGGCCGTTACCGATCGGTAAATATATGATAGGTATGTAGGGGGCATTATTTTACCGATTCGGTAAAATAAAAAATCGGTAAATTTACCGAATGTGAGCCACCCAGATGTAGGTGGGACTCTTCAGAGTCCCAGAGGCCTTACCGAATCGGTATTTTACCATCAAATCCAATTTGATGGTAAAATACCGATTCCGGTGTGCATGCACATGTGTGCATGCACACCTATGCCATGTGACAGGCAGACCTGCCCTTAGGGCATGTATGCCTGCCACATGGCACCCGAGCCTGTTTTGGGGGTGCCAGAGGGTGTCAAAGTGACACCCCCTGCACCCTTGTCAAAAAATCGGTATTTACCGATTTGGTAAATACCGAATCAGTAATGCCCATTCATTCCTAAGGGCTTCAAAGCCCATAGGAATGAATGGGCATTACCGATTCGGTATTTACCGAATCGGTAAATACCGAAATCATCCGATTCGGTATTCCAGCACATCTGGAATACCTACATGTCCACCCCATAGATTTACCGATTTTTAATTACCGAATCGGTAAAATTCGGTAATTAAAAATCGGTAAATCTATTTCACCTACATCTGGCCCCAGGTGAGCAGCACAGCATGTCACCTGTGGCGCACTGTTTACAAAAGCTTACAATTTTGGTAAAATAGACTTTGGTGAGCCGTGCCTTCCTTTTCTTCATCACGGCTCGCAGAAGTCTATTTTTTCAGTAGTGTAGGATTTTGGTAAGCAGCACAGTACGCCGACTGTGGCGCACTGCTTACTAACAGCTTACAATTGGTACTGGTAGAGTGCAGAACCTTAGATACGCATTTACGTGAGGCACGTTATATACGTAGGCGAAAGTGTAGACGGAAGAAATCCCCTGTGAGAATCGGAAGGTTAAGAACCACGGATTACGTGAACGAGAAGTAAGTGAAAACAAAGCCTAAATATTGGCACGTTTGGGTGTGTTTGGGTTCACACGCACTACAATAACGGGTAGTCCTTGAACAGCATAAAGAAACAGGGTAATGCATGTTTACCGCTGGCGCCTACGTAAACACTGTGGTTGAGTTTAATGAGGTACCGGTGTGGGGAGAGTGGTCACGTGAGGCACGACTGCATTAGTCAGGACAGGAAAGTGTTTTTAACCCCTTCGCTGCGGCGGCTATTCCGCTGCAGCGCTAAAGGTGCGGGGCGGCCGCGCGGCGGCCGCATGCTGGTGACGGAGCCGCTCCGTCACCAGCCGCGGTTGAGCTATGCTGGTGACGGAGCGGTTCCGTCATGACCTGCCCCGCTCATTAGAACGCCCGCGCAGGCGCGAAATCAGCGCCGCGCAGGCGCGGCGGCTGGGCCATGACGGAACCGCTCCGTCATCAGCACAGCTCAACTGTAGCTGATGACGGAGCGGTTCCGTCATCAGCATGGGAGGGGTTAATGGAAGTTGGAATTAGACGAGATCGGCGGTAAAGACACGCGGTCACCATGCAGTTTGTAAAATAAGTAGGATATCACGCCAATCACGGTGATGTTAAACTTTGACTCATGATATAGGCTAGACATCAAAGTACCCACAGTCTATAGTCCGGCCAGTTTAAAATCAAGACCATTAATAGGTACAATGCACAAGGGTCACGGGTAATAAAGTGTAGCCAATTTTTACACTAAATCCGATATTAATGGAATACATCACTCCCTTTACTTTCAGATAAAAGAAACAACGCTTCACTCTACCTCCTGTATAATTAATCATTACAGAGGTATGTATCACAGAAAGGAATCTGGCACATTAACTTATCACTAAAGAAATGATTAAAACAGGGATTTGAATAATTATCACATCCTAATTTATAGGTGTAAGGAACATCTATACTGTCTGAGTCGGCGGACCGGCAGTGCAGTTCTGAAAAAGACCAGGACTCCGAGTGGAGCAAGGTCTACAAGAGGTGAGCAAACGACCATGCCCTCAACTTATTAGTATATTATACCACTGACCAATCCCTGATACGTGTCCATTATATATTTAACAGGCTGTCCTACATATACAGTCCTGATGAAGACCCGCCCCTGATGCGCTAAATCACTGCATCGCTTCCCTGGGTTGAAACGTCGACGCAATCCCTTCTTACACGAACCAACTATTCAAAATCTTGTAGGAACCAAGATTAAATTGATGTACCTACCAGATTATTGTTTATATAGTTGTCGCTGCCAATAAGTATATGAATTAACCATTTTACTTGTTGTTTTAATAGATTATTATCTTTTGCACAAAATGTATGTGTCATGTATGTTTTAAGTATGTTTTAGGGACACCAACTGAAGTAATTTGTGTTTCAAAATATAAGAGTTTATGAGTAAAAATGTACTTTCTGTTTTTACTTTGTGGTCAGTGTGTTTGATTGTGCTGATATAAGTATCACTATCTTTGTATCCTGATTAGGGACGAAGTTTACAAGAAATATAATTGAAATACTAAATCATTGGGTATTCCGGTCCGACAGAACCATCATTATTTAGTTTATTATCCCCCAGGTTCTGAGGGTTACAGGGTCACCCCATTACATGTAATGGCGTATTATGGAAGGACTTCAAAGTGACCATTAGGGGGGTCTGCATGGGTGCGCAGGCCGGTGTATAGAGGGATCTAAGATGGAGAATTCATAAATTTGCTGCTGAAATCTCTGCGCTGGAGCGTGCTTATAAGAAGGACCCCTCTCCTAAGCTGTTGTCAGCCATTCGGAGCCTTGTGACTGAACATAATGATACTGTGGATCAAGATCTGGTGCATAGTTCCAGATAAAACCCAGCGTGATATTATGGGGAGGGGGGCAGACCAAGCCGCTCTCTGGCACAAAAATGAGCGGCTCCACTTAGTCAGGAATACATCACGGAGTTGCAGGTGGATGAGGGGGTTGCGCACTATACTACACCGGAGATTAGTGAGCTAGTCCTTAGCTTTTATTCCAAACTCTATGCACAACAGCCTACAGTGCAGACAGTGGACATACATTCTTATCTTGACGACATTGAACTTGGGTGGCTGTCCCAGGGGAAAAGGGAATATATTATGCAGCCATTTGATGTAGAAGAAACTTGCCATAATGTCTCTCCCCACATGCAAGGCTGCGGGCACTGATGGACTCCCTAGTGAGTTTTACAAAGCCTATGTGGACGATTTAGCCCCCAGGCTGCTAGAGGTTTACGTGGGGGTGTTTGATACAGGGCGCCTCCCGCCCACTCTTAGAGAAGCCCTGTTGGTGACTCTCCTAAAGCCTGATAAGGCTGCAATCCGTTGCGACTCCTATAGGCCTCTCTTAATTATTAACATTGAAGCCAAAATCTTGGCAAAGATGATTGCTAATAGGCTCAAGCCACTGGTTCGTCTCCTGGTCCTGCCAGACCAATCGGGGTTTGTACCTGACAGATCAACCACGCACAACCTATGTATGGTGTTCGCCACTCTTCTTTACTTTGACCCAGACTTTCGAGCAGTGGCAGTGCTGCTCGACGCAGCAAAAACATTCGATTCTCTTCAGTGGGACTATATGTTCACTGTTTTGACTAGGATGGGCCTATCCCTGTTCTTCCTTCAGTGGATCAGGGTGCTGTAAACAGAGCCTGTCGCTCGGGTCCGTGTTAATAGCTGGGTGTCCGCAGCTTTCCCCATTGAGAGAAATATGCGGCAGGGGTGCCACTTGTAGCCTATACTCTTTGCGTTGGCACTGGAGCCTCTTGCCTGTAAGCTGCCCCAGCTGCATGCGGGAGGGGGGGGGCGTTATGCTTTCGGCAGTGACCTCTAGTGGTCTTGCTGTACGCCGATGATATGCTACTGTATTTTCGTGAGCCTGCTCGTTTCCTGATGGAATTGCTTCGTGAATATGTTGAATTTGAAAGATATTCTGGTCTAGGGATCAATTGGGCAAAATCAAAGGTGTTCCCGCTGATGGCCGGCACGCGGGAGAGGAGCTGGATGTACTGCTGACGTGGACACAGGATCCGGTGAGGTACTTGGGCATATGGTTACAAAGAGGTCCTGAGCAGGTCATCTCGATGAACTATGGCAGGGTTATTTCTCGGATCACTGACCAGGCGGAGCGGTCGGCTCGGTTGCCTCTGTCACTTGCGGATAGAATTGCGGTGATCAAAATGTCTATCTGGCCCAAGCTTCTTTATCTGTTTATGAATACCCCCATCAGGTTGAACACCTCACTGTTCAAAACGCTCCAGTCGGCTCTGCTAACATTTGTATGGGGAAGTAAGAAACCCAGATGTAGCTGGTAGGTCCTTGTGCAACCAATTGATCGGGGTGGTTTTGAGACCCCTGATATGCGCCTTTATTACCTGTGTGTGCAGGCGCAGTTTGCGCACGATTGGCACTTTCCACAGTGGTTCCAGCCCCACACAGCTATAGAGACAGATGCTGTTCTCCCACTGCCGCTTGCAGCGGCGACACTCTCGATGGGAGGGGGAGGCCCTAGAACTGAAATCAACCCTGTGCAATGCACTGCGTATGCCTGGGGGCGCTGGCTAAAAGAGTGCAGCTTCCTTACCTCTATGCCCTGTCGCTGGCTGTGCAATCAACCATTTCGGCAGCACGTGAGCAGCTGGCACTGAGGGCATTGGCAGCTGTTGGGATCACACAGATGGGGGATCTATATATGCAGGCCCAGTTTTGCTCACCGCAGGACATACAGGACGGTCAGACCGCTGGCTTGATGTTGGGATTCATCTATGTAAGGGTGCAAGCTGTTAGAGCCATCTACCCTGACTTCCCGTCTGAACCTAAAACACTGCTGGCACTGCAGGCGGTGCTAGCGGGGAAGGAGCGCAGGGGTCTGATCACCAGGCTCTATAATGCATCACTGCCGGAGAGGGAACCTGGGGAACACCCCTCATATCTTAAATGGAATGATGCGCTGGGGTTCACACTTTCGCTTGAACACTGGAAATTCTGCTGTGAGTTAACGGGTCGCCTCACGGCGAATTGTAATCTTCGCTTAATCAATTTTAAGTATCTGCACCAATTATATTATACCCCGCTACAGCTGCAGAGGTTTGGTTTGCGTGAATCTGCTTGTTGTACAAGGTGTGGTCAGGCTGGGGCTGATTTTCTGCATCTGGCGTGGCTATGCACAGCGATATTTGCTTTCTGGTCCAAGGTTGCGAGTGTTCTGACCGATGTTGTGATGGAACCTGTGCGATGTGCTCTGGAAGTTTGCCTGTTGGGCAACGTGAAGAGTCTTAAGCCTTGCAATTGGCGAATTGTTGTTGTATCGACCCTGCTGGCCAAAAGGGGGTAAAATCTACTCCCAATGTTAAAAAATGGGTCAACGACTTAATCTATTGTATTGACCAACTAGGTACCTATGTGGAGGAGCTTCCTGAGGCCTCAGGGCCCAGAGATTTCTGGGCCCCACTCACTGCCTATTTAGTGAGCCATCCTGATTTGTAAAGTGTCTATTTATGTCTTGCTCTGCACCTTGACAGTGCTTCTGGAATTGGGTCTTCACTTATGGTGAGCCACTTATGTTGGTCTATGCTGCCTGTGGTTCAACCACTGGATAAGGAAGATGTCATCTACTGTGCGGGTTGGGGTGGGGGGTTTCTTTTTTTTTTCTTCTGTCGTCTTTGTCCTGGGCCTTCTATTGTTATTGTGGATATGCTACGGTTTACATAGGAAAAAAATGCTTGCATCATTATATGTTAACTTATGATGGTACTGCTGGCTCCTGCTTTGGGACCCTGTGTATTATTGCTGCAAGTTACTCAATAAATAAATTAAAAACAAAAACAATCAGACAGCTTTCTGGGAGCATCATACATGCATGATACTGTTAAACTTTGAAAACCTGTGTACACGTGTTTATACTGGAAGTGCAGTCCGAGCTTGCAACATTTCCTTAGAGCACTCACCCTAATAATAAAAGCTTTGCATAAATGAACCAAAAATACAAGTTCAAACATCATTAACATACGAACACATAATTACCTTAGCTGAAGGCAATGCCCTCCGTGATCCATCCTGTGGTACTGTAAACTGGCAGCCAAAGTGCTTGTGCTGCAGGGGGTTGGGCCTACTTGTCCTAAGGACAAAATACCCATGAAAACGTGCTATCCTTGACCTCAAACAATATGTCCTGAGCGTCGGGCTATATGAATTCCACACCCTTGTGACTCAGATGGTGGCAGAGGTGACGGGCTTCCTGATCCCACTGGACCAGGTCCGGTGTCTAGTGAACATGGGATGTATTTCTAAGAAGAAGGCACTGCTGCAGTTTCAGAACCAGGCCTTGATCCTTGCCAAGCAATGCATCGCCATTGCGCGGAAATCAGCCACACCTCCCCCTTTGAACCAGTGGCAAGATGAAATGAGTAAATGGGCTGTAGTTGAGCTGGCGGTAAATAAAATGTTATGAACAAGGGGGAGAGGTGAGAACTGCCTGGGCCGATGGGATAATTACTAGGAGAAGGTGGAGAGAAACGTAGATGACCGCCCCCTGTCAAGGCCCCTGCATCCCAACTGGAGAATGGTTTAGAATGGGGGACAATTACATCACCCGACCATTTGATCTACAGTGTTGCCCTGGTGATAGGGTGGTGTAGGAGCTGAATGTCTGCCAATAAGCAGTGATGCTCAGAAAGAGGGAGTCTTGATGGGGAATCCAGAAACGAGCAAGGCACAGGGCGGCACGGGTGGCCGGGTATGGCTGGATATACCCACCCATGGTTTTATTTGTTGCACCTTTTGTTTCTATCTTTTGGACATTGTTCATGATGACATGTAAATATGTTTGTTGCTGTTGCTTCTTCTCCTGATTCTTCTTGCATGCCTAGCATATAAGCGTTATGTTATGCCTGTTTGGCCTTCTTACTCCTCCATGGTGGAATGTATCTATGTGGGGGAGCGAGGGCCTAATCATGTTGTGTTGGCTATTGTTATGATCAAGCACAAGCAATGCATCTCGGACTTTCCTTCTCTGACCCAGATGTTGGTACTGTAAGTGATATGTGAATTTTCTACACATGAAAAATACAATAAACATATATTTTTTAAAACATTAGTAGCTCTGGCTGTATAATGTCTTACGGTGTAAACTATGACATTTTTAGTGCAAACCATTGTCTTATTACCATACAAAAGCCAAACCTATTTGCTTTCTTGTTAAATAAATGGAACAGTGGCTCTGAGACCAGCACTTACACATTTCAGAGGTGCTAACTCATCCTTAAGTCCAGCTGAACACTCTCAGTCACCCCCACCTATCAAGCTGTCCATATCTCTTAATCATTCACTGCCATGAAACACATCCATACCCGGCAATCTCTGGCCAGAGACCATAACCCAAACATTCTGCTCTAAAATCATTACCCCTCTGTACACCAGCTGATACTTCTCTGTCGCCCCTCGCTTCCATAATTCAAGTAGAATTTGCTCACATGCCAAAACCAAGCCATACTTCCGGATTATCCCAGACCCAATCATTCATCCAGTTGAAACTGTTCAAAGACCATCAGTCATCAATATCTCTGGTAGCCATAGCTTTTTGAACCTGTAACCCATCCTTATCTGGAGCAGAGCTCTTATTCCAGAACCTGTGGTTTGAGGAGTCACACAATGACATCACCATTCTAACTATCTGTGTTTATGTTGTTTCAGGTGACTCCACCATTTGTCTTTGCGGCTTTCACGAGGCACTACGTGGCTGGTGGTGTCATCTCGCTCTTTGTGGAGGTGAACAGTATCTTCCTGCACACCCGCCTGCTGCTGAAACTGAGTAACGCCCAGGACTCAGCCATATACCAAGTCAACAAGTACTTGAATCTTCTCACCTTTGTAACCTTCCGCTTGGGCGCTCAGATCTACCTCACCTCGTACCTTCTTGGCAAGATGATGGAACAGCATGGTGCCTACTTACTGGTGCGCAGCTCGGTGTCCGACACCCTGATCCTGTTCTCTCTCTGCACCGTGGACTGCATGATTGTGATCTACCTGTATCGGCTTGTGCGGGCAGACTTCCTCTCCCGGCCCAGGACCCGCAGAGCAGGCCAAGGAAAGAATAACAAGTTTCTAACCGACTAATCTGAAAGACCTAAAAACAGAGTGGCTTGAAGACATATTGCAGGCTTTGAAAATGGACAAGCAGGGATATGTGTTCTCAAGAAGCCAAACACCAAATGCCCTGAGCAGACCTATGATGAAGAGGGAGTGCTTGTGCTTCTACAAAACAGGGTCTAGATACTTCAAGATGCACATTGGTAACAGGTCTGCGTGATGGGCTATCATTTGATGGCATTCCACCTTCTGCTCAGGTTTCCACATTTAGACTATGAAATTAAAAATGTTCTATGGACGGCATGTGCCTGTCCTTTCTCAGGTACCCATAGTTGAATTACAATTTTTGTCCAGCATCTCACACCACCCAGGATGCAAACTTTACATTGGTATGAGGTTTATAAACAAAGCAGATGTTATCGCAGTACATTAAGTAGCAGGCATAGGGTAATGAACTCCAGACTTTAGAAACCAAACTCTTAATGGTTCCACCCAGCCTGTCACTTTCTACCAAAGTGCCCATGAAATGCTTGTCCTACAAAACCATAAGGGCTGCCTTGACTGTCTTGTTGGGCTGTGCATAATCTGGCATCTCGTTACTAGTGGGGACCTTACAATTGTAGCTGTTTAGTATAATTAAGAGCCCTGAAGACTTTTTATGCTGCCCATCATAATCTGGAAAAAGGCAACAAGTATCTCTTGCGGTGCCTGAAGGCAAATACGGTATTTCTAGCCGCACTTCAGTCTCTGATACATGTTTCTGACTCTTGCCTATCAGAGACAACAGCCTATGTACTGGGCACACTAGAAATAGGAGGACCTTCTTCCACAGCGTTTTCCACATAATTATTGATTTATTCTGCATGCCGTATAATCCACCTGTTCTATATTTTTGTAGCTTTCACCAAAAAAGATGCGTTTCTATCTCAGACGGATCAACATGTATTGAAACAAGCACCAGGCAGGGTGCCGCTCCCTGGCAGACCTGTTGCAAAGGTTAAATGGTCACCTTTCAATTGCTGATTGTTTTATTCGGGTAACAGACTGGTACTTGTGAGTTAAAGCATATGCCCAGACAGTATCATTTTGTACAATGATGAAAAATATTGCCATAAAATGTGCTACACTATTCAGCTTTTCTCGCTGCATAATTGAGTAAACCCTTACATGTAACATGGTCCGGCATTGTCTCCTAATTCTTGTTGACCCGCCTACAGGACATTGTCATAATAGTAGTAAAACACCCCCTTAAACAGATAGTGTAGGTGCAAAGACATTATTACACTTGCTGTTATTTTATGCTGCTGCAGGTAGCTGGCTGGATAATGTTGGAAGCCACAGTTTTCTATCTGAATCCTTATCAGTGCCTTAACTGGCTAAAACAGGAAGAGATGTGCTCCGATTTCAATACAATAAACGTGTGTGAAAATGCTTATTGTGTTTATGTTATGTTATGTTATGTTATGTTATGTTATATGTATTTATATGACGCACGGCTGCCCCAGCAAAGGGGCGTCCCGGCGCAGACTGTTCGTGCCTCAGACGGTGGTTGCTGCTGATGGAATATTGCAGAAGACATAACATGATTAACAGAAGAGGTAGGTTTTTATGGCCTTTCTGAAGGACAGCAAGTTGTTAAGTCCGCGTATCTGGGCTGGAAGTTTATTCCAGAGCCTAGCTGCTAGGTATCTGAAAGAGCGACCGCCCATCCGGGCTAGTTTAATGCGGGGGACAATGGCAAGGTTCTGTCCTTCCGACCGTAGCGCGCGTCGGGGAGTATAAAATGAAAGGAGTGGGCACAGCATAGGGGGGGAGGCAGATTTCAGGATTTTAAAAGCGAGGCACAGCGTTTTGAAGTAGATCCTCTTCTCTACTGGAAGCCAGTGAAGTTTCAGAAGGGTGTTAGTTATAGGCTTGTGGCAGGGAAGTCCAGTAAGTGCTCTCGCGGCGGCGTTCTGGACTCTTTGTAATCTAGCTTTCTCTGCAACATTCGTCCCTAGCAGCAGGGAGCTGGCGTAGTCTAGCCGTGAGAGAATAGCTGACTGTACCACCAGTTGGCGGGTTTGCTGGTCAAAGTATTTTAGGATAGGTCTTAGGTTACGCAGAATCCCGAAACAGTTTGCCGCCACTTTTTTTGTGTGATGAGTAAAATTCAGGGCTGAGTCCACCCATACTCCTAGGTTTTTTACTACACATTTGGGATCCGGTGGTTGCCCCATTGCCTCAGGCCACCAGTTGTTCCCCCAGGCAGTAGTATCTTTGCCTAACAGCAAGACCTCCGTCTTGCCGGCGTTGAGCTGGAGATAGTTTAATGTCATCCAGCTGGTAATGTCAGCGAGAGTCTGTTTAAAGTTTTGCGCTCCCAAGCCGTTCTCATCCTTCAATGCCACCACCAGCTGGGTGTCGTCAGCGTAGGACACTAACGACAACCCGTGTTTCCTAGCTACTTCTGCCAAAGATTGCACGTAAACATTGAACATGGTGGGGCTGAGAGCAGACCCTTGGGGCACTCCCTGTTCAATGGGGCATTCCTTCGAGAGAAACGGCGGGGTGGAGACCCTGAAGGATCTACCTGACAGGAAAGACTTAAACCAATTGAGGGCCTGACCAGATACCCCTGCTTCCTCCAGCCTGAATATCAGCACCTCATGGGAGACCGTGTCGAAGGCAGCACTGAGATCTAAAAGGATCAGTGCTGCCGTTCCTCCTGAGTCTAGGATGGTTCGAAGGTGTTCTGTCACACTCAGGAGGGCTGTTTCGGTGCTGTGCCCGGCCCGGAAGCCATGTTGGGACCTGTCTAGTATAGAATTAGACGTCAGAAAGTTGGTCAAGATGGAGTTGACATGGGCTTCCACCACTTTGGCTGGCCAGGGGAGCAGAGATATAGGTCTGAAGTTTTCTGGTAGGTTAGGGTCTAGCGTGGGTTTCTTTATAATGGGGGAGACCCATGCTTGCTTCCAGCTGGCGGGTATATTAGCTGTGTGGAGGGACAGGTTAATAATGTCTCTGAGGTGGCCAAGTACTGTCTCATCTGCTTCTCTGAATTGTTCGGGTTTAAGGGGGTCTGCTGGCGAACCTGACTTAATTTTATTGCAGAGAGCCATGATGTTTTCTTGGTTAAGTGCTGGAATGAAGTACAATTTGGGCCTATTAGGGTCGGCTTTGGGAATGAGCTGTGGATTGGCCGAAAAGGAATTATAGATTTTCTGGATTTTATCCGTGAAGAAAGTAGCCAAATTATCGCATAATGTGGATGAGGTGTTGGAATTGCCTACTAATTTTTTGGCACTGAGCTCTTTCAGTATTCTGAAAATAGTTTTGGAGTCGTTGTGGCTATTGTTGATCTCTTTGGCGTAGAAAGCTGCGCGAGCCCTACAGATTTTACGGTGGTAGCTTTTTTGTGACTGGACATAAAGGGTTTTGAGAGCAGGGTCGTAGTCTCTTCTCCATCTACGTTCCATTTTTTTTAGCTCCTTTCTGAGTAAGGTGAGCTCATCGTTGAACCATGGGCTGGATACGTGAGAGCGTGCTTTGATCCACTTAGCAGGAATCAAAGTATCTAAGGCCCTGTTAATCCAATCACAGAGTCTAACATATCCTAAGTTAGGGTCATCACTAAGTGTTGGAGGGTCAGCTATGAGGAGAGCATGGAATTCCTCCAAACGGGGCTTTCTCCATGGCCTTTTCCGCACCTGCTGGGCGGGTTTTATATTAGGATTGTCCCCATAGGGCAGTGTCATGGTCACTAGGCAGTGGTCTGTCCAGGTCATGGGGATAGGCGGTTCTACGTTCACGTTGGTCAAATTGGAAAAGATCGGGTCTAGGAGATGTCCGCCGCTATGGGTGGGGCCATTGACAAGCTGGCAAAGCTGTAGGGCGTCTAAATCAGCTATCAGAGTGTTAACCGTATTGTCAGTGGTGATGTCAAAATGGATGTTCAGATCTCCTATGATGGTAAAATTGGCAGTGCCAGTGATCAAGGAGCACATGTTATCAAGAAGAGATGCTATAAAGTTCTTGTCTGTTCGTGGGGGTCTGTAAATCAAAAGACCTACGAGAGTGAGTTGAGGGTTAATGTGGATGTTATATCGAGCACATTCACAATCTTCAATGTCTAGTCTACTAAACCCGCACGAAAAGTTAGATTTCACCATCATTGCGATCCCACCTCCCCTAGTGTGTCTATTAAGGGTGTACGTGGTATATCCATTGGGGGTTGCTAAATTGATGACTGAGCCCATATCATCTTGTAGCCACGTTTCAGTTAGAAATAGAATATCAAGAGTATGGTCGGTAATAAGTTCATGAATTTCCAGATGGTGTTTCTTCATGGACCTTACATTCAGTTGCCCAATCTTGATTTGTTTCCGACTGGCCTTAATAAAGGACGGTGGCAAAGAGGGTTTAGGCAGGGAGAAGCGACACGGGCAGGTAAAGCAGGTTTTGCCTAGTGGAGAATAGAGTTTAGTGCAATCCCCTTTAAGACAATTGAGAGTGAGTAAGTCTTGTCTTGAGTACGAGAGTCTACCTTTCTGATTTTCGCTAGAGGCCTCTGCAAGAGGCGACGTACAGGCGTGGACGGGCGCAGACGGGCAGGACTCTGGCACGACTCCGGCGCAGATCCGGCGCGCCCGCTGATCGCGTCCGCTGCGCGGAGTCATGACCGTCTCTTTATATAGTGTCCCTCTAGCCTCCCAAGCCAAAATGGCCGCCACAGGAAGCCCGCAACCGGGGGACTCAGCAATTAGATCAGCTGGACCCCACTCGGCAAGCGGGGGGAGCGAGTGCCCAGGTGAGTTAAAAACTGCTCGTAAATTAGGGCAGGGTGCACAAGGGAATATTCCAGTGAGGTTAAAAGTAAAATAAAATTAAAATTAGTGAAGGGGAGTCTCCGCGATAAAATCCGCGAGGAAGCCCCACAAGTCACACACAAATAGCACACTTAAATCTGGCTATCAGCTATCAGTTAAGCAAGTACATCTGGCTATCAGCTATCAGTTTAGCAAGTACAGCAGCAACCTCCCGGCTTTCCGCCTCAGGAGGGATTCCAAACAAACAGCGTTTCTCGTGCCTGCGACAAGGAAGGTTCCTTAAATAGTGTCCCTCTAGCCTCCCAAGCCAAAATGGCCGCCACAGGAAGCCCGCAACCGGGGGACTCAGCAATTAGATCGGCTGGACCCCACTCGGCAAGCGGGGGGAGCGAGTGCCCAGGTGAGTTAAAAACTGCTCGTAAATTAGGGCAGGGTGCACAAGGGAATATTCCAGTGAGGTGAAAAGTAAAATAAAATTAAAATTAGTGAAGGGGAGTCTCCGCGATAAAATCCGCGAGGAAGCCCCACAAGTCACACACAAATAGCACACTTAAATCTGGCTATCAGCTATCAGTTTAGCAAGTACATCAGGCTATCAGCTATCAGTTTAGCAAGTACAGCAGCAACCTCCCGGCTTTCCCCCTCAGGAGGGATTCCAAACAAACAGCGTTTCTCGTGCCTGCGCCAAGGAAGGTTCCTTAAATAGTGTCCCTCTAGCCTCCCAAGCCAAAATGGCCGCCACAGGAAGCCCGCAACCGGGGGACTCAGCAATTAGATCGGCTGGACCCCACTCGGCAAGCGGGGGGAGCGAGTGTCCAGGTGAGTTAAAAACTGCTCGTAAATTAGGGCAGGGTGCACAAGGGAATATTCCAGTGAGGTTAAAAGTAAAATTAAATTAAATATAAAATTAAAGTTTATTAACCTTACTGTTGGGGAAATCCCATTTTATGCATGGTCACCATAGACTTTTTGCCTTTTGCTGAACCCTGTTTTATTGCTAGTTTTTTGTCTTTGCTCTCCTGATCGACGCGTTTTAATATTCTATATGGCCATAGCATATGGTGTGAAAATACACCCATGGCATCAGGGGGGGCCTTAGGCATGTGCAAGCTGTGCACCTGCACAGGGCCACCAAACCCCAGGGGCCACCACGCCAATATATATCCTTAGTATAATAATCCTCTGAGGATGGATACATATTTGCGTGGCGGTCCCTGGCAGAGATTTGACGGCCTCCGGCTCTGTTCTACTTGCAAACACACTGATCCCCCCCTCTTCACTGGCCTCCGCACTCTGCCCCGCCCAGACCCCCTCTTCCGGGGCCCCCTACCTACGCTTCCTGCCCAGGGCCACCATGAGCCTAGAGCCGCCCCTGATGGCATGAAGAAATACGCTTTACCTGGTGATTGTGCTAACCACAATTGTAACATGGAATACATGGCTTCAGACCCACCATGGTTCCCTGACTTCTACACTTTTAACCTGCAGTGTGGCCTGTCAAAATAACCCTTCTTTGAGGTAAGACCTCTCTACGAAATATTAATTAGTCACTCCTATGTGGGCCTTGTAGCCCACGATGCAGGGTGCATGGCATTTAAAAGTATAACATATAGAACATTAATGTTACAATGTCCCTACAGTGACATAGCTCTAAAAGGCCTAGCTGTCTATGTTGAAAACCTGAGTACAGATACAAATAGTAATATTGTATCTTCTGAATGGGGCCATGTAGAAAAATAATAATTTCTTATAGTTATTGAACATCTAAGTCAATGGTGATGTTGGAATTTTTTTATAAATTTTACGGAAAATAACTTTTAAAAAGTCACCTATTACCTGCCAGAGCTCATAGAAAAGTATTTGACCTAAGGCCACCAGCTTCTCCTAGCCTTTGCTCTGCTTTGAATAGATATGAATGAGGTTTGAAGTGCCTCCCAGTAGCAAACAATAGGCTGACTTGAATGGGAAGAGATGCCCAACATAAAGTGCAGGGAAGGAGCTGTGTGCCTCCTTTTCACTGCACAGTGTCAAATCCTGATTGACAGGTCTGCTTACCCATATGTAACACTTGGTGCCTACTTGAAAAGGATAAAACAGGATGGCAAGATAATTCTTATGGATCCCCTGTCTGTTTGCTGAAAGACCCTGCTTTTGACCTACCTGGCGTCTATCTCCAGGATTGTTGTGAGTACAGTGCCTACTACAAACTGGAGTCTAGAGTTAGATGTGATAGGACATTCAGATAACCATAGTACAATCTCCACTCACACCCCCAGCCTCAGGGCCAAATTTGGTGTGGCGGAAGACGTTTGCCATCTTGAAAATGCCCTGACTTCTAGAATTTGGGGCTTGCATACAGAAAGAAATACAGGAAAAGTAGGTATGGGTGTACCTGGGAATTTTTACCTCATAGGTTAGCGAGAGGCCAAGAATCACGTCACCCCCACCCACTAGCTAGTGCTAGGGATAACTGTAGCATCTCCAGGCTACCTCATCAGAACACTTTATGGAACTGCAGAAGATAAGAAGAGGACTGGACTTGCTGTTTGTGACCTGAGAGGAGCCCTGAAAGAGTGGACCCGCTCCCTCTTGTACCCAGGAGAAAGAAGTTGACTCAAATGGTCAGTTCACTGACCTCCTGTGTGCCTACAAGAGAAGCAACAGGCAGCAAGAGGCTTTTTCCTGGAAGCACCTAGCTGATTCATGGCAACTGAGCCTGGATTAGACTCTGATGTTGGCCTCTGCCTGGCACCAGGAGAATCTGTAAGTGCCTTCCCTCAGGTCCTGAAGTTCTTAGAAATGTACTCCAGTTGTGTGTTGGGACTTAAAAGACTAAGAGCCAGATGTAGGTCGCCCGCATGATGTTGTGCGTGCTATGGGACTGCCTGGCATTGCTCACCACCACTCAGCAGCAGCCAGCCCTGCTGCCCACGCCCCCCACGCACGCGGCACGCGCATACGCGGCGGCAGAAGTGCGGAACAAGAAAGTGAAAGAATAAAGGCCTGTCCCGCGGCCATCGGTAACGGCCGAAATTACCGAATTTCGGCCGTTACCGACCGGTATTAGGCTACTGAGATGTAGGTGGCCTAAATTGCAAATTCGGTAATTTACCGATTCTGTATTTTAAGGAATCGGCACTTAAATGAGCGTTTTTCCCATTTTAGGATTCGTTATTTCCCACCAACTATAAGTTGGTGCTAAATAACGAATACCTTTGAAAATGCAAATCTGTGCATTTTCAACTGTGTCATGTGGCAGACATACATGCCCTTAGGGCAGTGTTTCCCAAACTGGGGTCCGCGGACCCCCAGGGGTCCGTGACAAATTCCCAGGGGGTCCGTAGGCAGAAGATTTAAAAGCACAGCAACATTTCTTGTATAATTAGCAGCTTGTGGCACACATACATGCCCTAAGGAAGTGGTTCCCAAACTTTTGACTCCTGAGGACCCCCATTGAGTCACCGCTGGAAGCCGGGGACCCACAAGGAAGTTGTATGATTAAAATTTCAAATATTAAAACAGTAATTCGAAAAAAAACACGTGTGCTCACAAAACAAATACTCAAAGTACTAACGATTTTAGGGCCAGATGTACAACCATTTCATTTAGCGCCTCGCAATTGGCGACACATTGCGAGTGGCAAATTCCAAGTCGCTAAATGAAATGTACAACAGTGTGTTTAACACAGTTTGGTATTGTGAGGCTCATTAATATTAATGAGCCACTTGCAATTTGCGAGCCCATTGGGAATGCCAGTCCTCCCAGGATTGGTGGCCTGCTGGGCTCAACAGACCACCATGTCTGGGACTGCTTTTAAAGAAAGCAGGTTTTTTTTTAAAATGCATACCGTTTTCAACGCATTTAAAAAAAAAAAGAAATGAAACGTTTTTGTGTCATTTTCTAAGGGCAGGCAGTCGGACCACTGCCTGCCCTTAAAAAATAGCAGTTAGGTTTATCTTAGAGGCACTGTGTTAAGTATTTATGCAGCACACCAACAGTCATACAGTGAAAACACAACACAAGAGTGCTATCCCACACCAATTTAGAAAAATAGAGTACATTTTAATAACTAAAATGAGACCAAAACAACAACAATCCAATCAGTAGAACCGGAGATATGTAATTTTAAAGGTTTAAGTAAATATAGCATCATGAAGCAGAAAGCACTAACAGTGGGTATCTGGTTGCACCAGATCAGGACAAAGTCACAAGTTCAGGCCGACTGCGATGCAGTGTGTGCCGGATACAGGGACCAGGTTAGTCCTGCTGAAAAAAGACCCAATCTCAAAGTGGCGGACAGAATACATACCTTCAGGATCTTAGAGATCAGGAACTCACTCAAGCAGAGGCCAGCAGGGCTTAGGCAGGTCCATTTGCAGGTCCAGGCTAGGGCATTTTCAGCAGGTCAGCTGGGCATGTGTAGGGAGGCCTTTGGAGCTTGTTATGTCCCAGTAGCTCAGAACAAGAAGTCAGCCAACTCATCTTTGGAGACACTCAGGTTAGCCTGGGATAGAGGGAGCAGGTCCAGTCTTCCTTCTCAGAGCGCAGGGCAGGCAATTCAGTCCTATGAAGAACAAGACAGGTCTCAATCAGCAGAGCAGTCTTCTGGAGCACAAATCAGGCCTAAAGCAGCTGTGCAGTCCTCTGGGAAACAAGGAAAACCTTCCTCTGTAATGTCTGCAGATTTAGGAGTGTACTGGTGAGTGGCTGAGGAGTGTCAATATGCATGTCTGGTGCCACCCTCTAAAATGAGGGAAATGTCTAATTCACTTTTACATCTGGGTCTGAAAAGATCCTTCCCCGGCCTCAAGAGGTCTAAGGTGACAAAAGGCTGGGGGCAACTACCTTTGTGAGTGTGCTGGAGGCAGCCAGTTGAAATAAAAATGGTCAGGAACAGCTCTGCCCCTCCCATCCTGGCAGGATAGATCTCTCTCCCAGCTACAGCCAGGTCTTGTTGTTCACTGTCTGGACCCAATTCCTAAATGGGGGAGCAATTAACAGGCTCGGGCAACTGAAAACTCCACGAAGGCCTCAGAAAGTTTAGGGCAGGAAAATGCTGAATTTCTAAAAGTGTAATTTTCGAAATTGTAATCTAAAATCAGACTTTACCATTCAAGGGGATTTTAAATTACAATTAATTTGAGCCTCAACATAACATTTGTACCTGCTCCCAATCTAAAGTCTGCAAAAACAACAGGTGATGGACCGAATGTGGGTCAATGTCACACACTCAACCCAGTCCAAAGATCTGGGCCCAAATCCATCGTTTTTTTGCACTCCACACCACCCCAGGTTAGACAATGGCGATATGCAAATCAGCTCTGACCCTGTGCCCCATGGGAACAGTCCAGTCCGAACTACAAAAGCCATGTCCTTCCCAGAACAGAATCAAGCATCCGAGGACCGGACCGGTTTCGAGGTAACACCTCTCATCAGCCCGGCTAGCTTGACTCCAGTGGTGTGGAGTGCCTGGGACCCACGTCTGGGCATCCACAGCGCACTTATGGCGGAATTTGCAAAAACAACAGGTGATGGACCGAATGTGGGTCAATGTCACACACTCAACCCAGTCCAAAGATCTGGGCCCAAATCCATTGTTTTTTTGCACTCCACACCACCCCAGGTTAGACAACGGCGATATGCAAATCAGCTCTGACCCTGTGCCCCATGGGAACAGTCCAGTCCGAACTACAAAAGCCATGTCCTTCCCAGAACAGAATCAAGCATCCGAGGACCGGACCGGTTTCGAGGTAACACCTCTCATCAGCCCGGCTAGCTTGACTCCAGTGGTGTGGAGTGCCTGGGACCCACGTCTGGGCATCCCCAGCGCACTTATGGCGGAATTTGCAAAAACAACAGGTGATGGACCGAATGTGGGTCAATGTCACACACTCAACCCAGTCCAAAGATCTGGGCCCAAATCCATCGTTTTTTTGCACTCCACACCACCCCAGGTTAGACAATGGCGATATGCAAATCAGCTCTGACCCTGTGCCCCATGGGAACAGTCCAGTCCGAACTACAAAAGCCATGTCCTTCCCAGAACAGAATCAAGCATCCGAGGACCTCGAAACCGGTCCGGTCCTCGGATGCTTGATTCCGTTCTGGGAAGGACATGGCTTTTGTAGTTCGGACTGGACTGTTCCCATGGGGCAACAGGGTCAGAGCTGATTTGCATATCGCTATGTTACTATATCCATCTCGGTGATTGATTGCCCATCATAATGTGGTGAGGTAGTTTTGTGAGCTCCACCTCACATGGTGGACGTTACTATGGATCAGCGCTGCTGCGGTCATTCATTCAACTACCCCGCACAGTTACATGAAAAAACGTCATATGTGTGCGTAATTTTTACACATGCAGTTTGGGTAGTGATGGCACTCATTATACGTGCATTAGATAATATCTCTTCGTCCTCCTCGACCGCAGGCCGTTTGGGGCTTCTCTGACCACTGTTGTTATGTGTCTTTACAATGACACGTGACTTCTTAAAATCGGCCCTTATTATAGACGTCCACTTCGGATGTTTGTCATTAATACCACTCCGCTTTTGGGGTTATTTGCAGACTCTGCTTTGTTGTCCTGGCTTTCCATAAGTGGCCACTGCCGTTATAGAGCATGCGCTAGGTGCTCAGACACTGCCGTTCGTAGTAGGTCGCATGCACGCATGCGCGAAGGATCAGCGCTGTGTTCAGCCGCGACGGTAATTTTCAACATGAAAGCATCTTAGGGCGCGAGGGAAGCGACGGAGGGATATGTGATTTTACCCTAGTCCCCAACACCGTGATAGGCGGCAGCTCTTAACATTCCGGATATTTAAGTCAGGTGGGTGATCCCGTCGGCACCTTCCCTTCCGCTCGAATTCAGCATGGGGCACCGACGGATAGGTAAGCCAGCAGACGCTTTGTTCATCTTAGTCCACCACAGGAATTAGGCGCCGTCTTGAGTCTGACATAGATATTGACATAGATATCTAAATGTAAGTTTAGGATATCTAGGTGCTGATTTTTTCAGCTATTTCAATACAAATGCGAGACTAAGGTCCTATTTTTTCACATAGATATGATGTTTCAGCACATGTTTACAAATACGCTGTGCCTTGCATTTTGCTGCAGAGTGTGATATAGATACCCTAAAGTGGCCATATTTACTATATGACCATAACAAATTGTCAACTTTGAACTACTGGTATGTTCCGTGTTCTTTGGGGTATATTTATAGAGGGGCAGTTTGTTGTCTACCACACGTTTGTTGGGGTAGATGTGTAGCATAATTTGGTGGGGTACAGAAGCTCTGTGCATTTACTGTGCCCTTTTTTCCTACACATCAGAGCGGGGCCTCTACTTCCCGAGCGGTTGCCGGGTGAGGTGAGGTCATCACCCACACAAAGCTGGGTGAGTATCACTAGGAGGAAATGCCTCCGTGTGATTGAACTAGTATGTTCGGTGTTATGTAGAACGCAAAGTGCTCCCACAGGTGTGTTTTGTGTGTGCGGTGATTGTGAGGTTATGTGGTCTTATGTGTACAATTTAACGTACGGTGTGTACTTTCTGTATTGTGTTAACAGGAAGAAGATTACCTTCCTGCCTCCAGTGGACATTGGGGCTCCAAGTTCCTGGCAGATACTGATCTTTTCAAGTACACTTCACGTTACTTACTTTGATGCAAATTATTTCTTTTGTAATCTCATATATTTAGTATAAATTGTTGCAGTAGCTTAATAGTTATTAGGTCCTGACGAAAGCTGGAGTATTTTTCCAACAAGCTGAAACTAGTTGACCACTCTGCACAGCACCATCATGTAGTTTTACTCCTCAACTACTAGGCGTGTTTTTAATCTTGGCACCCACACTTGTCCTCATTAATTATTATTTTGAGTTTGGGTAGTTAATCTTAAATTAGCACTATTATTAGAGCACTGCACTCATTCAGCATTACCCATTGAGCAATGCTGTGGCTAAATGCGTCGCTTTCCTCTTCCGCACCGTCAGCAGACAGTTGGGCGGCATTTGGAGCGAATGCTTATTCCCATATGATGCAACTCCGCCACGAGGGTGGTCTGAAGGGAAATTTAATAGCCCAGTACGACTCAATCATTGTCACACATGCATCCATGTAATTTTGTTTGCCGCACATCACAGCACACCACAATAGACCTGGTCTTCTTTCTTGTTTTTGTGTTTAGATAGAAGGGGCGTGAGTAGACAGGTCTTTAAATTATTTCCCTTTGACCCTCCTCAAATTTGTTTATAGTATTTAGAGCAGCTTCTGGCTGCGGGTCTACCTTTCCTGGTTGTAAACTCAGCCTATTTGTTTACACAAATTGCTCTCGCCAATCGAATTGTTTTTGACTCTTTCTGCCAACTCTGTTCTACCTCAGCCTCACGGACATTATATGCATGCCACGTAATAGGATGTAGCTTATTGTGACATCCTACTACTTAGTCCTGTTCCTACTTAGCATTTTTCCAATAAGGATCTAGCTCCTACATTGGGAGCATTGTAGACTTAACAGACATAGATATATTGTTACTGGGACTATGTTACTATATCCATCTCGGTGATTGATTGCCCATCATAATGTGGTGAGGTAGTTTTGTGAGCTCCACCTCACATGGTGGACGTTACTATGGATCAGCGCTGCTGCAGTCATTCATTCAACTACCCCGCACAGTTACATGAAAAAACATCATATGTGTGCTTAATTTTTACACATGCAGTTTGGGTAGTGATGGCACTCATTATACGTGCATTAGATAATATCTCTTCGTCCTCCTCGACCGCAGGCCGTTTGGGGCTTCTCTGACCACTGTTGTTATGTGTCTTTACAATGACACGTGACTTCTTAAAATCGGCCCTTATTATAGACGTCCACTTCGGATGTTTGTCATTAATACCACTCCGCTTTTGGGGTTATTTGCAGACTCTGCTTTGTTGTCCTGGCTTTCCATAAGTGGCCACTGCCGTTATAGTGCATGCGCTAGGTGCTCAGACACTGCCGTTCGTAGTAGGTCGCATGCAGGCATGCGCGAAGGATCAGCGCTGTGTTCAGCCGCGACGGTAATTTTCAACATGAAAGCATCTTAGGGCGCGAGGGAAGCGACGGAGGGATATGTGATTTTACCCTAGTCCCCAACACCGTGATAGGCGGCAGCTCTTAACATTCCGGATATTTAAGTCAGGTGGGTGATCCCGTCGGCACCTTCCCTTCCGCTCGAATTCAGCATGGGGCACCGACGGATAGGTAAGCCAGCAGACGCTTTGTTCATCTTAGTCCACCACAGGAATTAGGCGCCGTCTTGAGTCTGACATAGATATTGACATAGATATCTAAATGTAAGTTTAGGATATCTAGGTGCTGATTTTTTCAGCTATTTCAATACAAATGCGAGACTAAGGTCCTATTTTTTCACATAGATATGATGTTTCAGCACATGTTTACAAATACGCTGTGCCTTGCATTTTGCTGCAGAGTGTGATATAGATACCCTAAAGTGGCCATATTTACTATATGACCATAACAAATTGTCAACTTTGAACTACTGGTATGGTCCGTGTTCTTTGAGGTATATTTATAGAGGGGCAGTTTGTTGTCTACCACACGTTTGTTGGGGTAGATGTGTAGCATAATTTGGTGGGGTACAGAAGCTCTGTGCATTTACTGTGCCCTTTTTTCCTACACATCAGAGCGGGGCCTCTACTTCCCGAGCGGTTGCCGGGTGAGGTGAGGTCGTCACCCACACAAAGCTGGGTGAGTATCACTAGGAGGAAATGCCTCCGTGTGATTGAACTAGTATGTTCGGTGTTATGTAGAACGCAAAGTGCTCCCACAGGTGTGTTTTGTGTGTGCGGTGATTGTGAGGTTATGTGGTCTTATGTGTACAATTTAACGTACGGTGTGTACTTTCTGTATTGTGTTAACAGGAAGAAGATTACCTTCCTGCCTCCAGTGGACATTGGGGCTCCAAGTTCGTGGCAGATACTGATCTTTTCAAGTACACTTCACGTTACTTACTTTGATGCAAATTATTTCTTTTGTAATCTCATATATTTAGTATAAATTGTTGCAGTAGCTTAATAGTTATTAGGTCCTGACGAAAGCTGGAGTATTTTTCCAACATGCTGAAACTAGTTGACCACTCTGCACAGCGCCATCATGTAGTTTTACTCCTCAACTACTAGGCGTGTTTTTAATCTTGGCACCCACACTTGTCCTCATTAATTATTATTTTGAGTTTGGGTAGTTAATCTTAAATTAGCACTATTATTAGAGCACTGCACTCATTCAGCATTACCCATTGAGCAATACTGTGGCTAAATGCGTCGCTTTCCTCTTCCGCACCGTCAGCAGACAGTTGGGCGGCATTTGGAGCGAATGCTTATTCCCATATGATGCAACTCCGCCACGAGGGTGGTCTGAAGGGAAATTTAATAGCCCAGTACGACTCAATCATTGTCACACATGCATCCATGTAATTTTGTTTGCCGCACATCACAGCACACCACAATAGACCTGGTCTTCTTTCTCGTTTTTGTGTTTAGATAGAAGGGGCGTGAGTAGACAGGTCTTTAAATTATTTCCCTTTGACCCTCCTCAAATTTGTTTATAGTGATGAGAGGTGTTACCTCGAAACCGGTCCGGTCCTCGGATGCTTGATTCCGTTCTGGGAAGGACATGGCTTTTGTAGTTCGGACTGGACTGTTCCCATGGGGCAACAGGGTCAGAGCTGATTTGCATATCGCCATTGTCTAACCCAGGGTGGTGTGGAGTGCAAAAAAACGATGGATTTGGGCCCAGATCTTTTGACTGGGGTGAATGTGTGACATTGATCCACATTCGGTCCATCACCTGTTTTGTTTGCAATTGCCGCCCTAAGTGCGCTGGGGATGCCCAGACGTGGGTCCCAGGCACTCCACACCACTTGGAGTCAAGCTAGCCGGGCTGATGAGAGGTGTTACCTCGAAACCGGTCCGGTCCTCGGATGCTTGATTCCGTTCTGGGAAGGACATGGCTTTTGTAGTTCGGACTGGACTGTTCCCATGGGGCAACAGGGTCAGAGCTGATTTGCATATCGCCATTGTCTGTCTAACCCAGGGTGGTGTGGAGTGCAAAAAAAAACACAAAAAAAAAACGATGGATTTGGGCCCAGATCTTTTGACTGGAGTGAATGTGTGACATTGATCCACATTCGGTCCATCACCTGTTTTGTTTGCAATTGCCGCCCTAAGTGCGCTGGGGATGCCCAGACGTGGGTCCCAGGCACTCCACACCACTTGGAGTCAAGCTAGCCGGGCTGATGAGAGGTGTTACCTCGAAACCGGTCCGGTCCTCGGATGCTTGATTCCGTTCTGGGAAGGACATGGCTTTTGTAGTTCGGACTGGACTGTTCCCATGGGGCAACAGGGTCAGAGCTGATTTGCATATCGCCATTGTCTAACCCAGGGTGGTGTGGAGTGCAAAAAAACGATGGATTTGGGCCCAGATCTTTTGACTGGGGTGAATGTGTGACATTGATCCACATTCGGTCCATCACCTGTTTTGTTTGCAATTGCCGCCCTAAGTGCGCTGGGGATGCCCAGACGTGGGTCCCAGGCACTCCACACCACTTGGAGTCAAGCTAGCCGGGCTGATGAGAGGTGTTACCTCGAAACCGGTCCGGTCCTCGGATGCTTGATTCCGTTCTGGGAAGGACATGGCTTTTGTAGTTCGGACTGGACTGTTCCCATGGGGCAACAGGGTCAGAGCTGATTTGCATATCGCCATTGTCTAACCCAGGGTGGTGTGGAGTGCAAAAAAACGATGGATTTGGGCCCAGATCTTTTGACTGGGGTGAATGTGTGACATTGATCCACATTCGGTCCATCACCTGTTTTGTTTGCAATTGCCGCCCTAAGTGCGCTGGGGATGCCCAGACGTGGGTCCCAGGCACTCCACACCACTTGGAGTCAAGCTAGCCGGGCTGATGAGAGGTGTTACCTTGAAACCGGTCCGGTCCTCGGATGCTTGATTCCGTTCTGGGAAGGACATGGCTTTTGTAGTTCGGACTGGACTGTTCCCATGGGGCAACAGGGTCAGAGCTGATTTGAATATCGCCATTGTCTAACCCAGGGTGGTGTGGAGTGCAAAAAAACAATAGATTTGGGCCCAGATCTTTTGACTGGGGTGAATGTGTGACATTGATCCACATTCGGTCCATCACCTGTTTTGTTTGCAATTGCCGCCCTAAGTGCGCTGGGGATGCCCAGACGTGGGTCCCAGGCACTCAACACCACTTGGAGTCAAGCTAGCCGGGCTGATGAGAGGTGTTACCTCGAAACCGGTCCGGTCCTCGGATGCTTGATTCCGTTCTGGGAAGGACATGGCTTTTGTAGTTCGGACTGGACTGTTCCCATGGGGCAACAGGGTCAGAGCTGATTTGCATATCGCCATTGTCTAACCCAGGGTGGTGTGGAGTGCAAAAAAACGATGGATTTGGGCCCAGATCTTTTGACTGGGGTGAATGTGTGACATTGATCCACATTCGGTCCATCACCTGTTTTGTTCCCAATCTAAAGTCAGCACTTGTTAAATGTAATAATCTATCCTAATGTTATCCTATGGCCTTATAGTAGAGAATAACACATTTAGGATTTGTTCTCTACCAGGACATGTTAAAATAAAAGTACCTGTCCTACTTTTTAAATACAATTCACCCTGCCCTATGAGCTGTTAAGGCCTTACTTTAGCAGTGGCTTATATGTATTAACAAGTATTGTGAAAGTCAATAGGTGTTACCTATGCAAGAGCTATTGGCTTTGCCAATGTGTTTTTGCCATGTTTTACACCAGTGTGACTGGTTTTTAGCAGGGTTAAAAGTTTGTGATGCAGAGGATAGTGGCATGGACTAGATTGACGTAGAGTGGATTGGAGTGGTGCAGCGTGGAGTGTCATAAAGTGTTGTAGAGTGGAGTGGATTAGAGTGGGATAGAGTGGATTTGTGCAGAGTGAAGTGATGTAGGGTGGAGGGGTGTGGAATGGAGGAGCATAGAGTGGAGGGACATAGAGTGGAGTCGAGTGACATAGAGTGCAGTAAAGTGTCGTAGAGTGGCATTGAGTAGAGTGTTGTGTCACAGAGTTATGTTATGTTATATATGAATCTTTTATAGCGCACGGCTACTCCAAGGAGTGTCCCGGGTCTTTATTGTAAACCTGTAGCAGACAACACAACACGGCAGATAAAAAGGACCAGAAATCAAAAGAAAAGAGCGTATCTAAAGAGCAAAAAGCCAAGTTTTGAGGCCCTTCCTAAAAGCCAACAGATTGGAGGTACTACGCAGTGCCACAGGAAGAGTGTTCCAGAGCTGTGGCGCCAACAGCCTGAAAGACCGGCCCCCAATGCGTGCCCTTTTTACTCGAGGGACCACGGCAAGGAACAGAGATTCGGATCTCAGGGATCGGGGAGGACGGTAGAAGGCTAGCCTCTTTTGGAGATATTTCGCTCCAGAAGCGTGAAGAGCCTTGTGAGCCAAGGTCAAGGCCTTAAAAACTATCCGCTTCCAGATAGGCAGCCAATGAAGTGACTGCAGGAGGCTGGAAGTTTTGGCTCGCCCGTAGAGGCCAAAAATGGCCCGTGCTGCCGAGTTCTGGACCACCTGCAGCCGTTGCAAGAGATACTCCAGCAAACCAAGATAAAGGACATTGGAGTAGTCCAATCTTGAGCCAATTAAGGCCTGAACCGTGATCTTCCTATGATCTTCCGGGAGCAGAGGAAGAAACTTGTGGAGCATCCTGAGGAGGCCAAAGCATGTACCCGTTAGGCCCAGGATCTGTGATCTCAACGTCAGGCCATTATCGATCTTAATCCCCAAATTCTTGGCTAGCTGGTGAGAGCCTGCTGGAGGAAACATGTTGACAGGCCACTATTCCTGCCAATCTGGATCCGACCGGCAGCCGAAGAAGAGTACCTCAGATTTATCTGAGTTGCACTTGAGGCTGTTAAGCTGGAACCAGTTAAAAACAGCCCCAAGGCACCCGCGGATACTCTCTCCGTCAAAATCTGCTCCTTTCCCACACGTAAAGAGGAGCTGGGTATCATCGGCATAGGATACGATCTGGGCCCCAAACGACTCCGTCAGTGCCGCCAGAGGGGTCATGAAGATGTTGAAAAGAGTCGGGCTCAACACTGAGCCCTGCGGGACTCCAACTCCCAATGGCGGCATCACGGCAGAGCAAGGAGAGGCCCAGACCATTTGTCGGCGGCCAGCCAAAAAATATCTAACCAGCTGAGTCCCCCGGTGTCAAAAGCCGCTGACAGGTCAAGCATCACAAGCATAGCTTTGCCTCCTGAATTCAGTACCTCCTTGATTGCCTCCGACACTTCCAAAAGCGCCGTTTCGGTGCTTAAGATGGTACGGAAGCCGAATTGGGGGGAATGCAGCAGATTGTGGGATTCTAAAAAATTGGAGAGCACAATATGCGCATGCTTCTCCAAGATCTTAGCAAAAGCAGGCAGGAGAGAGATGGGCCTGTAGTTGGTAAGAGCCTCAGGATCTAAACCAGGCTTCTTGAGTAGAGGAATGATCATCGCCTGCTTCCAGGCCTGCGGGACCACCCCACCACTCAAGGAAAGATTCAAGATGGGATTCACCAAAGGATTGATGACTTCCGCCACTTTCGCCAAAAATTTGGCAGGGCACGGTTCAAGAGGCAATCCAGATTTAAGTTTGGCCATAAGTTCCAAAGACGAGGAAACTGAGAGTGGCGGAAAGTCTGCCAAAATCCGGATCCGAACAAGCTGTTAAATCTGATCCACCCTCAGTGCTGGGAGATAATCCAGACGTCCTCAGGGGGAAAGAATCCTGGATCGATTTTATCTTGGTGGTGAAAAAGTTGGCAAGGGCCCTTACCCACGTCTCCGAAGGAGCTGCCTGGGTCGAATTAGTGCGTGGGGCCGTAAATTCCCTCACGATAGTAAAAATCTCTTTGCACGAGTTGGAGGCAGTCTCAATCCTCTTTGCAAAATAACCTTTTTTTTCAAAGAGGATGTCACAATGGTAAGCTTTAACAGACGTCCTGTAAGCAAGCCTGGCCGCAGAATCATACTGTGAGCGCCAGGCCATCTCTGCCACCTTGCACCGCCGTCGCGAAGCCGCCAGTGCTTCAGTAAACCAAGGGGCAGAAACCCGTTTGGCTGTTTTTCGGGGGGCCATCGCAGGGGCAAGATCGTCCAGCCTGTCCGTCAGCCACGCTTGCAGAGACTCTAGATCCCTTTCCAGGTCTCCTGTCACAGTGGTCTAGAGTGAAGTGGTGTAGAATGTCATAGAGTCATAGAGTGAAGTGGAGGCTTGAGGAGTGGCGTAGAGTGGAGTGGCCTAGAGTGAAGAGGTATAGAGTGTGGTAGAGTGAAGTGGCATAGAATGGAGTAGAGTGTCATAGAAGTGAGTGATGTAGAGTGGAAGTGCATAGAGTGCCATAGCAAAGAGTGAAGTGAAGAGTCGTGTTATGGCATGGCATAGAGTTGACTAAAGTGGCATATAGTGGTGTGGCATGGAGTGGAGTAAAATGGTGTAGAGTGGAGTGTCATAAAGTATTCGTAGAGTAGAGTGGAGTAGAGTGTTGTGTAATAGAGTGTTCTGTAGAGTGGAGTAGAATGTCATAGAGTGGAGTGGGATAGAGTGAAGTGGAGGGTCGTGGAGTGAAGTGGCAAAGAGTGGAATGGCAAAGAGTGGAGTAGAGTGTTGTAGTATGTAGTTGAGTAGAGTGTCATATAGTAGATTATCGTGGAGTGGCTGCCGCTTTTTCGAGCTCTTGAGCGGCAAATGTCAGGAATGTTATCGTTTTGCAGGAAAGTTGTATCGAAGGACCACTGAGGCATTTTATCACAGCTGCCATGCAGGTCCTGACTTGTGTTTCTCTTAGGAATGGCCTCAGGAGGATCTTCCTTAGATTTTGTAAGGCCGGCCAGATACATTATAGATGCAATAATGACTCTACACCCTTGTCACAGAGGCGACAATCTAGAGTTGGCCAGGTCCGTAACCATTTTGGGGTAAGGTTTTTGCTCAGAAACCACCCCAACCTCAGTAAGCTTAGTTTCCTCTTAGAGTGATCCCTGAAACATTCTAGTACATAGGATTGTTGTTTCAGTTGTTTATATGTTGGCATCACGATCCAGGCATGACTTTTGCCAGTCACTGATGCTTAGTCTATTTGCATCAATGCTTGTTTGACGGCTTTGAAGGTGGTTTGTTTAAAAGCAAGATATGACATTGGTGAATGGCAAGCTTCTTCCAGATTTAGTGATAGAAGTGCTTGCCTACGAGACTTGCATGTGGAATTGGTCTGCCAAGCCTGTTTTTCAACCTCTTCTCAACAGAGGTGGGCAAGCGTGTTATCTTCAGCGTCCCTCATGCGCCAGTAATATTTGGCCAGGACCCCTTGTCTGGCCGGTATCTGGTTTGTTAATCCGTATTCCAGGCGTATTTGCGCTAGGGAAATATGTCGCAGAATTGAGAAGAGTTTTTTAAACAATCTTGATTGGGCAAGGTTTAGCGTTTTAGAATCCTAGGTGGCCATCACTTCCGAGCCAGATGTGAGTGAAGGCAGAAATGTTGCTTCTACAACCTTTAGCAAGTGACCGGTTGAACTTCCGCGTATTTTTTTTTTTGTATGGTTTGGAAAGCGAATTGAAGTTGTTTTGATTTTTTATTCCCAAGGTCTAAATGGTGTTTGTAGTTTAATTGGCAATCTAGTAGGATGCTAAAATATTTGGATTCATTCACCTTTGTTAGAGTACAAGAAATTATCCTCCAAACAAATTTTGGTTGTTTTTTACGAGTGCTGGAGAAGCATAGGACATTAGATTTTTTGAGGTTCATTGTTAATTGTGCATTTGAGATGTACAGCACAATTGTGAGATCAGCCGTTGTAAACCAAGTGGAGTTTGAGAGAGAAGCACTATATAATACGCGTATTGCAGACTCGCTATGGGTGTTTGTCCCAATTTCGGTGGATCACCATGGATTGTGCTTAGGTCGCTCTCTAGGTCGGCGGTATAGATGTTAAATAGACTAGGGGCCAGCACATATCCATGCCGGCCCGGAATCCTGTTTGTGTTGTTGGGATCAAATGTTTGCTTCTGACCCAAGTCTCCAGATCTGCCCATAAGATGTGTAGATCTTGGCCTCAACGTCTATTAGGGCTATTAACCTGTAGTTGTTAGGGACTGAGCATGTTCCCAAAGTATGAATAGGTCTAAGGATGCTGCCCCACCAGGAGTCAGGAATATTCCCGGTCCTTAAGCTGTTACAGAACAAGGGGGATAAGAGGCTAGACCAAAATGTAGGGTCTTGCCTAATAGAGCGTTGAGTAGGCCATTTGGTCCGGGAGCCCCGTCCGCTCTCATGTGATTTATAGTGCTCAGAACCTGCTTTGGAGTTATCTGCTCTGTTTCTCCTTTGTGCTCCAGAATGGCTGGCTTACTGCTTCCTTTGATTTGGAATGACTTTATTGGGTCTGGGGTTGAAGCTTCCTCCAGTACCAGACTGAGGGTATAAGGGGAATCTTTTTGCTTGCTGGGATTCCCAGCTTCTGAGGTTGTTCTCGAACTGGGAGTCAGATTGAGCTCTGTTGGGATATCAGTTGTGTTGTCTATGCGCTTGTCCAGTGTGGTATTGTATCTTGCATCGATGTGAACGCTCCAGATTTGATCTGTCATGTCCGAGTTGAACTGCTGCTGTTTACCGTTAAGCATAAGATTTATTTTTGCCCAGAACTGTTTGGAATTTCGCAGCTTGCTGGCATGAAGTATGCTGGTCTCGAGGTTTTCCTTATACTTTTGCTTGGCCGCCTTGGTTTCACGTTTTAGCTTCTTTTTTAAATTTTCTATTGATGTGAGAGTTTTTTGTGATAATTGGGGGTCCTTTTTTCGAAATGACCTCAGGTATGTATTCAGTCGCGCTTTTATTGAGCACATTTTTGGCGTGTAACACTTCCCTCCTCCGTTTCTTGTTAATTTGTGTCCTCTGCACTTTTTTGCTGCTCATTTCTTCCCCATTGCATCTTGTCTACTTCGATTTCCCTGGCGTGGCTGTATAAAGGTCGCTAAATTTCCCTCCTGTCCTTGGATTAAGTTCATGTTGAAATCACCTGTTATTATCATATTATCACTTGGGTAGGTGGCTTTCAGTGTTGTAATTGCAGCTATTAGTTGCTTAATTCTTTTCCCTTTGTGTTTTCCTGCTGGGTGCATGTATAAATTCAGAGTTAATAGACCCACGGTAGGAGAGATTTTGACTTTAATGCATTGCATCCATGTCGAATCTAAATCAATACAGACATCTCTCCAAAGGAGGATCGATAGGCCTGCTTTTGCCCTACCGTGCCGTGCCTCCTTTTGTGACTGGATAAAATGTTCTTTGTATCCCACAAGTGGCAAGTTTTTTGTCTGCCAGGTTTCCTGAAGCAGAAGTATGTTGTGTTGTGTGATGAACTCTATGAGATGGTCTTCCTCCAACTTTGTGCTTAACCCGTTGACATTTCAAGAACAGATCTTGCAACCCTGCTCTTTTCCTGATGTTTGTCTTGGGTTAATTAATTCTATACTCCTCTGATTTAAAATCAAGGGAGCTTGTGGGTGCCTCTTGAGTGTGACTTCTTCTTGGTGAGCAATTGTGATTGTAATTTGCCTAGGTAGGTGACCTTCTTCTGCCATGGTGCTTCTTTGGTCTGGGCCTTTCGCACCTTTTAAGAGGCTCAGTTTCGGACTTTGTTTCTGGAGCGGACTGGAGTATTGTGCTGGCTCCACCTTTATTAACTCTATGCCTCATAGGGAGAATTCCTCCCTATGCTGCAGAATTTGTTCTGTAAAGCTATGCTCAATCCATGTTATAATTGTGGAGTCTGGGCCTGATTGATGAGGGTTTTGTTTTGAATTCAATTGATTCCAAAACGTCTGATTTTATATGGCGCAGGGCTGGTAATTCTTGTAAGAGTTTTAAAATAGACCCTCTATTCAAGATGTCATGTGGCCCTCTCGAACTGTATCGCGGAATTAGTTCTACTTTTTTGCTTGGGATGAGTCGTATTGGTTCTATGTAGCTTTTTTCCCCCGTTACTTGAAGTGGCCGTGCCTGCCCGGCTAGCCTTTGATGTTGGAAACAGTTTCTCTCAATACTGGTGGAGTTCACAACTGGTGGAACGTGTGTTGCTCCCGACGGCTGTGCCCGTTTCTTTCTTCCATTGGGCTTCGTACATCTCTCTGAATCCACTTGGCTGCTATTGGGGGTCGCTTGTAAGGTGGAAAAGTTAATGTTTGCTTTATTACCATGCACAGTATCTGTGTTTTTAATATTCTTGGGCTCAATGGTTTGAGTTCTTCTTTCCCTACCGGGATGTTGAATATACTGAACACTTTCCTTGCTTGCTGAATTGGGCTAGTTCGTTGGATTGGGCCGTTTATTTAGGAGTTGTCAGTTGGAGTTGACCCAAGCACTAGCCTTGTTTTATTTTGAGAGGGATCTTCCTCTGTCAGCTCCTTGTCGTTGGTATCATTAGAATCGAAATTGGTTTTTTGAGGATGTGTCACCGGCGGCCCTCGGATGTTTGATTTGGTTTTTCTTGCTTTTCTCAAGCGCTTCCTTTCTCTCTTTGTGAGAGAGGTTGCCAGCTTCGATTGTTTATGGCTTGTTTGGTCTTTTGTTTGTGGATCCTGGTTTTGTGGTGCATCCTCTCCCACCTCAGAATGAACTCGTTCATCTAAGATTGCTGGGGTCGTGATGTTATCTGGAGTGGAAGAGCTTGACTGCTCTAGTACTTCGAGGCTCTCTTCTTTGCTCCGGACACCACTTGCCCTGCCACTTCCCTCCTGACCGTCTTGTTCAACTCTTTCCTGACTGCTGGTTTTGCTGATCTCTTTAGGTGATTCCTTAACAATCCCCAATATCTGTGACATTAAAGTTGGTACGGTTGCCAGTTTGTCAATTATTTGGGGGCAGTAGCAAGTATGAAAGTTTGTAGTGTCCTTGTCGAGTTGCACCTTCTTTATCATGGTGATAAGGTCCTGTAAATTTGCTACTTTCCCCTGGACGTGGATAGCCAAGATGTTAAGCAGATCGACTTGCGTGTCTAATTTGTCGGCATGGTATGACATTGCTCTGCCTATGGTTTCCATGGTGTTTAATAGTTAGAGTGCTCTTCCATGTTTCCCCCTGTATTTGGGTTAGTAGGGGTGAGTATTTGAGGTTTGGGGTTGTTCACTCCTCTGAGGAGTCGTGTTTTGAGAGTCCTCCTCTTCCTTTCCTGAACTTAGCTCATTCGTTTCTAGGGACGAGCGCCTACTTTGTTTGAGGTCTACTATTTCATTTGCTTCTTGTGGATTGAAGATTTTGATGTTTTTGATTTTTAACCCTAAGAAGAGATTACCATGGTTTTCCGCCATATTATCTTGTTCCGATGAAAATTGGTCTCTCATTAGACTGGATGAACCATTGAAAATGAGCTTGAGTCTTGGGTAAGATTTTGGTTGTGTAGAGTGCGTCCTTCTGTTTCTTTAGTTGTCATTTTCTGCATGTCCAGTGGCTTTGCTGCGAGAGAACAAGGTTGCTGCTTGTGTCGGGATACCAGTGGACGAGGGCACAAGCCGTTTGATGGTGAATTGCTTGTTGAGCCTGGGGAGGTAGTCTGATCCTCTGGCTGGTTGTAACCTGCTTTGATCATCTACCCCAGGAAGGCCAGTGACCAAACCCACTGGGTTCCCTGTTGTTTTTGTTTTGAGGGCATTACTGGACTTGCTTTTACTCCTTAATTTGTGCTATGAGGATGTTGATTTGTCGCTGCTGTACGTGAGAGCCGTAACAACTTTGTGATTTTCAACATTAGCTTTGGTGCTGTCATTATTTTCTGGGACGGGGAAGCTATTGCCCCGTCATCTGTTTCTCCCTTGTTAGCTTTTGCTGGTCTGTTTTCTGTGTTGTCCGTGTAGGAATCCTTTGCGACACTGGATACAGGGGCTGGGCTCCACGACCCTTGTTTTATAGAGTCAAAGGCCGCTGAAGTATCTATGTGTGGGTCTGGCCCGTTGTCTGTCACTTTCAGAGATATCGGCCATTGGAAGCTCATGCCCCTGCCTGTGGCCGTTCCGACATCTGCCTCTTTGTTTGTACTAGGTGGGCCCCCTCTTCCTTTTTTTTGTCTCCCCCAGAGGTTTGTCTTCACCGCCTCGAGGCTTCCCTGATCCCATGGTCCGTTTATTAAGGATTGTCTCTTAGTTGTCTCTTAGTTATTGCTAGATGATTCCTGGTTGTTTCTTAGTTCCACGGAATTCCAGTGGCCCCTCTAAAAGATGTATTTCCTGATTAAGGCTGGGGGTCTTCGTAGCACCCTGTGGTGATCCTCTTTTTATTTTGATAAGGCTTTTGGGAGGGCGGGGGCTTTGGGCCTTCCACAATGCTCGGGGGGCCCCCTTCACTGCTTCCGCAGCTTTTACGACTTAGTAGCCCACTTGTTGGCTCACTTGTTAGCTGCCTCTCCCGCCGATCACCCTCTGAGCTGTAAACACCTCCTGCCAGTCGACTGTCTCCCCCAACTCGCTCACCTCCTCTCTCCGTGGGTAAGGGTCGAGACTGGTGTCCTTTCAGGCACTAGGGTGCCCGAGATGCAGGCTTCTTTAAGCAGGCAGGCAGATTTTGGGGGTAAGTTCTCCCTTGGTACTTGTTGCGGTCCCCTTCGGCCCCTTCTCGCCGGGTCACCTTGCTGACAGGCGGAATAGGCGAATGTGGAAACAGGGACGAAGAGTGGATGCAGCAAAGGCGCGGTGCACGGTCTCCAAGTGAGCTGAGCTGCTGAGCCTCCGCTGTGAGCTGCCGGGAGCCTCCCGGCCTGTCCTCACATTTGTGTACTGTCCTGGGAGGAGTGGATGCCAGCGCCGGCACACGCGAAAGCTGGTTGAGCAGAGTGGAGTATAGTGGTGTAGAGTGCAGTAGAGTAGCATCGAGAGCAGTGGAGTGGCATAGAGTTGAGTGGCATAGAACGGAGTAGAGTGTCGAAGGGTGGACAGCAAGGGGTGTAGAGTGGCATGGCATAGAGTGGAGTAAAGTGTCTTGGAGTGGAAAAAAGTGGAGTGAAGTGCCATAGAGTGGAGTTGCACAGCATAGCATGGAGTGGCATTCAGTGGATCATGTTATGTTATCTTCTCTTGTATAGCACAATCAACCACCCCTGAAGGAACATCTTGGCACTTACACTACAGTGTGTAGAGTGTCATAGAGTGGAGTGGCATACAGTGGTATAGAGTAAAGTGGCATTGAGTGAAGTAGAGTAGCATAGGTTGCAGTGGAGTGATGTAGAGTCTCATGTCAAATTGGTGGGGTGGACATAGTGTGGAGTGCTAAAGAGAGAAGTGGCTTGCAGTGTGGTAGAATGGAGAGGAGTATAGTGTCAAAGAGGAGGGTGTTTTAGAGTAGAGTAGCAGAGAACAGTGGAGTAGAGTGGCATATTGCAGTGGCGTGGCATAGAGTGCAGTGGAGTGTTGTAGAGTGGACGAGTGTAAAATTGAGAGGTGGGGGTAGAGTGGCATTTCATACAGTGGAGTAAAGTGTCATAGAGTGAAGAGGAATGAAGTGGCATAGCACAGCATGGAGAAACGTGTTAGAAGGAAGTGGCATCGTGTGGTGTGGCGTACAGTGGAATCTAGTGTCCCAGACTGTCCTAGAGTGGAGTGCCATAAAGTAGAGTAGAGTGGGCATATAGTGTGGTGCAGTGGGATGGACCGGAGTATCATAAAGTGGAGTGGCATAGCATGGCATACAGTAAAAGTGGAGTAGAGTAGTATAGAGTGTAGCAGAGTGGAGTAGAGTGTCATGTTTGTGTCATAGAGCAAAGGGGCGTCGTAGAGTGGCATAGCATAGAATGGAGTAATGTGTCAGAGTGGAGTAGAGTGGAGTGCCATAGCGTAGCATGGAGTTGTGTTAGAGTGAAGTGAAGTGGCGTGGCCTGTTGTGGAGTAGCAGATTGTAGTAGAGTGAAGTGGCATATAATGTTGTACAGCGGGATGGAGTAGAGTGTCATGGAGTGGCATTGAATGGAGTAGTATGAAGTGGACTAACGTAGAGTGGAGTATAATAGAGAAGAGTTGAGTGGAGTGTTATGGACTGTTGTGGATTGCAGCAACTTATAGTGGAGTGCTGTAGAGCGAAGTGGCTAAGAGCGGATTAGAGTGGTGTATAGTGGAGTGGCGTAGAGTGGCATGAATTGTCAAATGGTGTGGAGTGGAGTGGCGCAGAGTGGCATGGACTGTCGTATAGTGCAGTGGTGTAGATTAGAGCGCCCCAGAGGGAGGCGGCATAGAGTGGCATGCAGTGGCATAGAGTGGAGTATCGTAGCGTGAAGTGACATAGAGTAGAGAAAAGTAGAGTGCAGAAGAGTGGAGTGACATGGACTGTTATGGAGTGCTGTAGAGAGAAGTGGCTTATTGTGTCGTAGAATGGAGTGGAGTAGAATGGAGTAGAGTGTTGTGGAGTGAAGTAGAATGCAGTGGAATTGCGTAGCATGTCGTGTCATAAAGTTGATGACTGTAGAGTGGAGGGGCCGGCATATAGTGGCGTAGCATAGAGTGGAGTAAAAGTGTACCGTACACAGTGTGGTTGGGATAAATTTTCTCTGCACCACGAGATTCCTTTACGGTCTATGCCACAGCCTCAATATCCCATCCGACGAGAAGCTAAGGCTTCCGTTGTGGAAATCCGTGAACAATTGGAATATCAAGGTGTGATTGAAACTTGTGTGTGACCGATGAATAACCCTCTTTTTACCATGACCAAGCCTGACGGTTCGTACCATTTGGTATTGGATTACCGGCATTTGAACTCGCATTGCCGTACCTGTGCAGTACAGAATACTCACGGCTCTGCTCTTGTGGATAGTCTGGTGCGTAAACGTTTTAAAATTACGCTTGACATATCCAATGTTTTTTTTGCCCACAATTTGGACCGACTGAGTTCCCAGTGGACCAGTTTTACCTGTGGCAGCAAACAACGCCACTATACTCGTTTACCTATGGGCTATAAGAATAGTCCTGGCTTGTTTGATGCCCGTATAGTCTCTCTTTTAGAGAGGATAAACACTGATGCGTGTTCGTATGTGGATGACATCTATCTCATGGACGACGAGCTTTGGACGCATCTCTGTCGCATTGACCACATAATTTGTAACTTTGCAGACTTCGGTTACAAATTCAATACTGCGAAGTCACACATCGCAGAGTATACAGTGTTGTTCTTGGGCTACGAGCTTAACAATGAAGGTAGAGGTTTGGCTCCCCACTTCTTGGAGATATGCGCACAACTGCGCTCTCCTACAACTCTGAAGAAATTACAGTCCTTGCTGGGATTTTTAAATTTCGGGCGTACTTACATTCCCGAATATGCCCAGCGTATCAAGCCTTTGTATGCTTTGATACAACCAACTTTTACCAAATCTTGCTGGCTGCCTCAACATTCAGCTGTTTTGTAATCTTTGCAGGCTGATCTTCTAGAATCTAAATTCTTACTGACCCGTGATAACCACACCAACCTGGTGATAAGAATCATCCCTGGGGCGGTGGGTTTCTCGTACCTTACTATTAACGAAGGAGACACAGTACCTATTGCTTACAAGTCACACTTGTACACTTCGGCTGAAATGCGGTTTTCCTCTGTGGAAAAGGTTTTGAAAGCAGTGCAAATGGCGATTCTCAAGGAACGTGCACTGTTGCAGGGAAAACACATGTTGGTTGTAACCCCGTTTCCTGCATTAGAGGCAGTGACGAAAGCCAGTGTATCAAATTCTAAAGCTTTGCACCCTCAGTGGATACAATGGGCAGCATCATTGACGTCTCCGGATGTCACGTTTATTTTTGATGCCTCCTTACAGTCGCAGGAGTTTTTGCAGTATGATTTTGTTCATCCTGCCCCTTTGCCTATGCGGCCGTTGGAGGACTTCCATTGCATCATTTACACTGACGGTTCAGCGCAAGTTGCGCATGGGTCTAAGCACGCATACGTTTCCGCTTGCGCTATTTTGGTAGGTGCCATGGGGAATGATGAGTTCAAGTCCAGAGTCGTGCACACGCAGACTCTTGGGGACTCCACCGCACAATTGGCGGAGCTTCGTGCTCTGAAGCTTGCATTAGAGTACGCTGATCCTGGTGTGACAACTCTTATTGTGAGTGATTCTTACTACTGTGTCCAGTCTTACAATGAAAACCTGTTCTATTGGATTCAGAATGATTTTCGTGATTCCAAGGGTAGCACAGTAAAACATAAAATGATATGGGTCCGAGTGGCTGAGCCTAAAGAGCAATTGCCCCTCATGTTTATGATTCATACTCTCGGTCATCAGCGCGTGGGAGTCCACGCTGTTGGCAATTCGCTTGCCGATGAGGCAGCAAAATCAACGGTATCGACATATTTGGTTGCAGCAGTTACACGTTCCAAAAGTAAGATTGATGATGATATCTTGGCAGCTGTTGCTGCAACTACTAAGGGAAGTAAATATCCTAAAGGATTCCCTTTGAAGTATTCATACCAATTAAGTCCTGATAAAGTTCCTAATGTGCAAATTCCTGATGTTGGAGAGAGGTTGCTTCCCAACGCGCCCTCAGGCCTACACTGAGTACCGCAGCCCGTGAAGTTGATGCGTCTGCGCTGATTCACGGACTGTCATAAGAGACTTGCGTTTCTTTGTAGGGATTTTTACCTGTGGTACCTTCCATTCGGATCAGGCTCCGGCTTTCGCCTCTAAGGCCTATAAGGATGCCATGACTTCATTGGGGGTCCAAGTCAAGTTTTCGTCTTCATACAGACCTGAGGGTAATAGTGTTGTGGAACGGATGAACCGAGATTTAAAGCAGTCTTTGACGGCTCGAGTTATAGGCACTGGCAGGAACTGGCTGGCCCATCTCAATGGCGTGCAGCGTGCTCTTAATAATCTCCCTAGAAGGTCTTTGGGTGGGCGGACCCCATACGAAATGCTTTTTGGTATCAAGATGTATGTACCGGACATTGACGGTCTAGACTCGGTGGCTCAAGCCGCCTCCTTTGACGTAGATGAACAATGCAATGTTTTACCGGATCTTCAAAAGACAAGAGACAGTCTTGCAAAGGAACATTTGCCCTCCACATCGGATGATGCGTTGCAGATCCCGGTAGTTGGCTGGCTACCCCAAGTTAGAGAACTGGTTTGTGAGAAGATCGAGAACAAGAAAGAATTTGGTCCCTCTTATCGAACTCCGGTTCCAGTGCTTGATGTGAAGGGCACAAGAACAGTCATTTTACCACCACTTTCAGGTCGTAAGGAGAACAGGTATATCTCCATTGACAATGTCAAGATACACAGAGTGGCCAATTCTTCTTAGTATGACACCGGCAGTTTCATGTCCTTTGATTTTGAGAAATTCTGTTTTGGCCCCGGTTTCTAGTCCTGTGCCTGATGTTGCTCTCGAGTTGCAATTCCAGTCCTTTATTGAGTATACTGCCTGGTACTCAAAATGATGAAACTGACTATACCTACCCAACTGACTTATCAATGCCTGATTTGCAAACTTTCTTGGCTACAGAATCCCTGCTACATGGTCCAGAATCCAGATTTTCATTTGACACTGTTTCCCACACATCTAAAAAGCCCTAGAAGATTTCTGTTTTGGCAAGACTGTTTGAAAAACATTTTTTGATTCCCCCTTGGACTTCTATTTGGATGGTGCTTTTTTCGATGTACCTTTTTATGACAATTAGTTTTGTGTTTTATTTTTTCCGTCTCATAAATGGACACTATGTCGAGGAGAGAACTTACATTCGACATATCAATGGAACTTTGGCTGAGTGCTGAGAGACTTGACTTTTGTTAACATCACAGCTTGGCCTGTCTTAGATGGGATTGTATGGGATGCCGTTCGATTTCAAATTCATGGGCTCACTGAGGTTATAAATGTCCCTAATGTGCTTAGAGTGTCTATGGGGGATGTAGTTAAACAAATATACGTTATGATGATTGGGATGTTCTGGCCTTTGAATCTTTGTTTGCTGATTTGAAATATTATGCTGCTTTTGATGCTGAAGATTTATACTTGGAGTCTGCTAACTATAGTGCTTTGTATTGTTATCAACATTTTGGCAATCACTACCTTCATAAAGCTAATACCAGGAGACTCACTGTAAATTACACCCAGTGGGAACACTGTCCAGCTCCTATACAAGGAAGTTCTGCTACCTTTTTGAAAAGGTTCACATACTTTACAGATTTTAATCAGTCTAATCCTAATGCCTTTTATTTTAAAGTGAATGAAAAGTCCATTTCCAAAGTTAGACTTACTGATACTAAATTATTGTATTCGAAGTCCTTTCTAGACCGGTTGGCCGTTGGGGTCTGCGAGTTGTGGAAGGATGCAATTGACCTTAAATCAGTTTGGGGTGCTAAAAGCTGGCAAGTGCAAAGCACTGAGGCTTTGCACCATGCATGCCTCACCCCGAGCCATATGTTGTTTTTGAATTCTACTATTTCACAATGGCTCTGCTAAACTGCAGACCTCTGCCGAAACATGCGAAGGAAATTCACATAATCTTAGAGGATTTTCGGCTGGAGATCCTGTTCTTAACAGAGGCATGGTTAGGGCCTGACTCTGACTCTGACCCAGACATCGTCATGGCCCTACCTCCGGGATTCCTCATCCAGCATCTGGACCGATCAAAGGGAAAGAGAGGAGGAATTGCCATAATTTATAAAAAAACATTTTTCCTGCCGCCTCCACTGCAGTCTTTTATCTGACTGTGAAAATGTCCACTTTACCATTCAAGCATCTCCGTGCAAATCCCTTTCGGGTATTCTTATCGACCGCCCACAAGGTGCTATGGGACAATTTTGCAGTTCACTGCTGGAAAACCCATTGGCCTTGGCCACTACCCTCCCCAACTTTATGATTCTTGGGGACTTAAACATCTACTTTGACAATGGCGGAGACAAGCTAGCCTCCGAACTGTCAATGGACCTAGCGACTTACCAGCTTCATCTGGGGAGCCTCCAGCCCACTCATATTCTGGGGCATCTCTTGGACCCCATTTTTTCCAACATCCCTGACATCAAAGTACCCACACCTATTCCAGTTCCGCGGTCAGACCACTTTCTTATACCGTTTAGTTGGCGATTCGCGGCCATCCATTGCCCCAGACCAGCCCCCAGTAGGCTTGCACGTCCATGGTCTAAACTGGACCCGGAAGAATGGAAGCTTGGAGCTCTCACCTCTAACGGGTGAGATGGATCCCTTATTAGCGGACATTACATTTTCAACGTGGATTGAAAACTCATTGGATATAGTCCTCCCGAGAACATCCACCCGTAAACCCGTGGCAAAACCACCTCGCCCTGGTTTACTAAGTAAGTCCGACTCCTAAAAAAACTTTGTAAAATGTCTGAAAGGACATGGAGGAAAGACTTCGATCCCTACAAGAAGCAGGACTATAAACTAATGATTCTCAACTATAAAAAGGCTTTGAAATCGGCACAAGCCTCATTCTTTGAAGAAAAAATCAGATCTTCTGCCAACTCGTCGGGGGAAACATTCCAAATAGCAAAAAAGCTTTTAAAAACCCCTGACCCCCCTTGCCCCGTAGATCCCTCAGATAGTCGCTGTAATGAGCTAGCCGAGTTCTTTGACTCAAAGATCCCAAAAATCTTGAACCATCTCCCCCCGCACAACACTACTGGCATCCCTGACTTACGAGATTCGCCTAGTTTAGCGTCACAGCAACCCGAGCCCAATCTGGATACGTATTCCTATAACAAAAGACTCCCTTTCCTCCATCTATCAATCAATTAAAAGCGGCTCGCCGTTAGACCCTGCCCCTCTGAACATCTTAAATTTAGTGACCCCCGTTATTCTCGCACCCATGGCAAATTTGATTAACCTCTCGCTCTCACAGGGCACTGTACTCCCAAGTTGGAAAAGGGCCGTTGTGAAAGCACTGATCAAAAAACCCAATCTGGACCCTCTGGAACTGAACAACTTTCGGCCAATTTCCCTTTTACCAGGCGTCAGCAAGGTAGCAGAAAAAAACATTAACCGTCAGTTATCTGACTACCTTGAAACAAACGATCTACTTAAACCCTCACAGATGGGCTTCCGCCCTGGCCAGAGCACGGAGACCGCAATGATTGCGGTTGTGGAACAGGCCAGAAAGATCATAGAATCAGGGGGATCATTGGCAGTGATCCTCCTGGATCTGAGTGTGGCCTTCGACACCGTGAATCATCTTACGCTGGTCCACAGGCTCGAGAACCTGGGTATCTCAGGGCTGACCCTGTCCTGGCTCAAATCCTTTTTACATAACCACTCATTTCAAGTGGCAGATGGTAATTTAATCTCTAAGATAACTCCTGTACACTGTGGCATCCCTCAGGGCTCTTCTTTGAGCCCTACGATTTTTAATGTGTACATGTCCCCCCTTGAAAAGATTGTCACCCCATATCGTATTAAGCTCCTGACCTATGCTGATGACACCCAGCTTGTTGTATCACTAAGTCATCAGGATCACCCTTCTACCAATCTTTACTTCTGACTTGGGGATATAACTAGATGGATGGACAGGGCCCATCTTAAGCTTAACAGCGATAAGACGGAGATCCTGGTCTTGGCCAATCAATCCACTTTCGCCCGAGACCTTGTGGCCCCCTTGTATGGGCCCACCTCCAATCCCAAAGTCTGACATCAAAAGTCTGGGGATTTGGTTAGATGAAGGCCTTACACTTAACACCCAAGCCAGAAAAACTGACGGAGCCTGCTATGGTCTCTTACGCATCTCTCGAAAAATGTTACCTCTACTCCCTACCCAATCTAAAAAGCTTCTGATTGAGGGCCTCGTTCTGTCCCGACTGGACTACGGCAATGCCCTTTACCTCGGTGCCCCTAATAAAGTAACGGTGAAGCTTCAGGTTGTGCAAAACACCGCTAACCGGCTTCTTACGGGCACAAACAACTGTTGCTCAGCCAAACCAGCCCTCAGGTCACTCCACTAGCTACCCATAATTGAAAGGGTGCATTTTAAGGCCCTATGCACTACCCACAAAATTCTGCATGGCAAGGCCCCCCCATCTTAAAGGACCTTGTCGTTCCCTACAAAACCAACAGAACTCTTCGATCCACTCACCTTCATTTGACTTCAATACCCAGGATCAAGAGGGCCCGGTCTGGAGGCCGTCTTTTTTCTTACAATGCCTCCAAACTGTGGAATGCACTGCCAATCGACATCCGGGCTCAGCCTAATCTTCTATTGTTTCGTAAACTCTTGAAGACTTGGCTATTCCCCTAATTAATTCCCCCCCTCGATCCCATCTGTTCTATCACCAGCGCTGGGATGCTCACGGGCAGCCATGCGCTCTATAAATCCGTAAACTTAAACATAAACATAAACAAACGACATGCTTTGGATTGGCTACTCCTAAAAGATTAAATGCTCCTTCTTTTCATGATTTCGAGGAATATTCCGGTGTGGGTAATTTTACAAAATTTTCCATGAGAGAGTTACAAACTCTATTGTTGAATTCCTCCTTTAACATATCAAGTTTGGATCCCGAAGGCTGGTTGCTCTGGCAGAGAAGTGCTGATTCATGCCAGCATCATTTTCTGGGTTTAGCTCAAGGCTTTACACAGGTCAGGGTAGATCCCCGTTTTGAAAGTGGCCATTCTGTGACTACCTATTCTGTGGGCAAATTGTGTCAGAACTGGCTCAGACATTCTACCTTGGCGTCAGTTACACTGCATTTGTCTAAACTGACTGATGATCTTGATTTGAATGATTTTATTAAAGGCCCGGCTAAAGGCAGATCCAAAAGATGGATATATGCGGTTTATAACGAAATCTGGAAAGCTTCCCCGGTTGAGGCGGCTACTTGCCTTAGGGCTATAGATCAAGCCAATTTAGAAAAAGTGCTAGCAGTTGTAGATAACAGCATTAAGACGCTCTCTTCTCGCATTGACACTTTAGATAATATTGTGTCATCTGTTGTAAATATTGTGCAGGATGAAGTGTCCGCTTTGTACCACGGTCAGAATCAGTTGCGTTCCATTATGCAATTTGCATGGACATTGCAGACCCTTAAGGCGGGAAAAGTGCTGTGGCATTACATGAATACATCATCCTTATTTGCCCCTTTTAATTTGACTGACAAGCAAAGCTTACTATCAATGAAGGATGCTTCTTTTTCCATGTTACACATTGAAAAGTTAGACTATTTACCGTTTTCTGTGGCGGAAGCCAATGCTGCTACTTGGCTTATTCATGGTTTAATAACTCTGGCATTTCCTTTATTTGCATTTACAAATTGTGTGAAGTACTTTGGCATTGGCAGATACGAGCCTCTTGGAAGTTCTTATCTCCATGAAGCCTGGTCGCTTCCTTTTACATAGAGATGTCTTAGGGAGGTAAGAGAAGTTTATTTGAATGGTGAAGAATGCACTGAAACACCGGATCATTCCTTAATGTGTCGACATATCCAATTACATGGCTCTTGCAGCCAAAATGAGCCTAATTTAGCCTGTGTTTTGAAAGGTACACCCGTGCCTGCAATGTTTCCCACATTCACGTTGCTGGCTAACGGGAGCTGTTTACTTTTGAAAAAGGAGGATTGTTGTGGGTTAATAAAAGGGATTGCTTATGTCGTTACAGTCAGTGAACGTGTAGTTTGTTACAAGAATGTAATGTATCCACCCCCGCATGGTAAACTTGATGTTTCCATCTGGCCTAAGATTCCAACCTTGAAAGCAGAGTTCAATAAGATGAGTCGCATAAGAGCTCTATTGTCCCAGAAAGAAGTTGCCCTCACATCTGTTCGTGAAACATTTGTCCTTCACGTCGCAAACACCCGCACAGAATTGCATGCCTTGTTAAATACAGATTTTCCCTTGCACTTCGGTGAATTAATTCATACTATCTTCAATGCGTCCTCCACTTCGGGGATGGCTCACTTTTTTTTAAAGTTGTAAGCAGTGGCTTAGTAACTTCCTTCCAAAAGATTTTCGGAGTCATTCCAGCTTTCTTCTATTCTATTTTCTCCAGCCTGTTTGGTGGATTTCCCTTGCTACTGACTCTTGCTGCTGGTGTGCTATTGCTGTTCTGTCTGTTTCAAAATGGATGTACCTCCTGTGTTGCAAGACGGGCTGTCTCGGCTAGGGCTCCTTCGCGCCCGGATGCTTGAGTACTATGGTGCGTTGCCTCTTGCTACACTGAGTGCGGCTTATGGATTATCGTTTCGATTTTCCTTTTTTACATACGTTCAGCCTGTTTTCCATTGCCTGAGTTGCGACTTCGAATGGGCCCTGGATTTGTGTCTCTGCAATATGGTATCTCCCAATGCGGATTATAATCAATTTATGAGTCCCTTAGTTACTCATGAATTGCTTTGTTCTGATGAAGGGATTATGCTTTGCAGCGATGCATGGTATATTGGGTCGTTGGAATGTGTTCGCTGCGGCGCAAGATTTCTTGGCTCGCAGTTTCCTCGAGATCCCACAGAGTTGTCCTCTGATGGTGCAAGAGGCTCCGGTCATTGAAGAGCATGTATGTTCTTTCCCTTTGTTAAATTGGATGGCTGATCTATTTTCGGATGATAATAGTGACTTCCTGTTGGATGCTGTTGCTGCATATTTAGCATATTCATTATTAGGATGAATTGTGTTTGCAGTCTCGGTTTCTTAACCTATAACATCTCGTTGGATTAAATTTTTTGGGACTTTCAGACTGTTTTTGAAAGGCTTGCCTATTGACTTTATCAAAGTCCAATGCTATGTTTTTTTCACGTTATTAAATTTTTTTTCTCTTAGATTTTTTAAGTGCCAAATTAGAGAATTTGTCCCTTCATTCTTGTCCTGTCAGTGCTCGGATCAAATGGAGGGTGCCTTGTGTATTGGTTTCACCTTTGCACTGTGTTAAGTTAGCATGTGCTGGTTAGAAGTTAAACGCCATTTTTGCTTTCCTGCTGCCTCTGCACACGACACATTTTGTTATTAATGCTTTTCGCCTAGTTTGATATTTTGCTTTACAGGAGAATAACATGTTTGCTTATAATATCAGTCTTGTTTGGTAAGCTATGTCTCTACAGTGAGTGCCGAGGCCTTTAAGGTGATTTCAACACAGCGCTTATTGTTTGGATTGATCAGCGCACAGAGTAGACATGATATGGGTGCAGCTGTGGCCATCTTTGTTTTTAGGCACGAATAATAATGCACTGCACAAGGCAGGAGACACACTTGATGAATATCCGTATGCAGAGTGTTGGTGCAGGAGATGATGTGATCCATTTCCACTGAACCCAAAGGTATGGGCCCGCCCTTCTAAACCCAAAGAGACCTTCTGTAGATATAATATAATATACTGGCTGGGGAGGGTAAACCGAGGTTCTATTTAAACCTGTTTCCTTTAGCATTTTAACATGCTTTCACCCTTTGTATTTTATGGGATAATAACTATGCTGTTAACCTTGATCTTTATAATATGTTTGCTGCATTAGCTAAGATACTGCATTTGAGAACACTGCATTAGAAATAAACATTTCAAACTCGCAAGTGTCCTCATTGACTCCTCGTTCTGGATTCATATGTTAGTATAACGAAAGAGTGTTTGTGTGTTCCACGTTACCTGAGGTATTCTAAGTCCATGTTCTGGGTTGTCTAAATCATTGGGGTTTTCTAAGTACCAATGAGACACTGATTGCTAGTCTGCTAGGGGATTTTGGCACACCCTAATTCACTGAGTTTCTAAGTCTCTATGCACAGTTCTGTGTAGGAGCAGAATCCCTGCTACAGAATAGAGTAGAGTTGAGTTGCGTAGAGTGGAATGGACTGCAGCCCCAGCCCGTGGAGGGAGTTCCGGTGGGGCAGAAAGGCGGGGGTGGAGGTGGAGGTGGACGATGCTAAAAACCGAAATGTGGATAATTGGAGGTAAGTAAACAATGTAATTAATAAAACGGATTTCGTAGCGCGCCCTGCATCGTATTTTGTGATGCAGGGGGTGCTACAAAATTAGTTTTATTTATTAAATTGTTACTTACCTCCAATTGTCCATATTCTGGTTTTTAGCACCCACCACCCTGCCCCTCCACGGCCCCGCCTTTCTGCCCCACCAGAACTCCCTCCACGGGCCATGCCTGATGGACTGTCATAGTGCATGCGGTGGCACAGAGTGACATGCAGGAGCTTAGAGTGGAGTAGAGTGAAGTGGAAGAGAGCGTCATGGAGTGGCGTAGAGTGCAGTGGCATACAGCGGAGTGGCATAGAGTGGAACAGCATAGAGTGGAGTGGAATAGAGAAGAGTGGGGTAGAGTGTCATAGTGTGGAGTGGTGTGGACTGTTGTGGCATGGAATGGCGTACAGTGGAGTGCTGTAGAGAGAAGTGGCTTAGAGTGTCATAGAGTGGAGAGGTACTAGAGTGCAGGGGCATAGAGTGGAGTGGCACAGAGTGGAGTTTAGTGGTGCAGAGTGAAAGGGCAAAGAGTGGCATAACATAGAGCAGAGTAAAGTGTCGCAGAGTGGAGTAAAGTGTTGTAGATTGGAGTGCAGTAAAGTGGAGTGGAGTGCCTTAGATTGTAGTGGAGTGGTATAGCATAGCGTGGATAAAAAGTGTAATATAGTGGAGCGGAGTATGGCGGCATACTGTGTCATAGAGTGGAGTGCCATAGAGTGACATAGAATAGACTGTTGTAGAGTAGACTGTTATAGAATGGAGTAGAGTGTTGTGTTGCAGAGTAGCCGAGAGTGAAGTGGCGTAGAGTGGAGTACAGTGTCTTAGCGTGGAGTGTCATGATGTGGCGTAGGTTGGCCTAAAGGTAAGTAGAGTGGCCTAGAGTGAAGTGGTATAGAATGGTGTAGAGTACAAAAGAGTGGTGTAGAGTGGAGTAGAGTGCTATAGAGTGCAGTATCATAGAGTGGAGTGGTATAGAATCGGTGGATTAGTAGTGTTCCAAATCATAGAGTGAAGGGGCTTAGAGCGGAGTGCTGAAGAGTGGTGTAGAGTAGAGGGTCACAAAGTGGAATGGTGTAGAGGGTCATAGAGTTAAGTAGAAGGGAGTATCATAGAGTTGAATGGTAGAGTGCGGAGTGGAGTAGAGTAGCATAGAGCGGCGTAGAGTGGCATTGTATACAGTGGAGTGGTGTATAGTGCAGGGGTGTAGCAGGGAGGGTAGTGGTGTGGAGAAGAGTGCTGTAGAGTGTTGTACAGTGGAATGGCGTACAGTAAGTAAGTAAATAAGTAATACATTTTATTGATTTTAGTGGATTAAAGCCATTACAATTTTTAGTATAACAAGGTAAAAAATATCAGAGTATCACAGGCTTCATTCTTAAAATTAGACAAACTAAAACATTTCACCTAAAACTAATTTTGTGTGAAAAATGGTTCAATAATTGCTCATATTATGGAAGCGTAAAGTGCATAGTACTGGCTGTGGCTATCAGCTTAAACATTTACCATTATTTTGACCATCCTGTACTCCTTTTAACTTGCCAAAGACAATTTAAAGTACAATACATACTGTGAAAAGTACAATGTCCCATATGGGGGTACCACAACAGTTGGGTGTTGAACTTAAATGCAGTAAGGACAAAATTGGTTAAATCACAACCTTCTACACATTTGAAATTTCATACAAAGAGCGCATTCTTGTTCATAAGTTTATAAGAGGTTAACTGAACGTGGAACCCACTTAAACATGTTTCTATGACATTGCCTAGTTCCTAAATGGTGAAATAGTGGAGTTAGCCAAAATAGGCTAAGTCCTTCTGTTTGTTAGAGATACAAATTACATGATGCAGTGATTCAAATTTGTAATTGCACAGTCTACAATTCATGGCTGATGCCCCTTTTAAATTGTCCGTATTTGTAGACATTTAGAGGTATAGTGTGCATCTTAGCCTGATTAGAGCTTTTTTAATCTCAAAACTAACATGGCTAAATAGATGTGCGTCCCTCCCGTTGGACTGGTTGAGGGAGATGCTCAAATTTGCATGGACCGTTGGTGAATGCTCCTATCGATCATCGTCAGCAGATTTCAGTCTTGCATTTGTAGTGAATATCTTAGCACATGGTGTGGAGTAGATAGTTGTAGAGTCGAGTTGTGTGGACTGTCTTGGAGTGCACTGACAATGAATGGAGAAGAGTGTTGTGGAGGGTCGTGGAGTCCAGTGGCATAGGAGTGGCGTAGAGTGGAGTGGCTTATAGCGGAGTATAGTGTCATAGAGTGGAGTGTCATTGACTAGAGGGGATAGAGTGAAGGTGTGTCGAGTAGAGGGGCATAGAATGTTGTATAGTGGAGTGGCGAGGAGTGTTAAGGTGTGACGTGGAGTAGAGTGGCGTAGAGTGGAGTGGCATAGAGTGAAGTGGAGTGGAGTAGCGGAGAGGGAAGTAGGGTATCATAGAGTAGAACAACATAAAGTGGAGTGGCATAGCAGAGAGTGGATTAAAGGGTCATAGAGTGGAGTAAAGTTAGAGTGGAGTGCCATAACGTAGAGTGGAGTGCCATAGCACAGAGTGGAATAAAGTGCCATATAGTGAAGTGGAGTAGCATGGAGTAACGTGGCATAGAGTGGAGTCGCATGGAGTATCACAGAGTAGACTGTTGGAGAGTAGACTGTCATAGAGTGGAGTAGAGTGTCCTGTCATAGAGTCGAGTAGAGTGGCCTCAAGAGAAGTTGTATAGAATGGCATAGTAGCATGTGGGAGTGGCGTAGAGTGTAGTGTCATAGAGTGGAGTGATGTACAGTGAAGTTGATTGGTAGGGTGCCTGTCTTGAAGTGTTGTGTAATAGAGTGGAGGGGTGTAGAATGGAGTGCTGTGAAATTAAGTGGCATAGAGTGAAGTAGAGGTTCATAAAGAGAAGTATCGTACAGTGGAGTGGCATAGTAGAGTGGTGTGGAGTGGCATAGAGTGCAGTGGAGGGACATAGAGTGGAGTGTTGTACAGTGGCATAGGTTGGAGTGGCGTAGAGAATTGAAGAGGGTCATGCGAGAATGGAATGGAGAGGCGTAGATTAATGCCAGAATGGAATGGAGATGCGTAGATTACAGTGGCAATAGAGTGGAGTAGAGTGATGTAGAGTGGAGTGGTGTAGAGTGTTGTGGTGTGCAGTATGCTGGAGTGGCGTAGAGTGAAATGACATAAAGGTGGAGGGACGAAGAGTGGCCATAAGGTGTCGCCCAGGGGAGTGGTGTACCATAGAGTGAAGTGTCACTATTGATTGGAGTAGAATGGAATATAGTGGCGTGGAGTGGCGGGTCGTAGATTTGAGTGTGGTAGAATGTGGTGGGTCTTCATAAAGTGGAGTGGCCTAGAGTGTCATAGAGTAGCGTTGTCGTAGTGTGGAGTGGCGCGTTGCTGAGTAGCATAGAGTGCAGTGTAATAGAGTGCCGTCAAGTGCCATACCGTAGTGTAGAGTTGAGTGTCATAGTGTGGTGACATCATCAGTAAGGTCATAAGCAGTGCATTGCGGGCCATTAATTATAGTTAGCTCAGCTAACTATAACTCTTGAATTTCACTGGTTTTATGCAAATTGAAATCTAAGCTTAACTATAACGTCCCTGTAACTGGGGGCTTTTTTAGTGAATTTCAACCGTTTTTTTTAAATTCTGTTTCCTAACTATGTCGTCCCTGTAACCTTTGTTTTTTTCAGTGAATATTTTTTTATATATATATATATATATATATATATATATATATATATATATATATATATATATATATATATATATATATATATTCACTGAAAAAAACATAGGTTTTAGGGGTGTTATAGTTAGCTGAACATTTCACTCATACAAAACCACTGAAATTCCTCTGTTATAGTTAGTTGTACTAACTGTAACTCTCGCGCCCGCAATCCACTGGTGATGATGTCACATATTACATCATTCATGACATGGTCAGTGACATCACTGATGACATCACTGTTGACATCTCAAATGACATAACTGATGACATCACAGGTGACATCATCCAGAGAATGTGGTTTGATTCGATATTTAAATATGTATTATATATGTAGCAATCTGCATTGAAGAATGAGTGGATGTATAAGTATCTGGATCGAGGATTTAGTAGCAGTGTGATTGACTGTTTACTTGATTAATTTATAGTGTCACTCTAAATATATTGGCTAGTGACTAAACTGTGTGAATATCTGTATTACTTTCTCAGTTGTTGTGTAAACTGCTGCACCATTTGGTTACTAGGTACGTGAAAGTCTATATTAGGTATTGATTAGTTAACTGATTATTTGTATGGGAGAGGGAATGTATGTGTGGTTCGATGGGGGGGGTGTGACTGCCCAAAGATGTGTCAGTAGTTGATTCAGTAGGTATATGACGTTAAGACTACATGTTATAATAGTTGTTTGGGTGAGTGAATAAGTATATGGGTGTGCTGATGAACAAATATATCTCTCAATGGTACTTGTCCAATGAACTAGAATAATAAAAGGCAGTGTATGTGACATTTGTTGCATATAAATACGTATATATAAGACTCAGTGATTGCATGAGTGACTGTGTGGATAACTGTGTGGATAACTGTATACTTGTAATACTGATTTTATAACACACTAAGTATGAGTTACTATCTATATGAATAAATGAAGTGGTGTTTGTATTAGTGTGTAGCTGAGTATATGTAGGTATGATCCATTGTTTGCATAAGTGAGTAGGATGACTGCATGGGTAAATAGGATGTGTGCTGGTGTTTAATGACAATATAGGTGTATAAGTATATTTGATAGTGTTCTATTGATCATTAACAGCATGTATGAGTGATTCTATAGGTAATTGATTAGAGGTGTGTAGATCTAGGAATCACTGAGTGGGTTTTTAGATACTTGAATTGGTGTGTCAATGGATTCAAATATGGTACTCTGTATTTTACAGTGAGCGATGAAAGATTATGTAGTGTATGATTAAGATAAGTGTATGACGAGGTGTATCTGATTGTCACGTGGCTGATGTCATTGGTGATGTCATCAGTGATGTCATTTGAGATGTCATCAGTGATGTCACTGACCATGTCATGAATGATGTAATCATTCATAATCACCAGTGGATTGCGGGCACAAGAGTTACAGTTAGTACAACTAACTATAACGGAGAAATTTCAATGGTTTTGTATGAGTGAAATGTCCAGCTAACTATAACACCCCTCAAACCTATGGTTTGTTCGGTGAATTTCTATGTTTTTTTAAATTCTGATTCCTAACTATAACCTGCTTGAAACCTATGTTTTTTTCAGTGAATTTCAAAAGTTTTTTAAATGATAATTCGTAACTATAACCTGCCGGAAACCTATGGTTTTTTCAGTGAATTTCAAAGGTTTTTTAAATGACAATTCCTACTTATAATGTTGACCACTTCCCCATATTTTCAACAAGAAACCAAATCTGCAATGCTACCTAAAAAATCAGGCAATTATTCCACTTTTCACTAACAAATTAACATCAACATTTAACTACTGTAAGAACGTCGAATATGTACTGTGTGAAATACATTCAACTCACACCCATATTTAAAGAGCAATATGTGATAGAGGTTCTGATTATACACTTCCGACACCCAACAAAATCACAATACCCAGCGCCACAACCACCACAACCACCCCCAAGGACCCCTCCCCCTACTAACTCAGAGGCAGCGCAATACAGGACAACGGACCTTTCCAAAATAATATATCCCCTCAACAGTACACTAGCTCAATCTACAGGATGTGGCAACCAAGTATGTATAAGGGAAAGAACTCGAACATCAACAATGATGTACACAACGCTAAGACTACCGGTGAAATTCTGTACACAATTCACTATACAAACCAAAAACTTTTCAGTGTGTATATATATATATATATGCACCAAACAATTTCCACCACTTCCGACGTGCGGCGAGGAAGGAACACAGACCACCACAGCGAGTCAGGCAAGATGCAGATTTATTTGCGTTTCTTTTCCAGCCTGCAACTATATATATATATATACCATTGATACGTGTAGTGTACAGAATAGTGAACGCAACCATAATATCTCAGACACTGGGGAATATTCCGGTCAGGTAGCTGTGTTAACTCCCCCGCCCTTTGAAACAGAAGTGGAGTGGGCTAGTCCAACGCAACGTCAATGTAAGACTATAAATAATTAGGCTACGCCTTGGGCGTGGTTTACTTCTGCAAAGAGAAGAGACTGTGCCGCAACGAAGGTCCGCACCCTGCCATGTGGCTGCCACCATGACCGCGTGCCTCCTCAATATAGCCCCATTGCAAACTCAGCGCCACAGCACCGCAGACTTATATCTGTATCGACTATAGTCTTCGATCTACACTGCGGACAGCAGGGTTTACAACTTGAATTCAACTTTGGATATAAATTTGTCATTGGTATCTGTGCTGAGAACTGCCTTCAATCTGGTCAGAAGACTTGACAACTTGATACCAGTTGTGCATCAGCACTACAGAAAACATTGACTTCAGTCTCGATTTTTTAAAGCAGAGACAATTGTCCTCAGATTTTGTTAAAGTTTGAACAGTAGGAAATTCAGCCTACATGTATTTAATGCAGAGACAATTACCAACATCATTCAACTTAGCCTTGATTTATGTAAGGCAGAGACAATTTTGTTAATGGATGCCACAAAAAACATTCCTCAATGTCTGTACTAAGTACTGCCTTCAAATGTACACTGCGATTAATAGAGTTTACCACTTGATACCACAAGCGCATCAGCACTACAGACAAAATTGAATGTATTCTCAATTTATTTAAGGCAGAGACAATTCTACTGTGTCGTCAGATTTTCTTAACATATGTGCCAAAAAAGCATCCGTCGATATTTCTGTGGACTACTGCCATAAATGTACTCTGCGGACAAAAGGGTTCACAACTTGAATTCAGCTTTCCATCTACACTACGGACAGTAGGGAATTCTGCCTTGATTTATGTAATGCAGAGACAATACTAATACATGTGTTCAGATTCTTTATACATATGTCACAAAAATCATTCATCGATATCTGTGCTGACAACTGCCTTCGATCAACATTGTGAGGGCTCACGATTCAGGTGGGATGGCGATTGCACATGACGCATCCTAATAGCCAAGAGACATTGTACCAGTGCGACCCGCCCAAACCACGAATCATCGCAGGGTGCGCACACGCTGAGTTCTTCATGTACCACTAACTTACTGCACCTCAAGTCATCTCCACGTAACCTTGTTAAAGCAGAATTCACTAGGCAAAAAACACTACTCCCAGTGCGGCCTGCCCGGACCTCGCACCATTGTAGGTTACGTACACGCTCAGTGCCAAAGGTACCAGTAATTCACTGCACCATAATTCATCACCACGTGGCCCTATTCAGGCAGAATTCAATAGAGAAAAGACATTGGTCCGAATATGGCAGAGTACATACAAGCTCAGCGCCAAAGATACTACGAACTCAGTGCACCATAAATCATAGCAAGGAAGAGTGAACAGTTTCATGTCAGCAATGAGGTATAGTATCACTTTTAAATGGAATTCATGCAGAATTAAATCGCCAAAAGACATTACTTCAATTACTGTGCCTCCCCCCAACCATGCATCATCGTAGGGGACGTACACGCTAAGCGCCAAAGGTACTATTAACTCAGTGCACCACAAATCATCACCACGTGACCGTAATGAGTCAGATGTCTTATTTAGAAGAAAATATATCATAGTTTTTGGAGATGTACTGCAACTTACTCCCATGAAAGGACAACCAATATTTATATGAAAACTTGATTTTAAAGACTTTGCTACCATTGCGTCCTGTTCGGAACACACATCTTTGCAGGCTCTACAGAACTTTATTGCTTCATGTGGAGAGGTGTGGCTCACTGGTTAGAGGCGGCAGACCTGTAAGCAGAGAACGGCCCGGGACCAGGGTTCAATTCCCAACGCGGCAGGGTCGTGGACCAGGGGTCAACGGACTCGATAATTCTCGCCTCAGTGCCTACTCTAACCAGGGAACAGACTCGGTAACTCTGGGCATTAAGCTTGCCTCATCTCTACAACGGCCCCCCACAGATGCCGGGGTTGCCTGGTTTCACCCTGGAGATACCCAGAAAGGGACCATCTCACAGGGAAAACCAGGACGGGTTCCCCAGCGGTCTACAGCGCCAGGACACTCGGGTAGAGTAACAGTGCGCTTTACAAGTATCCCACATTTACATTGCTTCAGTTGCCACAACTCTGTGCACCACTTATCATCGCTGGCTGCACACACACTAAATTACCAATACTGTGAAGCTCTAATTAATACCACGTGGTTGTGGGCTCTTGCTAACCTCTGCCTCTTGCCTACACTGCGGTCACCAGAGCTCACAGTTAATTACACTGTTGATTTATTATTTGCAGAGTACAATACCAAACTAAGTATAACCTTTATCAAACCCTATACAATATCCTTTTATTATGCTTCCTTTAACAACTTTTTTTATATCACTTATAGGTTTACTTGAATAATACATTTCACATTGCAAGTGCAGAGGTACACTGAATGATAGTCTACACTGTGGATAGCATAGGTCACAATTGGAACCTCACTTTTTCTTCGGAAACCTGAATTTCTTTTTTGGAGACAAAAATGGCTACACCACTGGAATCTGATTCTGATCAATTTGTTGCTGAAGAATTCATAACCATCGATGGTACTTTTTTTCCCCTCAAAGTACATACATTCCAGTATGCAACAGTTAATGCTTTGAATGCAGCCCGTTCACACCACACATCATCGCACGGTGAGCACACGCTAAACACCAGATGTACCACAAGGCTTTATTAAGGCAAAATTCTGTAGTCAAAAACATTATCCCCAGTGCGGCCTATCCGGACCACGCATCATCGCAGGTTACATACACGCTCAGTCCCAAAGGTACTACTAACTTAGTGCACCATAATTTATCAACACATGGCCATATTCAGGCAGAATTTAACTGATTCTTCATTCATTATTTATAAAGTGCAGTAGCAAACAAAGTAACATCCCTCAAACCTACACAAAATCACCACATGGCCTTACTAAGCTAGAATTCACAAGACAAAAAACATTACTATCAGTACGGCCTGCCCAGACCACACATCATGGCAGGCTTCACAGAACCTTGTTGTTTCAGGTACCACTAACTCAGTGGAAACCAAACTAAGTATAACACCTATCACACCCTACACAATATCCCTTTAGTATGCTTCCTTCAAATTTTTTTTATATCACTTACAGATTTAGTTGAATAATAAAATGCATGCTGCATACATGTTTTATCTTCCACTTCAACTATAATTGCAGATGATGCACTCCACCCTAAGATACACTGTGGACAGCAGGGTTCACAACTTGAATTCACCTTTGCATCTACACTATAGACAGTAGTGAATTCAACCTTGATTTATTTAATGCAGACACAATTATACTGTATGTATTCATATTTTGTTAAAATAAGTGAAAACAGCATTGTTCTATAACTGTACTGACTTCTAGCTTCCATGTACACTGTGCACAGTAGGGTTCACAACTTAAATTTACCTTTTCATCTACACCAAAGACACCACAGACAGCATTATAGTCAGCCTCGAATATTTAAAGCAGAGAAAAAAATAGTGCTGTTGCATCCTGTGAACTATGATAACAAAGAATGTAGAAGATTGCGCCAAAATGTACCTCCACCACCGGAAATACCAAGTACCTCTGGGGTATCACCTTCAACATCGCCACCAGACATACGTCCCCAATTTGTGAAAGTAAGAATGAAGTGGAGTCGTTTAATTTGTTAGGGGGAGCATTCAGTACACCTAGTTTGCACAGTAATTGATAACCATTGATGCTAGTTTTTTTTTACCCCCCTCAAAGTTCATATAGTCCTGTATGCAACTGTAAATGATTTCAGTGCAGCCCGCTCAGACCACGCATCATTGCAGGGTGAGCACATGATAAACACCAGATGTACCACTAACTCAGTACACCGTAACTAATCACCACGTGTCCTTGTTGAGCCAAAATTCAATGGTCAAAACACATTTTTACCAGTGCGGTCTGCCTGGACCACGCATCATCGCCAGCTCCAGACAAAACGCCCCTACCTCAGTGCACCACAACTCATGAACTCTTTACGATAGAATCTTCTGTGTATTATTTCACATACAATGCTCCTACCTTTGTACAGCAGAAGTCATAAACCGTTTGTTGGACTTGGTCCTTTTTGCAGGGTCATCCCTGAACTTTTTGCCTTCCTCCTATATTTATTCTGACCTGTTGTTGGCTATTTTATGACTCTGGGCACTTTACCACTGCTGATCAGTGCAAAAGTGCATATGTTCTCCCTTTTGTAAATTAATGTATGTATTAATTGGTGATTCCATGATTGACTATTTGGTTTACTTGTCAGACCCTAATACAGTGCACTGAGTGTGCCCAGGGCGTGTAAATCCAAATGCTGCTGGTGGGCTTGCAGCACTGGTTGTGCCACCCTCAGAAGCCACCTGGTAAAATGTGTCTAAGGTCTGCCATTGCAGAGCCTGCGAGCAGTCTGGTACTTTCATGCTGACTGGGCAAGTGCACCCACTTGCCAGTCCCTGAACCTTCCTTTGTCTTCATATCAGACACCCCTATGGTAGGCCCAAGGGCAGGGTGCATTGTAAGGTAAGGTAGGACAAGCCCTGATGTGTGTGTCATGTGCGAATAGTGAATTACCGCCATTTTCGTTTTTCACTACTATAAGGCTACCTGTTCTCCATAGGCCAGAATGGACTGTTAGAATTATTACACTTTATAATCCTAACAGACTCAGAGAACATGGTAGAAATTCGAGTTTAGTATGCCTGGACTCAGAATAATAAAATACATCTTTTAGTGAAGTTTATTTTAATATTCTGTGTTTGCAAATACCACTTTTAGAAAGTAGGTATTTGCTTGCCTAACCTTTCAAGCCTGCCTCTGTGAGGTTGTGTATTCCTTTGTCTGGAGTGTGAGTGACAGGGCTGGGGGATTCCAGGAGACCGAATGAGTCAGCCCAGTGGTGAATAGAAAGATCTGCATCTAGATGGGAGGGAGGAGTTGCACCTGGGACCTGAATAGGACTGTGCCCGCCCCCACAGTGCTGGCTCCACCCCCTGTGGTGCGTCTGATGTCTCTGCCCTGCACACTGAAAGAAGAGAAGGAAGGCTGTTAACAAAGTGCTCCAGGGCTGTACTTGCCTATCACAATGCTGGCTCCACCCACTGTGGGGCGTCTGATGTTCCTGCCCTGCACTGTGAAAGGAAAGGAGAAGTCTGGTAAACAGAGTGCTTCAGAACTGGTTTGGACTGGGCACAGGCCCTTCTCCCCTCAGAGAACAAAGGATTTTGGGGTATAAATATTGGGACCCTGATCCCAAGAAATTAGATCACTTTTGGACTACAAGACGAAACCTTTGCAGAGGGGAGGAACCTATAGAAACTGAGGAAAAACGATTCCCAAGCTGAAGCGCTGATTGGGGGATTGGCCTGTAGTGGTTACCTGACTGCGAAAGAGAGGAGAAAGAACTTTGTGGACTTTACTTTCAACTTGTGCAAAAGATCTCCAAGGGCTTGGAAGAGAGCTTGCCCCCTGACCGAAGTCCCAGGAACAGTGGACTTCACCAGCCTTTGTGGATTGCTGCTGGAAACGCTGTTTCATTGGCTACAGAGGCAGGGAGCTGTGACCGACTCTCACGACCTGCCCGGTGTCCTGTAGGCACTGCATCACGCAACGTCCGCCTCAAACAACGCAAGCTTTGAGCTCACTGACTCCATCATGATGCCATCACCGAGCCGTTGCCTGCACCGCGACTGGTGGACACCGCGACGTGCAACGCCTCGCTACACCGACTCGTACTGGTCTGACCGACGCGGTCACTGCTGCTGACTTCGAGCCTTGGGAACGCACCAGAGTTGGGCACCCCCTTGCATACTTTGCGACACACCGACTGACTCGCACCACTGTCCAAACTGATCGACGCCAGCTCCTGAACTCCGGCTCTGTCGCTGCACCGCAAGCTGGGAGCACCTCAACGAAGCACTGTCTCGCCCTGCAATGCACACCTTGGATCCACCGACTTTGTCAACAGGCCGCTTTCTGCACCGCATCAAGGGAAAACGCATCCTGCAACGCTTTCTTTTCTGCACCGCAACAAACACCGGAACCGGCTCGCACGTCCGTGCCGGCCGCATCAAGTAAAAGGTACTGTGACTGAGTCTGTCGACATTTGAGTGGGCCCGGACCGACGTGGTCCACTGGATTTGTTAGACTCTGTGTTATTTCACCAACGCTGTAGCCGGACAGGGCTACCAACTCGCACAGAACCTTGATTTAAGCCTTTTTAACCAGAACTCTTGAATTCTAATAGTATTGTGGATTATTTTTGTCGTTTATTGGTCTTGTGGTAACTCTATAAAAATATACTTATTTGTGATATAAAACCTTGTGTGGTGTCCATTTATAGTGTTGTCACTGGGATACTGTGTGTGGTCACAAATGCTTAACTTACAACGCCTTTGAGAAAAAGCCTTGCTGCTCGTACCAAGCTACCAAGGGGGTGAGCAGGGGCTATTTTAAGAGTGTAACCCCCTTATCCTGACTAGAGGAGTACCCACTACAACTATCTATCTGTGTCTGCGTATTTATTGTGTTTGTAAAATGCTGCTCCTTCGCCCTACCACATTATATTGTGCTATAAATAGCGTATGCAACCATCTTACCTGTGACAGAAAGTGTGGGCTATTCATCCTCTTTAATTTTTTTTAGCACATTTATATAGTGCAAAATCAACGCAAAACTATATCAGCAATTTACATGAGCACCGTATTTACAATACATTTTCAGGCACGCTTACATTACGTCATTACTCTACAATAACAGGATGTGGACTCCGAGCCTAGAGCACTGATTTCCAGCACCAAGTTCTACAGTGTACCTGAATAAGCACATACATATATATATTAGCTGCCCTTCATGTGCAAAAACTGCAACTTAAACCTTTCACAACCCTGTATTACTACAGCCACAACACTCCACTGAATGTACAACAAACATTCATAATCGCAGGAATGCGTCATGTCCACCATCTTTTGTGTGTGCAACTACGAATGAATATAGAGTCAGTAATACCCCGTACCTTCCATGTTGGCCAAGTTGTGGAACTTTACAGATATAATGACACACTTGCGTTTAAGAACCGGGTGAAGTCAGCACTACAAAACGGACACCCGAATCTGATTTCTCATATAGCTCACGACGGGACCATACCCATAGCTCCGGAATCATGGGTTGGAGTCTTGCGCAGCACTGGCATACGCCGGCCAGCCCACTCTACTTACGCTACCAGGAAAAAACAAAAACAAAACATTGCCCAGATTTCCATTGTACTGATTTCTTAGTTCCAGGTCTACTTGTCAGAACGGCACACACACACTCCAGCGCATGTGTCACTACACACTACCAATAAAAAAGACGGGGCACACGTGATCTACGCCATTTTAGAGTTGCTCCCATCCCAAGCGCTGTGATGGCCCATCCTAGTGGTTCGGATGCCTCATGTGGGCCCGAACCACCAAGTACAAGGGCCCACCATTACATGCGTGACCTCTTTGGTCACTGAGTTAGTGGTACCGGAAGGACTGGGCGGGTGAAGAACCTGCGATGATAATGGGAGCATGAGTATGTCGTTAGCCATACCGCTATCAAGACTCTGCACCATATGTCAAACTTCTTGCTGGCAGAGCGGGACTGCATGATGTAGAAGGTGTCCTGTCTATGAAAAGATGAGCAGTGAGGCCTGGGTGCACATCGGAGGGAGTCAATGGGCTGCAGCAGACTGGATACAAAAATCAATGCAGCGATTTAGACGAACGCCTTCCTATATACCGAATCTTTTTGCATTTATATATATTTTTTTCCAATAGCAGGAACATTTTTATAATCGGTCAAACGTCCGGAATATAAACTATACAAATAGTTGTTTTTAAATGCGAGAGGGAAGGTGTGTGAAAGGACGATGTTATTCAACTCCACATTAAGATAGTAACAAACACCAATCATTACATCTTTCTTTTACTATCTTTTAGATGTAGAGCTTCCGGGTGCAATATGTCCTGGCACGTGGTCACAGAAAGGTGAGCTGCGAATATTCTTTTCAGTTACTCTCTCACTTCCTCTCTCCTTTCATAAAGAAATTACGCACAATATTAACTTCCTTTTTATCTTACAGGTTGTGTTTCACAAATTGGCGTCATCCCTCCCCAAAACCCCTACAAAGCTCTACGTTTGTAGATTCTGCGATGATGCACGGTCCCCGTAACAACGTCTGAGAAGCCTGCTTCGAAACATAGTGCCCCCTTTTTGAATCAGGCCAATGGCACAAGGTGAGCAAAGAAGCTTGTTTCCGAAACAACGACAAGTCATCTGTGGGCGGAGAGAGTGGGTAGTGTGCAGCAGATTCACTGCGTAGGAATGCACAATTACCTCCGAGCTGTGAGAATAGATAGAGAGTGGAGAAGTGTGGCTCAGGGGTTAGAGGCGGTAGACCCCGAAGCTGAGATCGGTCCTGGATCAGGGTTAAATTCCCCGCCTCGGCGGGTCTTGGGCTAAAAATTCCATGGACTCGATAATTCTCGCTCCGGTGCCTTCTCGACTCACGGGTTCACACTCTGCGACTCTGGGCAATAGCTTGCTTAATCGCCACAACGGCCCCTCGCGGCGGGATGCCTGACTTTCACTTTGTGGATACCCTGCTGGGGCTATCTCACAGGGGAATACCAGGACGGGTTCCCTAAGCAAGCGCCGGGAAACCCACTGCGGGTAGCTGTGCGCTATATAAGCTCAAATACATTCACTAATACATTTACATTACAACAGTCTGAGGGGCATATTTACAAGCCCCTTGCGCCACTTTTAACATAGTAAAAGTGGCGCAAGGAGCTTGTAAATCTGCCCCTGAGTTTGCAAGAAAAAGCACTCACCTCCGGACTCTGCGACTCAATGGGGTGCAACAGTCTAGGTACGCAATAATGAGAACTCACTGCTATGCAGTGGGAGTGCTTGGGATATACTACTTTGGAAGAAAAACAGAGCACAGACACCTCCTTACAGTGGAACTTGATGTAGTACAGTATCCTGAGTGTACAAATAAATAAACCAAACATATACGTTTGCAGTTGTATGTACTATGCTAATACTAACTCTATATACTATCTTTCAGATCACTAAACTGGAGGGTGCACTATGAACCAGTACGTGCTTCGACACACAACAGAGGCAAAAGGTGAGCTACGAGTATTTTCTCCAGTATTAACTGTTTTTTCTCTCTTTCTCTCTCTCGCTCTCTCTCACATCGTTTCTCTTTCTCTTTTAAAGTTATGGACGCTGCTGTCCACTCTGCTGTGTACAACCAAAGCTGAGTTCAAGTTGTGAACTCTGTTGGTCACAGTGTTTACACAAGGTAAGCAGAGCGGCCTAGATATACAAAGCCTCCGATTACATGCATTATAAATAAAAGAGCTTATTTACAAGCCCGTTGCACCACTTTTGCGTCACTTTCAACATGGGAAAAGTAGCACAAAAGTGGAGCAAGAGTCTTGTAAATAAGCCCTAAAGAATATTGTCCTCTATAATCACTTGATCTCTCACCTAATTCATTTTAAAGACCTGTTGTCCCATAGTGTAAATCTGACGCAGTAGGCACTTCCATACAGACACCTCTTGAGCCTATAAGACAAGTGCAATGTATCAGGCACACTGCAGACGTAAACGTAAGCAAATATCGCCAAGTGTTACCTTAACTTGTAATGTTTGACCTCATTTAGTCACATCGATCTAATTTTTAACACTTATTTTAATTTTTGTTTTGTAGATTACCTACCCTACTTGTATTGGAGTCCATATCACATTTTGTTCAATTGTTTTTTTAAAGTTATCTTTCTAGTTATTTATTACATTGTTATCTTTAATTTAAGTTTCCAGCTATTTATTATTGTTTTAATAAAAGTTAATTTTAAAAAAGTATATACGTCTTCTTTTTATGACATTTCACTAATATTTAGTATGATAATGATATACTTAGAAAACATTTAAAAATAGAAATGATATTTTAAATTTGAAGTATAACTCTTTACCAGGTCTTTACCAGAGTCTATAGCTACGACTAACAGTTCCTATGGAAAAGATTTAAAACTCCAGCACAGTAACTGTTTCGATTCGCAACATAGTGTGATCAACTTCTAACCTCTGTGCTCATTTAAGTGTTCCATGAACTGTTACTATGGTAACAGGCAGAAAGCCGTTTGGGGGTAGGGTTGAAAGGTACTGGCGGTATAGAAACCGTTATATTTACCCAGGATCTTCTACATTACAGAAAGGATAGCAAAGTAAAACAAAACAATGTGCACCAGATTTACAACCCCCTTGCGCCAGTTTCGTGTCACTTTTCCCATCTTAAAAGTAATGCAATAGTAATGCAATGAACTTGTAAATCTGCCCCTTTGCACATTACGAGCAAAACAAGTACACAACTCATTTAATTCTTTATCGATCCCAATTAGACAGTGTTGCTTCACGATTCACAATGAACTTCAATAAATACTTTGTGCCTATTTAAATGGAAGACAAGGTTGTCGACATTACAAAACTTAGTGGCACATTTACAAAGACGGAGTTAAAATTGTTGTCGCTTTAACGCCTACAAACTATAACAAAAACAGAGAAAATTTACTTCAAAATCCTTTGTTATCTTACCGGAAGATTTTCTCAACATTGCTGTTTCCTATACAAGACTGAGAGCCAACCCCAGGGGCTATACAATAAATGGTTGTGGGGGGCTCCAAGGCCCCCCCAGCAAAATTAGAAGTGTGGGGACCTCAACGACCCTACTAAAGCCCCGAGAACCACCACCCCAGGGTATTTGTGTATTGTGGGAGGCAGACTGTGTGGCCCTCCACCTGGACCCCTCGAAGGCCCTGGATACTGCCGCACCCTTGCAGTGTCCCGGGGTGCCTACCCCCGGGTCAGTGCTGTTTGCTATGAGAAGGCGGGAGTCTCGTGGCTCCCGCCCCCCATAGTAAACTTGGTTTGCCTTTCGAAAGACACAGCAGTGAAATCTGTTCTCACTTTCAAAATCCAAACCAGATTGCTTTTCCACAAGCAAGTTAGCATCTCCCCATGCGGAAAAGCAATGCCAGCTCCCGAAGGACGCGGGGAGCCGACAGGACCGTGGGGGCATTGTGGCTCCCCCCATGGTCCCCAACATTTTTTATAAGACCCGGGGGATAGGGGCCCTGGGGACATTAGAAATTACTGATAGGGGCTATTTTTTTACAGTAAAATTAAAAGTCAAGCACCCAGCACAGCGCTCAGTGCGGCCCCCTGGTGTGCACGCGCTGGATGCACGACTCATAATCTGTAGGGTGCGTGACTCCAGCGGCTTTGGTGCACAACTTCTTGGGAGCCGGCATTGCTTTTCCATATGGGGAGCTACTAACATGCAGCTCCCCATGTTGAAAAACAATCTGATTTAGATTTTGAAAGAGAGAACAAATTTCCTTGCTATGGGAGGGCGGGATGGGCACCCCGGGACACTGCAAGAGCCGGCCCTCCCACAATACATAAAGCTCCGGGGAGTGGTGGTCCCCAGGGGGTTGGAGACCTTGCAGCCCCCCAACCATTTTTTTGGGATCCCCGGGGGGGTAACGGGGCCCTCGAGTGCTCCAGGAGGGGGGCCTCGCAGTCCCCCTCCCACAATACATAAAGCACCGTGAGGTGGTGGTCCTTGCGGCTTTGGGGACCTTAGACCCCTCCCCCCTCATTTTTTTTTTAGCTCTTGAGAGTGACGATCCCCGGGGCTGGGGCCCCACATAAAATGTAATAATTTTGCCCCCAGTATTTAGCCTCCCCGGGGGCTAATTACAAAAAAAGTTTTATTTCAGTTATTTTACGACAGAGTCCGCGCACACTACATGCACCTGATGGGTTTAAAAAAATAAAAATTGGGGCCCTGGGGGTTCTTCTGGGACCCCCTAAGCAGGTCTAGAGGGTAACATTATTTCTACACTGCCCCCTTTCTACGTTTTGATCACATATTCTACTAACTTCCTCAGCCTCGCTTCGACCGAGGCACAAAATGGCTGGCAACAGTTCCTGGTTTTGAATGTTAGCAACCACTTGACAGCCAATTAGCATTTAGCGTGTGATCGGAACGGTGCGCTTATGGTATGATGACAATACGCGCAGACTCCGCGGATCCACCATGCCCATGGATATATAAATGACTTTAACTGTAAATTTCTCAGGAACTACTGATTAGATTGACACCATTTAAGCAAAAGGCACAAATCTGAACTGAGGACTACCTATTTGCCCAATTTGGTGTAATTCCGTTCAGCCGTTCGGGCTGTAGCTGTGGCTAAAGGTAATTTAAATCAGTATTCAGACTGGAATGCGAACTGCTTTTTTTGTGGTGCAACTTTGTATGAATCTGCCCCTCATTGATGTACATGAGCACGTCCAAAAATTCTACACTTGTATCACTTATAGTAGCAGTAACTCTTACATTTTGTGAAATTGATATTATTAGCTGTTATAAACTTCATAGCTATCTCTCTACTTTCTTCCCAAATCACACATGTCATCAATATAACGCCAATAATGTTTTACATGGGTCTCCGACTGTGCCCTATGTTGTGTCCTGAGGACATGCTCCTTCCACCAGCCAACATGGAGACATGAATAAATAAGGGAAAAGCATGCCCCCATAGCGACACCTCTCAGCTGTTGATAAGCTTCCTTAATAAACAAAAAATAATTGTGAACAGGAAAAGCTCAATCATTTTGATTAACATACGGTTATGCTCCTGTAAATTGATAGATCTAATCTCAAATAGTGCTTTACTGCAGATAATCCATCAGAATAATGAATGCATGTATATAAGGATTCAATATCCATTACTACTGGCAGAAAGTTAGATTGCTATTCAACACCCTTGATTTTCCTGAGGAAGTCAAATGTATCTTTCACAAATGACTGTAAGCTGATGGCATGAGGGTGTGAAAAGTAGTCAACATACTTGGATATCATTTCCATCATGCTCGTTCTAGCCAAAATAATTGGCCTTCATGGAATTGGGACCACCTTCTTATGTACTTTTGGAATAAAGTAGAGGACAGGTGTAATAGGATATTCGACTTTTAAAAAATTCAGTTCCTCCTTAGTTAGGAGTCCCTGCCTCATCCATTGGGATAAATGTTGTGCCACCTTGTCCTGGATGGTACGTATCTCTTGTCGGGAGGCTTTTATATAACACAAATGGTCTGACAAGTGTCTATTGGCCTCCTCCATGTATTGATTCTTTGGCCACAAAACAACATTTCCACCTTTATCGGATGTATTCACAATGATATCATGATTGCTTTTTAATTTCTCGATTAAGGCATGATACTGAACTTGTTTAATTTTTCTATGTTGTTGATTTTGATTCGAGGTACAGTTAAGATGTTTTAATTCTTCCACTACTCTGTCGCTAAAGGCTTTGGGCATGAGTGGTAAAAACGTTGATGGTGGGCGAAAGGGGCTAGTCGCCGGTTTGCTTGTATTAATGCCCATTTCAGCCATCACTTGCTGTGTCGACTCACAGGAGGTGCTGTTCTCATTGGACATGGAGTGTAACAACTGTAAGGTTAGGATGTCCTTAACCTGTAGATTAGTATCAGAATTGTAAGCCATAGAGGTATCACTGGAGGTAGTTGAAAATGTATTTAATTGAAAATATTTGATTAATTTCAATTTAAAAATAAACTTAAAAACGTCAATTCTCGATTGATTGTATGAGAAATTACTCTCAGGACAGTATGTTCGGCCCAAAGATAAAAGTTGTAATTCGTACTGTCTCTATGAGATTGATGACAGTGTTGTTGACTGTATGAACCACCATCTCCATTTTTTTATTGCATTTCCTCTGTTGGTACTGTTTTTGATGTCTGCGCTTCCTCTCCCTCTTGCGTTGGTTGCTGCTTCTCCTTGCAGTATTGGAGTATTGCGGGGGCGCAAGGTCTGCCTCCGGTCCTGTCAAAGAAAATTCAGTTCCTCAGCAAGAGTAAGATTTGTAACAACTGTTGGTGGTACTCCCGATGTACATGGTCCACCATCTTCAGACTCGCTGTTGGAGGTGAGGGAACTGGCATCAGATTCAACATTGGATATAGGATTCACAACGGATACAGATAACAGAGGTTCAGATGCTTTGTTTGCAAGGGCCTGCCGTTTGTAATTGTCGAATTTTTAGTAAATGTGAATATATACATACTTTTTTTGGCTGAAATCCATAAAAAGTAATACAAAAACATAAATAAAACAATTTGTGACATAAACAGTATACACATGGAACAGTGAGATCACTGTGACTGACCGCATCTACAAATTGTACAAATTGTTGTGTATCTTAAACTAGATACATCTAATACAGTAAAGAGCTCACAAGTAAAAGTTATTTTATGAAACGGTGCAATATGAAGAACATAGAAATCTTACTGATAGCAGCCATAGTCATCATAGTAAAGTGTAAATGCAATTTGGTATGAGCAACATCAAATGTAAAATGCAAAGGCAGTTCCTGAACAACACTCTTTTATATTGCTCAAAAAAGATCATGAATATACTAATAACTTTTTTAAACTGTTGATCAAGTGTACTTAATAATAGTTAGAATCTCAGAGCATATTCAAGATTTTAAAAGCACCTCTATTTTGCCCCACAAAGCCTACTAGTCATTTTAAGTGGCCAAAACAGAAACTTGTTTAAATCTAATTCTCCAATCCCCAGATAAAAACCGGGAGACAGCAAACAAAATCTGCTCCTTCGTGTCGCTTCCAGCGCTTAATTTGAACAGGAGCTTTCAGGTGCTCAGCACCTGTACTTCTTTCACAGGGCTGGGGCTACAAGGTCTGACCCTGCAGGTGGTGGTCTCAATATTAATTGTTCAAATTCAAAATAAAAAGAATAACATACATTGCATGGTTTCTGGCTGGTAAACGTTCATAGACAGGCCAGCATACGCCTGTCCAGGAAGGCATGATTGTGTATCACCAAGTTAGTGATGATGTCATCTCGCCGATCACAAATCCAAGAAGTCACCGACAAACTATGTCTTGCATTCTATTCCCAGAGTCTGCTGCACCATGCCACTGCCTGAGCCTAAGCATCCCATTGGATAATTGTAGCTGGCTCAAGACGGAGTTGAAGCATGGAAGCTGTGAGAGCGCATTTGGAACTTGGGAGTGAGGGCTCTTGAGGAAGAATAAACGAAAGTAAGTGTGGACTTTCCACTTGCTGTGTAGCCAGAGTAGGATATCCTGCAGCCCTGCATTGCTGCAATCCTCAACGTGCTCGATGCGGCTGTGGCCCAACACAACTTTTGTGCGCCATGGCGTCCCCTGCAGAATCTGTGCGCCGCACCACAGCATGGTAATTGCTGAGCGTGCGTGAGTCCAGTAGGCACCACAGCCATACTTACCGGCATTGCAAGCATTACGGCTGGGGACAATGCCTGTGCTGTAGCAGGCAGGGTCACAGCAAGCTGAGCAGTGGATGCCAATGTCTTCGCCTTCCCTGGACCTACTTATTACAGGCATCACTAGTAGTGACATCACCTGCTGTGCTAGAGCAGCTACCTGATCTGCAAGTAACCCAGTTATACTGCACGGATTAATATATGCAAAAAAATAATTTCCATTTGGTGTACATTTTGTTTTTGCACTCGGTGTAGGTAAGAAAGTAAAACACGTCATCTTCCTCTTCTTTAGGAAAGACAACAGGAAAACTCAGAGTTCAAAAAAGCAGGGACATATACAGGCTGACAACAGGGGTCACAGGCAGCAGCAGTATTATAGATGAGAGAGAGAGCAGGAGTAAAGAGGAGAAAGAAACAACAGGAGAGGAGAGAGATAAGACGGAGCTAAGTAGAATAAAAGGAGAGCAAATCAGATACAAAGAGAAAGCAGTCATGATGTGAAGAATAGAGCATTAAGAAGAGAGAAGATAGATTGAAAGGATGTAGAGGACAGCACAGATGTAAAAAGCAGACAAATGATAAAACAGAGACACAGCTAATCACTGCTAGAAGAGTGATCATCAAAAGCCAAGATCGAGGGGAGAGAGAGCACAGCATGGATAAAAATGAAAAGGAAAAGGGGCAGGGGTAAAATGAATAGAGAGCAAATTAGAAATACAGGGAATAAGGTAACACACCAGGTGTGACAAAGATGATAGAAAACAATTAGAGCGGTTAGGAGATAGACTCTTAGAGCAAAGACGTAGGGGACAGACAACAGATCAAGGTTAGAAGACAGAGACTGAGTCAGTGAGAGTGTTGAAAGTGGAGCTCACCGGAGGAAGAAGTGAGCTGTGGCCTCCTTGGCAACATTTTCAGCACCTGCACTTCTTTTTTTTACAAATTGAGCACATTCTTAGGACTTCCCAATGGTGACCAGCACTAATAAGCTTACATACTGCAATAATCCACCTCCTATGAGGCTGTTCGTACCTTGGGCGGACGAAGAAGTGTTTCTCTGTCTCCTGGAGCAATGGACAGTGCGGACAGTGAGATGGTGAGGAGCCCTCGTTTTTCCCATTTTCATGTGAGAGATCTCAGAGGCAAGGTACCAATTGTAAACTTTCTATATAAGCATTTAGCCTGAAATGGGTAAATTGTGTTCAAGGATGGCTCGAAATTAGGAGAATGCTTGTAATTTAAAACAAATTCGGTGAAACTCCCCTCTTTCTGATCTTCCCAGATCTCCGTCAAGATGCACTTCCAAAAAGCTTGTTTCAATTTTAGAGTAATACCATTACTCATTTCTGTTGGGGAGTTCAAAACATCTTCAGTATTGATCATTTCACACAAGTGGTTTCTTTGCCTGAGCCACGGGGTGCACACATGTCTCTCAAGTCTAATCAGCTCATCCAGAGATTCTCTGTAGGGTGCAACACCAAGGTTGTCCAAAGGAGGACCCAATTCAATAATGATTTCACGGTTGTTACCACATGGATTTTATTTAGCACTAAGTCAAATCATAGAGGTAGATTAAATAGCACCCTGATGAACTTATGTTCAGTCTGTGTAATCATAGATGCATCAGCATAGCCCCAAAGTTCAGCCCGGTAAGGGGATGCTGCAATAGCAGTAGCCCCTTGTACTTCATGAACTGGAGCCACCAAACCTCCAGAAGTGGCCTTATATTACCTACCAAATGCTGACATCCTTTGATGAAGGATGGCTCTACTTTTTCCTATTTGTGGGCCCCAAGATAGATTATTTGCACCGTCTTACTCCTGAGTAGTCAAAACTTTCAACTTGTTCCAACAGAACCCCCACTATCGTGGTCCTACCTCTAAAGGACCAATGAGGGTTCATTGTCATACATTTTGACTTAATGGAATTTATTGATAGACCGCTTGATGTACAAAACACTGCAAAACAATCTAACCCAGGTCCATCGGGGTTCTGGATATAAGGAGCTTGTCTTGAGCAACCATAAGGAGAAGGGCACTAACACCTACTGATTAGTCATGTCATGATTGCACTGTCCCAGCCACTCAACTGCACCATTAATATATAGGCTAAAAAGTATTGGTGTAAGCATTCAGCCTTGTCTAACTCCACAATTTATGAGTTCCCTACATGTTAGGTCTCCTCCCAGATTCCATCTTACTTGAGCAAAAGATTCAGGGTCTCATTTATGAATAGTGTTGCATCTCTGCGGTAAAACAGCAATGCAATACTTTTCACTGCGCCATCCTTGCGACACCATAGTTGCGCCATATTTACTGTATGGCGCTCCATGGCGCAAAGATTGACTGATGGAAAACTCATGCCTTGCTGGAGTTGTGTTGCACGCATTATGCTACTCCAGCAAAGCATGGGGGAGACCTATATCTATTGCACTGCGTCACCCTTATGCCTGCAATTTGTGTCCTAGAAGTGATGCATTGAAATCTGACAGATATCACAGCGCTACTTCTACGAGGCTTTCTTACGGGGGAACGTCTACCCTGCATACATTATACCTGACGCAGGTGTAAGGTGGTGCAGGGGTTTACAAAGTGACACATCTGCCTAGATGCGTCACTTTGTAAATATGGCGCAATGTGGCACATTATTTACTCCACCGCTGCGTCACGAAAAGTGATGCAACGGCGGTGCAAAAGTGTGAACAGGGGCTCATAATAAGCCTCCAAGTGTCCACTAGGATATGGTAGTTGAATATCCATGTTTGGAGTCTTACGAAAAGTAGAGACAAGGGAACAGTTGGAGACCCTACTGGAAAAACAATAGATTTCGGATTAGACACCAGACCCACTAAATAGTGGCATGCTTCATCATCAGCCCCTATCCACACCCTAATAGGGTAATACCATCAGGGCGGACTCAACCATAAATAAGAGTTCTTATATAAAGTGTCTATCTGGACAAAGCAGGGATCCAGTTGAAGAAAAGTAAAACATTTTTTTTAAATACCCTCAAAGTATACCCTTTCAGAATTACTTTTATTAGTAGGGTGCAGTGGTTAATTAAAAGATCAATACAGGGTTCTGATTGAGTGTTAATCTCTTGATCACCCCTGATTTATTGCCGACACATTTGGACCCACAGAAACAGCCCAATTTGGTCTGGAGACTTCCTAAGGGTTAAGAATATATGTCCCTGCCTATTTCTGCATACATTCCATGCATTTTTAATGAGACAGAAGGTTCTCACCTGACGCGGTAGGCGCGGTAGGGTTCATCTGTATGTCTGAGGTACCCTGTCTTGTCCTATTTCAGGGATCATGCATGGCTGACAGCGGGGACCATTCTGTTGTCACACATCCTCCAAGGACCTAGTCCCGCTTAATCACCTAGATGGGCTGCCGTCTCTACAGCCCGTCTAGGTGATTACGCTGGACCAGGTCTTAAAAATTCAAGATAATGTAACTAGGTGAGTTGCCTCTTGCTCTTCCCGTGTGAAGTAAGTGGATTCTTTTTTTTTGTTTCAATTTTTTATTGAAATTTATAAATAGAAAAAATACATATATTATGATAACTGTATGTATTATCTAACAATAAATATATATAATATAAATATATAAGAACATTGCTATATGTAAGCATATAGTAAAATAGTAAAAAAAATTGAATAATTAATCATATTATATAATGTAATAAATACATATTTTATTTTATTTTATTTATTTGAAAGTTTTATATAGCGCGAACAAGATCTTTGCAGATATCAGAGCGCTTTACAAAGCCGGGAATGCCAGCAAGAGAATGGAGTTACACATAATAAGTGGTAAGGGTAGGTACGCAAGGGAGCAAAGTAGTACAGCACATCAATAATACAAGTATAACAGTTAGATGTGTGCATAGATAGTCAGTAGCGTCAATAATACAGGTGAAATACATAGTCATAGAGTTCGAACAGAGAGTTAAATGTGTGCATAGATAGACAGTAGCGACAATAATACAGGTGAAATACATAGTCATAGAGTTCGAACAAAGTAATACAGGTCGGTGTAGGGTCTTTCCAGATCCACGCTAATAGGTCAAGTGTATTTGGCCATAAAAATAGCTTTTACTTCTTTCTTAAAAAGTGTGAAGGAGGAGATGAGCCTGGTTTCAGGAAGGAGTGAGTTCCAGATCCTATTTGGATTTATATTGAGGCCATAAAAAATGGAATTAATGGAAGGGGGGGAGAGAGAGGTAAGGAAAGGAGGGATCACAAAAGAAATCGGTAAGTGAAAAATGTACAAATATGAAGCATAATAAAATATGAGTATGTTCCAAGGAGAAAAAGACAATAGACAAAAGACAATGCGAAAGGGTAAGAAGTGAATATACGGGATAAATAATTTCATTTAAGGTATATATATATAAATGTATGAGAGGACATTCTAAAAGATAGATAAGATAAGATAAAGTAAGATAAAATACGATACGATAAATACTTACCATAACATAGATTAATTATGCTGATTCAAAGAAAGAGAAAAAAATATATAATAATATTCTGTGACTTAAACAAAATTAAATAAATTACATTATATTACAGGTATATGAATATTTTGTTACGGAACCAAGGGAGAAGAGGTAGAAAAATGAAATACGAGATGAAGATGGAAAAAGAGAGTGAAATGGATGATATAGAGAAATGTACGAACAATAAATGAAAACAATAGGCATATCGTAGAAAATGTAAGTGTAAGCAGAGACACACATGTATAAATATTCATATTAAAAGATATAGAATTACATGTAAAAGTTCTGGTGAATAGCTATTAAAAACAACAACAAATAGTACATAACCTCTTCTGTGCTCAGGACGGCATAAATACAATGTGTTGAGATTTATAACCACCAATAAGGAGTAATGAATGAGAATAAGAGGAAATAGAAGGTAAATTACTGCGTAGAAGGGCCATTAGCGTTAGCATCAGTATTTGAAGCTAGAAAGGGTGACCATATCCGAAGAAAGAGATTAGCTTGATCCTGTATGTTGTATATCATACGTTCGTAGGAAGCTGTTTGGATCATGGCCACCATCCATGTTTCTTGTGATGGTGGTTGAGGCGATTTCAATTGCCGTAATATACAAATTTTGGCTGTAGCTAAGGCTGTGTGTAAAAGTCGGGCTTGTGGCTTAGAAAGTGATTGCGATTGACGTGTATCATGTAGAAGAATGGTAGCATGCGAAAATGGAATTTGTAGAGGCATAGTGGAACGCAAGGTTTTACCTACATAATTCCAAAAGGGTTGGATCACAGGATATCCACAGATGATATGAGAAATGTTACAAGACGTACTATCACATCTCCAGCAGTTAGAATGGGGAAGCAAGCCAGCTTTATGCAGGTTTGTTGGAGACCAGTGCCAATCATGTAAATTTTGAATAAGCAAAATTTCAATCGTGCTTCACGAGCACCCTTATTGAGATTGTTAAGAATGTCAGACCACTCATCATCGGTATGAGAGACCGATAACAAGGTTTGCCATTTAGTACGTAGAGTTTGCGATAAGGGTTGAGAAAAAAGATGCAAAGTAAGAGTTTGGTAGAATCCAGATGTAGCTCCTTTCAACTAACCCCAAGTGTGGAGATATGTCACAATTGGTGAGTCAGGCAAGAGCCATGGTGGGGGTCCTAGACTTCTTCGTAAGGATTGCCGTAACTGGTTATATTTTGAAAGTTGAATATCAGGCAAATGAAATTCTTGCTGCAGTTGGACAAATTATTTAATATCACCATTTGAAAAAAGTTGATCGAGGGTGGAAACACCTGCTGATTCCCAAATAGGCCAAAAAAAAGATTTTCTATTAATACCAATTGCAGAATTATTCCATAATGGTGCTTTCCTATAGAGACGAGGATGTGAGCCCTGTAAGTAGTGTGCCCTTTGCCAAGCGGCGCGCATAGCCGACAAAATAGGATTAGTGGAGTCTCTGGGATGAGATTCAGAGTCATATAAAACAGAAAGACCTGCTTTTGTTAATGAAAGTTAGTGTTCAAGATGTACCCACTGTGGCGCATCCGATGAATGTGGAAGCATATATGACATTTGAGAAAGTTGTAATGCCAAAGCATAATGTTCCACTGAAGGTAGACCTATTCCTCCGTAGGATCGATGAGCCTTTAGTTTTGAAGCTGAGAGACGGGGTTTGGCAGAGTTCCATATAAAAGATTTTATCTTAGAATCAATTGAACGTAACGTAGTTAAAGGGACCTGAATAGGGAGCATGCCGAGGACATAAAGAAAACGAGAAAGAGTAACCATTTTCACGGCTTGAACCCTGCCCCACATTGAGAGACCTAATGCCTTCCACTTTTCAAAATCACGTTGCATTTGAGCAATGAGGGGATTGAGATTATCTGCAACCATGCCCTCTAGACATTTGTTCACTAGAATGCCCAAATATTTGAGATGAGAAGATTTCCATTGAAAGGAAAAACCTTGAATGGCCGCTATTGTGGTCCCGTTTGAGATGGGTAGCGCTTCGCTTTTGTTCCAATTAATTTTGTACCCAGAAAGGGAGGAGAAGTCATCTATTATTTTTAACACAGATGGTAAAGAGGTGGACAGATCTGTGAGTGTAAGAAGAATATCATCTGTGTAGAGATACATTTTGGATTCACCTGTCGGAAGAGAAATGCTCTTAACCCCTTCCATGCTCATGACGAGCTGAGCTGAGATGTGCTGATGACGAGCTGAGCTCGTCATGACACCAGCAAAATGGCAATTTCCAGCACAGGGGAAAAATAACCACAGCAGCGATGTGGTTAATATAAGTAGATTGTCTTAAGGAGGTAGCTAACAGTTCCATGGCTAGAAGAAAGAGTAACGGGGAGAGGGGGCAACCCTGACGTGTACCTCGATTGATAGGGAATGGATCTGAGATAAAGCCCCCACAATTTGCCTGTGCCGAGGGATTTTTGTATAACAAGTGTTTTTTGTTTATGAATTGGTCTCCCAGGCCGAATTTTTGTAACACCCTAAAAAGATAGTCCCATTCAAACCGATCGAACGCCTTTTCTGCATCCAGCGACAAGGCCAAAGCGTCATCAGGAAGATTCTTGGCATACCATAGTGTGTGGGCAAGAGTGCGAAGATGGTTCCTAGAAGAACGCCCCGGAACAAATCCTACTTGGGTACAGTGTATGAGAGATGTGATAACCTTAAGCAAGCGAGAGGCCAGAATGCTAGCCAGAATTTTAATGTCGCAATTCAATAAAGATATGGGCCGATAGCTGCTACATAATAGAGGATCTTTACCAGGTTTAGGTAACACAGCAATAATAGCTTTATTAGATATGAGACCCAAGGAGGCCTCATGCTCCGCCTCTTGGAACTCTGCAGGAAAGCCATCTTTTCCTGAGGCCTTATGGTATGGCAAGCCAGCAACTGCACAAGATATTTCGTCTCTGGTAATTTCACCTTCCAATAAGTTTTTACCGTCATCTGACAAACAGGGTAAGGTTAAGTTTGTAAGGAAAGAATCAAATTTGTCAGTGTCAAGTTGAGTTTCAGCAGTGTAAAGAGACTGATAATACTGGGCAAATTAGTTTACAATATCTTGGGGTTTAGTTAGGGTAACACCATTCATTGACTTAATGGCCGGTATAGCCCTAGCTGCTTGCTGCTGATGTAGTTGGGCTGCCAATAATCTTCCTGCTTTTTCCACTTGCTCATAATGTCTCCCTTTCTTTCTATATAGGGCGTATTCTGCCTTAGAGGTAAAAAGGTTGTTTACAGCCATACGAGCTTTTTCAAATGATTTACAATGTGATATTGTTGGATTAAGTGTGTATAAGAGAGTGTAAGACACAATATCTTGCTCCAATTCTTTTTGCTTTTTAGCATTTTGTTTATTAAATTGAGTTGCATCTTTAATTTGCTGCCTACGGATAGTGGCTTTTGCCGCCGCCCAGAGAGTTCTGTTGGAGTCAACGGACCATTGATTGACTGACATAAAGTCTTGAAAATGGGATTGTAATAAAATTTGTTTTTGGGTGCCCTGTAACGTTGAATGTTTAAACGCCAGGGTTTGCGACCAGGCTTAGATAAACCAGTTTGTAAGGAAAGTAGAACTGGAGAATGATCAGAGATCGCTGCCTCCAGTATCTGAGAGTCCTGTGTTATTTGAACTACATTTTGGGAGATTAAAAAATAGTCCAAACGAGAGTGTGTGCCATGCGTAGGGGAAGTGAAGGTGTAGTCCTTATCCATCGGGTGAGAAAGTCGCCAATGGTCTACCAAACCATTATCTGTCACCACATCATCCCTTTGAGCCCTATCTGCTGCATTTGCCTTATCTAGAGGGCCAGTTTTGTCTAGGACCGGGTCACGCACTAGGTTCCAATCTCCACCGATAAGAAACTGGGAAGCACCTATTTCAGTTAAAAGGCGGTTTCGTTGAAGGAGGAATGATCGTTTTGCTCCAGTGGGAGCGTAAATGGAGCCAACGCATATGTGTGTTTCACCGATGCGAAGTTTGGCAAAGACATATCGGCCATCCGGATCTATCCAGGAGTTCAAGACTGTGACTGGTAAGGATTTACGGTTAAGAATAGCAACTCCAGGGGGGAATACACTGAGACCGCCCAGCACTGTTGAAGAGGGAGGAGCAGGGGTGACTATGTGAGATACTGGAAGGGGAAAGGAAGGAGCATGATGCACAATTAACCGGCTACTGTTAGCACACTGAGGGGGGCCCCCGGGGGGGGGGATAAGGGGGGAGGTAAGGGAAGGACACATGGAAACACTGCTATATGACTGCACAGTTAAGTTACTATAGGAGTGGCAGTTTAAGCCACTTCACTGAGTTCTCGTAGGGTGGGGGGAGGGGGGAGGCATTGATAGTTGGAAATGGGAACTGTTGGAAGAAACAAAACAAAAGGGGAAAAAAAAAACGAAAATATTGCAGATATCAGAATGGCCGGAACAGGGATCTTGTTTTTGTACTGAAGGACTATATATGATTGACTTTTACTGTGTTCCGTGGGATGAGATTCAATGAGAGCTGTAGACGTACAAGGTGTGGTGGCCATTGTATTACGAGTGATAATCTTGATGCTTACATCCTACTGTTTATGGAACTGTGCCAATGCTGATTGCATCATCTGTATGTCTGCAAATAAAAAGTTTAAAAAAAAAAAAAAAGAATAGCAACTCCACATTTGCGGGTTGGTGTTGCATCTGGGTCCGTTCTCTTCTGCATGCTGCTGTGTAATGTAGGTAATGAAATGTAATGTAAAAAGTATTTATAAAGTGCAACTAACACCCAACGGTTTCTTGGCGCTGTGTATTACCCGACCTACCCAGTCTCTACGTAATCTTTCAGACTCTTTAGCATCAAGGTGGGTTTCTTGGAGGAGAGCTATGTCCACATGCTTGGACTGTAAATAAGAGAGTGTCTTTTTTCTTTTAATATAATGTGTCAATCTGTGAACATTCCATGTTATTACTCGAAGATTGTGTGAAGTGGCCATGTCAGATAAGAATAGGAAAGAAAGGAGAGAAAGGAAAGGAAAAAATAAATAAATAAATAAATAAAATACATAAAAAAATAAGAGGATAAAGATGATAAAAAGGGACCTTGGACCGTAACAAAGATCAGGTAAATAATAAATGGATCAAATGGTATTGCTATTTGATGATGGAAGAATATATGTGTGGAGATGGGTAGAGGTGTATGCAACAGATGGAGTAATATATAGTATAAATGACAAAGGGAAAGGTAGGGAGGAAAGAGTGCCAAGTATAAAATGGCACAAGGGATCGCAGGACTTTTAACCACGTGTCTAAACACTAATGGACCTCAGCCACGAGGAGCGTCCCCACCAGGAGAGTGAATCAGTGGTTGACAAATATAAATCCAAAGATGTCTTTAAAATGTTTATTATAGCAGGTATTCCTACAATTAATAAGAAATATAACAATAAATTGTAATACTGTAACATTGAAACCTATAACTGATTTATACAGAGAATATTTACCATTTGAATGGGAGAAGATAAACAGTAAATTTGGTAGTAAAAAACAGTATTACTAACATTACGTAATCAATAAAAGGATAAACAAACAAAAAAAACGAATTAGTATATACCTTTCAGTAATCATAAGGCTCTTGCATTGAATGATAGATGCAGAAGCAGGAGAATTATTATAATTCATATGAAGACGTATTGTAGTAATATTAAAGAACATATCAATATAATATAATTGCGAAACACATTGTTAAACCATTAGAGTATTATATTGAAAATAAAGAATAGAATAAAGATAAGGTAAGGAGAGAGGCGGAGTTGTAACCCTGTAGATAATTAAATAATATATGAAGAATTAAAAGATTGGGAGTATCAACATGAAGAGTTGTAATAACCACAATCCTAGAGTGAATAGATAAATACCAAGAATATGAATCAGATACGTGTAAAAACAGTGAGCGGGATAGACACAGTATTTGAAGGCAATATAATTAATATAATAGATGTGATGAAACAAAAAGAAAAGAAAAAAGAGAGAAAAGAAAGGTAGAGCAATAAAAAACAGTGTAATAACTATATTACTCAGCAAACTGATGACGATATATCTTCTTCTCCCCATTTATATCATAAGTTCATTAAGTTTGATCTAACACCTAGAAGAAAATGGGTGTGAAGACAGAGCTAAATCTGAACAAAAGTATAATAAAACATTAAATCATCCACATTCTGATTCAAATTAGATGTTAATACTCATCTGTCCGCAGGTAAGATAACAGCTTCAGTTATTGTATGTTATGAGATCATTTAGAGTGGTTAGTCATTTAAAGATACAAGTGTGAGCATAGGTTAATTTGATCAAAATTGTAGAGAAGTATTGAGTCATCCATATTCTGCATTTGAAATGGATTTTAGTGCCGATCGGGATATATCCCTATGCTGTTCCTTAGTGAAGGCAGATACGGTTTGAAGAGCAGCATTCTTGTCCTCATGACCACGAATAGTCCTTTCAAAATCTCTGCCTCTCTGTCGAGGACCGCTGACATTACGTTGTGGATTGCTCGATGACCGAGGAAAAGAACCGTGATGTGACAGATATGGAGTGGACTGCTGAGTTTCCATTTGTTGCGGTTTCCAATTGTCTAAAAAGATACGGAGGTCCTCTGGGTCATAGAAGTCTTTAGATATTCCATCCTTAGAAATTCGGAGACGAGCATGATCAAATAGACCATATTTAATGTCTAGCTGACGTAATTGAGGTCTAAAAGAAAGGAAGGTCTTGCGTCTCTCGTTAGTGTCTCTGGAAAAACCAGCTGCAATACGAATTTCATACCCATTATATGAGAATGGACCATGAGTACGTGCTGATATTAATATTCGCCCGGTCTGTTCATGCCTTAAAAAGCGATGAGGGGACGTGAGTTTGTTGCAGATTCTTTACGTAATGGACCAATACGATGTGCCTGTTGTATCTCCAGTGGAGGGTCAAAAGCAATGTTCATAATTTTTGGAAGGATATTTTGTAGAAACGTTCTAGCGTTTGAACCTTCAATCTTTTCCGGAAAACCAAAAAAGCGAACATTATTCCTCCTGCTCCGGTCTTCCAAATCTATTAACTTACTTCGGAAAAATAAAAGCTCCTGATCTCTGTTTTGTATTGAGTTTAGGCGAGTTTCTACATTCATTAGCCTGTGATCAGGCTCCTCTGTCTTGGCTTGAAATCCTGCAATGTCTGCTCGTATTGTTTTAGTCTCTGCTGTTAATGAGGAAATATTTGAATCCATGCCTTCAAGTCTGCGACTGACAGCTGATATTTCTTGTAGGATGCGATCCATGGTTTGCCATTGCATGGTGAGGTTAGTGTGTATAGAATTGTCTATTGTCGAGGAAGAGCTGTTGGCAGTTGTATTTTGTGACTGCTTAAGTACATTCGAGAAAAGAGGCTGCTTAGAGGGTTTGTATCCATGTTTGGCATTAGACATTTTTCTTTCTGCTTAGTCTCTCAGAATTCCTCAGAAGTATTACCACTGTAAAGCTATTATTTTTCAAAATGTCGGATTCAAGTGTGTTCTTGAAGCACCTCACAGCAGTCAGCAAATAAGTGTGTGTGGTGAGCAGTCTGAGGTGCATGAGAAAAAACCAGGAAGCTCAGATGTGACCAGTGGCACTTTGCAAGTGGGAAGCTGTGGAACTCCAGGCTCAAGTTTGTAGGCAGGCTGACAGGACCAGAGTCTCTCAGCATATAAATTAAAAAGCAAGATGTATTAGAGAAAGTTAAGTACTGCACATATATCCACTAAAGAATCTCAAAGGCAGTCTGGGCATTTGTTCAGTTAAACTGTGTGCTGAACAACACTACAGCTTAATTTCATAGGGCATCCGTACCAGCAACACATAAACTTCACAAAACCTTGTTGTAATTTAGTTAAGGCTTAAGAGGATATTTTCCAAAAATAGTGCATGAACTGCTCCAATGACAATTATATTTCAGCTGGGATTGTTCATCGCCATCTCTTCCACCAAATAACCTCTGACATACCAGGCACTTCACAGTGTAAAAATGCAAGTCTTTGTATACAATGTTGCAGACTGTGCGCAGAATATTATCCTCACAAAAGGGTAAAGCCTTTGTTTACTATAATTAGGTAATTCAGCACCACAAAACAGCCACATTTAATTCCTCAGAAGTAGGCAGACTTCACACGAGTGATTACAGCTGAAGCCTCTCACTGCTAAAGCCTCTCTCACACTTCTTGAGGTAATTATTTCAAAGAGCAAGCATATGAACTCCAAATGAACTTTACAGACCTTGACTGAAGTCGTGCTTTTTTCTCTCTCAGTATTTGTATTTCAAGAGGCATGAATCCATTCAGCTTATTTTCCTTCAGAATTGCTTTTCACTGCACGAGCAGGGGCAGCTGGTTCCTGTCAGAGGCTGAAATATTGACACCAAAAGTAAAACAGCCATATATCCTCTAAAGGGATTATGCAGTGTCCTGTAATTCTCACCTCAGAGAGCACAGTTATTTAAGCTGTATTGTGGATAGAAGTAAGTTTCAATAAATGAAAAGGAAGGCTGCCAGTGATGTCAGGGCTTCCTCTCAGCACAGAGCTCCGGTGTCAAGAATGCACAGTTTCCATTCCTCAGGAACAGAGTCACCCACACTGAAGAAAACCAGCACACCTGTTCCTCATTGACTTCATGGCCTTCCTAATGCTGAAATTATGTCAAATGTCTGGCATTTAATGGGAGCCAGCTCCTTTTGAAGCCCCTCTTGTGATGGAGCTCACAGATTAGGCGGCCATCTTCAGCAGTGGCCAGACCACGCCCCAGTAAGTGGATTCTTAACAAAACCTGCCTACTAAATATTTTAGGCTGGTGTCAATTAGAATTCTATGTCTATAATTGACTGGGACATCCCTTCTCCCCTTCCTGTAAATAGGAACGATAACAGTTCCATGGTAGGACGAAGGAATGCCTCCCCCCCTTGATGGTGTTACTTAAGTTTAGATAGGGAATCCAAGTTGGTTGGGAAAAATATGTCATCAATGCCATCAAGGTAGGGAGCTTTCTCCTTTTTTATCAATTTCAAGATTGCCATGTAATCCGTCCTTGCATTGCATTTCTCTGTGTGGTTGCCCTTTTTTACTGAATCTAATAGCAAGGTTTTTGCATATCGACATTACCTTGAGTAGCAGCCTGGGTGATTTATTGGATGATGTCCCCTCTGCCTTTCTATTACAAAGAAATGTTTCTGCTGGTATATTAAGAGCCACAAACTTAATCGTAGTATTGTCAATCAGCTGTAAGAGAGTCATTTTCTCCACAAAGAGGTTATACATGTGTGTCTGAACTGTGATATTTACTGTTGCCCATTTAACATTCGTTCTGTTATTACTAGTTTCCACAGAATTTAGTATGGTATTAGTTGGCATGTTTTGACTCAAGAATGGTCTAGCTTGGAATTTAGTACTTAATGCATGGTGGTCTTTGTCCATTCTAGGGACTACCTCCATATCGGTTAGAAGCGCCCATAGCATACAGTACAGAAAAATCAATGTTACTCGTGGTCAACCCTTTTTTTAAAGTTAGACAAGGGGGAGTATCTGAGACAATCGTCAGGCCAGAAGTCACAACCAGTTGTAGTGCCACCCTGGAGAATGTATTCACTTCATCAGGGGCAGCTCGTGATGCTACCCTGATCTCGTGAGGCTGGTCCATCTGATCTAACCTAGTATGGCCGAGTGGTACTCGCGTATTATAATCTCCTGCAGTGTTTTTATAGCATCTGCAAAGGAGTTGGCCCTTCATATCTGAGAGCTGATTTACTGGCACTGACTGTGTATTTGCCTGGACAGTACGTATAGAAAAATTCACAATAGTGATGTTCCTGACCCTTGGAGCAGGCCCTATTTCAATCTCTAAGCCTAGCTAGTCCCTAATTGGACAGGATTTTGTTTGCTATGGGAAACAGATCCAGCCTCAACCAGATCAACAATCCACCAGTTCTCTCCCAGGAGTGGATGCTACAACATTAGTATTAAATGTAATGTGCCCAGATCTAAATACAGGCTCCGTCGCCCAAGTTCCCTGCAGTAAGACAATATGGTGTTGGTCTATACAATTACCCCATTCTGGATCTGAGAGCTTAGCTCTAACCCCTGCCACATTCCACGATAATAATTTCAAATTGTTCTCTGTGGACGACCCCCCCCCCTTCACATATGTTATCGAGACATGGTTCTATCCATTTGGTGCTGTTCTGCTTTTTGAAGCATTTACAAGAGTTACCATGTTGATCCTATTATCATGATATTTATTTGGGGACTCAGGCGTCGGAATGTTGGCCGGTGGACAGCCTTTTAGCACCAAGAAGGGGCAGCTCCTCTTCTGCTTTTCCCACAGTCAATCAATTTTCGACAGAATTTCTGAGCAGACATCTTGGTTGGGAGCAAGTTGCTTATGGATCAAGGGGTTTAATGTATTACCACTTCTTAGAGCTGTTGGTATATAGGGGGCACATATCCTATGTGTTATTTGTGACCCTAATGCAGTAGTGGCTGGCACAGATCAGGGCAAGCAGGGAAGGGAGTTGGTGATGTAAAAAAAAAAAATCTTACCTTCTTGCCACGCTTCCGCATGCCATCTCAGTCTCGCCTCTCCAGGGCTGGAACAGGAAGCAGCCAGGCTCCCTTCCCTAAGCCAATCACAGCGTTGCGATTGGTCTGAGCATTGTGGATCGGCGCTCACCCAGGGAATGGGGGCTTGGGCATGTTCTCCACGCTGCAATGCAGCCTGCATGGAGAACATGCGAAGTGTGTGTAACTATTTTGGACAGCCCCAGAGGGCTGGCCAAACAGTCATTGCGCACTTGGAGTGGGCAAACCGCTCCTCCCCTGCCCTGAGAGAAGAGCAGTCCCGCAAAGCTGCACAACAGTAACAAAAAATGATAATAACCTCAAGTCAAGTCAAGTTCATCTTTATTTCGATGGTTAAAAACCATCATAAAAATACATAATACAAATCCACATACAACAATTACCAATGTATTTCTGAACTTTACAATATTAAAAAAAAACATTTTTAAAAACAATTTTAAAATGTTGTTAACATTAATTAAAAGGGAGAGAGCATTTAATTCATTTCATCCTACCTCAGCATCAACGCCTGGTATTTCTTAATTTGAAAGCAATTTTTAAAAAACTCATGATAGAACACAGAGTACGCATATCAGTTGCTCTTTGCAAGAATAATAAAGCAGATTTAGCATGGTAAATTTTTGACTCCTTTAAAATATCCACAAGAAATCTTCTATAAAAAGAACATAATAGTACAAAATGAAGGGGGTCCTGCGGAGACCTATTGTCGCAGCCGCAGGCACCCTTCTGCTCAATTGTTAAAGTAAAACCAGACGGATAAGCTAAAATGTTAGGTAACAAATTGAGCCTAAAACGACACATTATAAACCTCTCTTGTTGGCTATGCATTAAAAAAGATATGGTTCCATACCCATTTCATTGCTCACAAGAGAGTGCGCTGCTACAGATGTTTTATTAGAGTCAAGTTGATTCCTGCTATATTCATATTTGTCCAATAGCAGCTTCTGGATGCGATATTTACAAGAGGTAGCAATCTTTGATGGTTCAGTAAACAATATTTGGTGGTCAATAGACTCTAGGGTTTCTTTAACGTATTTAAGCCATGGGATTTGTAACCACCTATCTCTCCGGAGACAATCCTCAATAATCTGTCTAGTTAGTTCAGCGTTTGGGTTTAGCCAGATTCGAAGCCAGGTTAGAATTGGTCTTACTTTAATCAAGTCAGATATATAGGAGTGCCAAGCTCCTTGTGTGAAATTGCTACCGGGATGCTCCGTGGTAGCTTTAGCAATTTCTTTAGGAATTTATCTTCCTCTGCTTGTATCTAGTGTGCATCCCTAAAACCCCACACCTCTGCCCCGTACATGGCCTTAGAAGTGCTGACCGCTCTATACAGAGTCATTACTTGTTCAGGAGCGTTGTGATTGGTCTGAGCATTGTGGATCGGCGCTCACCCAGGGAATTGGGGCTTGGGCATGTTCTCCACGCTGCAATGCAGCCTGCATGGAGAACATGCAAAGTGTGTGTAACTATTTTGGACAGCCCCAGAGGGCTGGCCAAACAGTCATTGCGCACTTGGAGTGGGCAAACCACTCCTCCCCTGCCCTGAGAGAAGAGCAGTCCCTCAAAGCTGCACAACAGTAACAAAAAATTATAATACCCTCAAGTCATTTTCATTGTATTTGTTCTCAATTTCACTGCACTGCAGCAGTGGGGCGATGCTCCTTCAATTTAGCGGAGGAACCGCCACTGTTCTAATGATATAAGACCTTCAACAAGCTCATAATTTCTTGACTTCAGACCAATATAGTTGCATTGTTAGTGAGCATCATTAAAATGAGTAGCATGCAGTATATCCTGACATATCTGCAGCCTTTGACCTTTCTAAGCCAATGAAAGATTTTGGGATTCCCTTGTGCCCTGCAAACATTTTGGGACATTGTTCCTAAATCTCTCGTGCCACCTGTTAAAGGGTTTGTAGGAAGTTGCTCTATTGTTCTTTCTATATGTATGTGGAGCAAACCTTAGTGTTAGATACTGGCTAGATGTTCTTAGGACCCTCTGCACATGATTTCGTTCTCAGAAAGACCCAGTGATGGATTGAAATCACATTTTGGAGCTAGGGCCGCCTTAGCGCAGCGGTGTAGGAAGGGGGGTGTGGTTGGTGCAGACCGTCCCGGATGTCATCACTGAGGAGGGTGACAAACTGGCAAAAATATGTGTTTTTAAATAACATTTTTAAAAATTGGGCTCACAACACTTTAATAAAATATAAAATATTATTTACAATGAGTGGTGCACAGCAAAGAAAAAAACAGAAATGCAAGCTTTAAGTATCTTATTTTTCCTTCTTTAAATAATTTTAATGTGGGGGGTTTCCACACCGGGTACCACCTGACCTTTCTACACCACTGCCTTAACGGTGGTCATTCTAGGGAGCACAGATTAATTTATAGCAGGGTTGCTAGCTCCTAACTTTATTGCAGAGTTGCAGATCCATCTGCTCGATTACTTTGCAGGTTATTAGCTTTATTAGGGCGATCATAGGGATCCTTCTCTTTATTTCCCTATAGTGTGCTATTTAAGCTCATCACTAAGGCCGATGATTTGTCCATTTTATAATTGAGAGCCTTAGAAAGCCTTCCCATGCAAACCCGTAAACAATCATACTGTTCCAGGGCAGGCTCCCGGAGATCCAAATAGCCCACCTCCGCTGCCTGCCTCAGCTCCTCCAAAGCACAAGGTCTGCACCCCTCCTCAGGCGTAGACCAATGATTTGTGAGTTTGAAGTGTATGACTGGAAACAATGTCCGTGTTAACATGGAGGGAAGTTGTCATCCTAGATACACAGGAAAATGCTTCTCGTACCTCCAGAATGCTTCTGTAACGCCCTGAACGTCTCAGTATCGTTTAACAGACACGATAATGAGGACGCAACCACTTGTGAAGGGTTAGTTATTTTAATGAAGGCAAAAATAATACAAAGAGTAAACAAAAGTTATAGTCACTGGAATCCTCCAGGCTAAGTACGTTACCAGCCCACAGCACGGATGGTCCTAACCGTCCTCTGCATATACGCCGATCCCGGCGTATGCCAACAGAGGGCAGAAATGAAATGGCCGACAATGCCAATCGGTAGGCTGTGAGGGGCACGAAGAGTGTTGGGGAGAATCGAGGAGTCAGGGAAACACCCAGCCGGGGTCTCTACCTGAAGGGAGCAGCCGCTCAACCTCTTCCTCAGACTGCACCGGGACGCGGAGTCACCTCCTGGTGATGCGTCACCGATACCCCAATCAAAAGCAAGAAGACTGAACCGAGAGCAGCCGCTCGATCGATCCTGTGGACTTCCGAGTCTGTAACGCGGCAAACACCTCCTGGTGTGCGTTACAGCTGGCAGTCCCTGTATCTCTGGTCGGGCTGGGAGTTACGACTCCAACCAGCAAAAGCGCCACTGCGCTTTGACTCAGCCGAGTCAAAAAGCGAAGCTCAATGGTTGACCGGTAGAGCTTCCGGGTCCTTCACAGGTGACGATGGGGCAAGACACGGCCCAGGGAGTAACGACTCGACCTACCTCCGTTCTTGCCTTACTGGAGCACCACTCCGGAACACTGCTCTTCACGAAGCAGGTACGTCGGTGTAAACACAATATCCGACAGCGTTGTACCTCCCGGTTCCTCCCTTTATAGGGCGTGTTTTCCTTGAGTTAGGTAACAGCTCTCCTGTTAACATAAGGGCGTGTTTTCCTTGAGTTATGTAACAGCTCTCCTGTTTACATAAGGGCGTGTTTTCCTTGAGTTATGTAACAGCTCTCCTGTTTACATAAGGGCGTGTTTTCCTTGAGTTATGTAACAGCTCTCCTGTTTACATAACCTCTCGACCGCTAAGCATCCTGGGAGATGTAGTCCGTTTTCGCTGGTTACCGTTTTCCTCCCCTCGCATGACAGGAATTCTTGACAGTACATCCTCCCTCTCAGCGGCTCCCCACGGGGCCAGCGCTGGCAGGAAAACGCCGATGGAACAAGGAGACCAAGCGCGGAGCATGAACCCCTTCAGCCGGTTCCCATGATTGCTCCTCCGGGCCATAGCCTTTCCACGCAACCAGATACCACAGCTTCCCCCTGCGCCATTTGGACGCCCGTATGCCCGACACTTCATACTCCACCTCCGACTCCACGCATACCGGCCTAGGTGTCCCAGACGGCTTGGAGGGTGCTGGTTTGAGCAATGATACATGAAAGATAGGGTGTATCCGCAATGACTGGGGCAAGCACACCTTCACGTTCACGGGACCCATACACTTGATAAATCGATAGGGGCCCATGTACTTGGGATGGAACACACTGTTCTTTCGAAACCTCATGTTTCTTGTGGATATCCAGACGTAGTCTCCAGTGCGGTACAGTGGCCCGGGCCTTCTCTTCCTGTCTGCCGCAGCCTTGTATCTTCCCTTGGCCTCTATTAGGACAGCCCTTGAGCGCATCAACGTGTCTTTTATGTGTGCCACCCTGTCCGCTGTGGCGGGAATCCTGTCCTCTCTGAACGGATGTAGAAATGGCAAGAACCTGGGATGTTGGCCATAGTTGCTATAGAACGGAGATGACTGTGTGGAGCTGTGAGTGGCGTTGTTGTAGGCTATCTCTGCAACCCATAGCAAGTCGACCCATTCTTCCCTGCCCTGGTCCACAAAACATCGCAGATACTGTTTGAGCGTTTGGTTCAGGCGCTCGGTTTTGCCGTCCGTTTGAGGGTGGTAGCTGGTGGACAGGGCGGTCTTAACATGCAGCGCAGTGCACCAAGTCTTCCAGAATTGCGCAGTAAACTGCGACCCCCGGTCCAACACGATCACCCCAGGTAATCCATGCAGTCGTACCACATTCTTTAGGAGTAGTGACGCCAATTCCCCGGCCGTAGAGACTCTCTTGCAGGGGATGAAGTGCCCCATTTTCGTCAAGTAATCCACCACCACCAGTATTGTCGTCATCCCCTGGTCTACCGGTAGGCCCACCACGAAGTCCAGTGATATGCTATCCCATGGTCTATCCGGGGTTGGCCTTCATGGTAGCACACGTAGGACACTCCTGTCCCCACTTCCTGACATCCACTCTCATGGTTGGCCACCAGAAATGCCGTCCCATGCTAGCCACCGTTTTTTCAAAGCCCAAATGACCTGCGCATGGAGAGTCATGGCAATAGATGAATGCTTGTTTCCTTAGCCTAGGCGTGGGTATCAACAGGCACCTGCCCTTCAGGGGTATCCCGTCCTTCAGCTGCCATTCTCTGTGACTGAGGAGCCACCTCCGCCATGCGAATGACCTGATCCCTCTCTTTATTCCCCTCAGGAAAATATCCGGTTGGATAACCCCCAATACCATCCTTGGGGAAATGATGGAATGCTCGGTCGCAGGCAATGGTTCCTTAACTGCAGATTGACGGGACATGGCGTCCGCCTTCCGGTTTTCCGTCCCCGGACTATATGTGATGCGGAAGTTGAACCCCGCAAAGAAGATCATCCACCGCAGCTGCCTGGGAGAAAGGTGTCTTGTGGCCGTCATGAACTGTAGGTTCCGGTGGTCCGTGTACACCGATACCACATGTCTTGCCCCATCAACCAATGCCTCCATTCGGTGAAGGCATCCTTGATTGCGAGAAGCTCCTTCTCCGCAATATGGTAGTTGCGTTCGGCTTCGTTGAGTTTGCGGGACATGTACGCAACGGGATGAAGCACCCCTGTATCGTGGTTGCGTTGGGACAAGATAGCCCCCAGCGCCACATCCGATGCGTCCGCTTCCACCACGTAGGGGAGATCCGGATCGGGGTGAGCCAACACCGGCGCCTTACCAAAGGCGCTTTTCAGGGCCTCAAAGGCTGTGTTCGCTTCAGGGGACCAGACAAACTCCTTGGACTTCCTCAGTAGCTGTGTGATTGGGGCCACCAATCCTGAAAATCCCTCTATAAACCGCCTGTAAAAGTTGGCGAAGCCAATGAAACTTTGGACGTCCTTCACGCTTTGGGGCACCGGCCATTCTTTCACCGCCTTGATCTTTCGTTCTGCCATCTCCTGTCCCTCTGGACTCAGCATCACTCCGAGGAATTCCACGGATGTGACGTGGAAGTCACACTTGCTGAGTTTACAAAACAGCATGTTTTCCCTCAGCTTTTGGAGCACAGCTTTGACGTGGTGTACGTGCTCCTCCACACTGGACGAATAGATGAGGATGTCGTCGATATATACGACCACGTAGATATCCAACTCCTCTCTGAATACCTCATTCAGAAAGTACTGAAAGGCTGCTGGGGCGTTGCACAGACCGAACGGCATGACGAGGTACTCAAAAAGGCCGAACCTGGTCTTAAAGGCGGTCTTCCACTCGTCTCCATCCCTCATGAGTACCAGATGGTATGCCCCTTTCAAATCCAACTTGGTGTAGATACGAGCTTTCTTGACCTGTTCCAGAAGTACACTGATGAGAGGCAAGGGGTACCGATTTTTTATGGTTATCGCATTCAATGCCCTAAAGTCCACACAGGCTCTCAGCTCCCCATTAGCCTTCGGGATGAAGAAGAGTGGCGAGGCGGCCGGAGACTTGGACGGGCGGATGAATCCTAGCTTGAGGAGTTTATCCAGGTACCCCCGGAGATGCACGTTTTCAGGCTCCGTCAGGGCATATAGCCTGCCGCTGGGAACGCTGGCCCCTGGCACCAGGTCGATCTGGCAGTCAAACTGTCTATGTGGTGGTAGCACTTCCGCCTTCACCTCATCAAATACATCCTCAAAACTGTGATAAGCCTGGGGGAGAGCCACATCTTTTTCTGCCGCTGTAGCCACCGTCTGACTCCCGCTCTCATCTGCGTCAAGGGATTCCGTTCGTATTCCACAATGCAGGGTGCAATACGGTGACGTCATTTCGATGCGATGTGTTGGCCAATCCACAGAGGGGTTGTGTTTCTGTAGCCACGGCAATCCCAATATGACGCCATATTGGGGCGCTCGGATGATGTTAAAATCGATTTGTTCCAAATGGTTCCTCCCATATCTCATCGGAAGGACCCCCGTGTGCTGCCCGATGGGCCCCGTCACCAATCGCCTTCCGTCTACAGCATAGACGTCTTCGGGTTCAGCTTTGGGAAGAAGCACTAGCCCTAGTCTGCATGCCTCGTTGTGGTCCATAAACATGCCAGTGGCCCCTGAATCCACCATGGCCACAACGGGTATCCACTGGTCATGCACTCCCAAGTGCACCGTGAGAAACAGGTGTCGTTGTCCCTTAGTGACCGAGTTGGAAAGTGAAGGGATGGATGAGTGACTCCGAGATGCCCCTTCTTTGGTCTGGGAGTCCTCTAGTTTTCCGCCGGTATGTCCACCACGGCTGTTACCGACCGGTTGGCCCGATAACGTGACGTCTTCGGTTTGGCAGGGCATTCACGTACGTAGTGGCCCTTTTTGCCACAATATAGGCACAATCCTTGTTTACGGCGTGACTCTTTCTCCGTGGCTGTGAGGCTCGCTCGTATTGCGCCGATGTCCATGGGTTCTCCCTTGGATGCGGTGGAAGTTTCAGGACTTCCCACCGTCACATAGGATGGAAGGGATTTTCCTTTTCTCCCATGATCCCCCTTTCTTTCACTTAGCCTATGTTCCAGCCGTAATACCAGGTTGATAAGGCCCTCACATGTCTTGGGTTGAGGGTCAATATGAGCCACGGCGTCCTTGAGCTCATCGCACAGCCCTTGATGGAAGAGCGCCGTCTGTTTAGCAACAGGCCACTTGGTTTCCGCAACCAGCCTTCGGAACGCGTTGAGATACTGCACCAGGTCGTTGGATCCCTGTCTCAACTCAAGCGTTTCACGGTCCGCCGTGTACCAGTCAGCCCTTCTGTCGAATACCTTCAGGAATTCCTCGCGAAAAGCACCCCAATCACATAAGATGGGGTCGTCCCTGCTCACCAGAGGTACGGCCCATTGTGCCGCGTTTCCAGCCAAATAGGAAATAAGGAAAGCCACACGAGCCTGACTCGTGGGGAACGCCTTTGGTTTGCACGATAAATGTAGCGCCACTTGTGTGAGGAATACCTGCACTGTGTTAGGATCCCCACTGTACCTCTCTGGTGTTGCCAAGGGGATGGCTACCGGCATTTCCACTACTACCGCAGGGGTCTGGTTCGTGAGGGAGGTGCTGGGCGTGAGCGGGTCCAATTGGATAGCATCCAGTCTGGCTTTTACATCGGCTGTTTCTTGCCTAGAGGCAGCAAATTCAACTTGCACGGTCGCTAAAGCAGCCAGCACATCATCAAGTGTTGCCATGTCTGTTATCGACCGGGAGACAGTTAGTGTTATTAAGGTCAGATATTTTGTAACGCCCTGAACGTCTCAGGATCGTTTAACAGACACGATAATGAGGACGCAACCACTTGTGAAGGGTTAGTTATTTTAATGAAGGCAAAAATAATACAAAGAGTAAACAAAAGTTATAGTCACTGGAATCCTCCAGGCTAAGTACGTTACCAGCCCACAGCACGGATGGTCCTAACCGTCCTCTGCATATACGCCGATCCCGGCGTATGCCAACAGAGGGCAGAAATGAAATGGCCGACAATGCCAATCGGTAGGCTGTGAGGGGCACGAAGAGTGTTGGGGAGAATCGAGGAGTCAGGGAAACACCCAGCCGGGGTCTCTACCTGAAGGGAGCAGCCGCTCAACCTCTTCCTCAGACTGCACCGGGATGCGGAGTCACCTCCTGGTGATGCGTCACCGATACCCCAATCAAAAGCAAGAAGACTGAACCGAGAGCAGCCGCTCGATCGATCCTGTGGACTTCCGAGTCGGTAACGCGGCAAACACCTCCTGGTGTGCGTTACAGCTGGCAGTCCCTGTATCTCTGGTCGGGCTGGGAGTTACGACTCCAACCAGCAAAAGCGCCACTGCGCTTTGACTCAGCCGAGTCAAAAAGCGAAGCTCAATGGTTGACCGGTAGAGCTTCCGGGTCCTTCACAGGTGACGATGGGGCAAGACACGGCCCAGGGAGTAACGACTCGACCTACCTCCGTTCTTGCCTTACTGGAGCACCACTCCGGAACACTGCTCTTCACGAAGCAGGTACGTCGGTGTAAACACAATATCCGACAGCGTTGTACCTCCCGGTTCCTCCCTTTATAGGGCGTGTTTTCCTTGAGTTAGGTAACAGCTCTCCTGTTAACATAAGGGCGTGTTTTCCTTGAGTTATGTAACAGCTCTCCTGTTTACATAAGGGCGTGTTTTCCTTGAGTTATGTAACAGCTCTCCTGTTTACATAAGGGCGTGTTTTCCTTGAGTTATGTAACAGCTCTCCTGTTTACATAACCTCTCAACCGCTAAGCATCCTGGGAGATGTCCGTTTTCGCTGGTTACCGTTTTCCTCCCCTCGCATGACAGGAATTCTTGACAGCTTCCTACATGGAATGATGCCTAGACAGAACTGCTGGAATTGGGATTGAAATCACCAACTCTCCAAACTGCACCTGTCCTTTGCACAGTTCCACCATCTCAGACAGCTGAGTAAGAGGAGTTAGGAGGATAAGCAAGAGTTGGTGTAGTGGGTTCATCTGGATGAAGAAAATAACGCTTGAAGAAGATGAAATAGGTGAAACTGCCTCTTTACTGTAGACAGCACAATAAGCACAGCCTGATACACCTGAGGTCCCAGTGTAACTGCCAGACCAAGAACCCTCCACTTGGAACCCCTTCAAGGATCCCACTACAACATTCTAACAACCATGGCAATATGGACACAACACATCTTCCCTCTTAAAACAACACAAATGCTAAATGTGAACAGAAGAAAATGGAATAAAACATAATCTTTTAAATATTGATGAGTATGAACTCTTCTCTTACCTAGCCTTGAAAAAGCTGCACCATCCAAGACTCTCCTTTCCCTTTCCAACAAGTCTTAATCAACTTGTCCAGCAAAACTCAAAAGACCAAGGCAGCAGGCCAGGTCAAGCACTACGGATCATTTAGTTCTTAATTTTAGATGGTGCAAACTTCTTCCTACACCCGCTGCCGTTGGGTGTATGGATCAATGAGATACAGAAAGCAAAAAATGGAAGGTGCACACAATTAGAGTCAGTAGAGATAGTGCATTAAAGTATCTTCTTCTTTATTCAAGAGTATTCATGGAACATAGGCACAGCCAACGCGTTTTGTTCCTTTTGCCTTTAAGAACTTCGTCAGGGCTTTAAGAGTTACAAACATATATATACATAAATATACATTTAAAATAACACATGCAGACAAGATAATCACAATAGACTAAATACGACTGGCCCAAATACACAAAGACTAACAGGACTTACTATCTACAAAAGACTAATGACAAATTTTAAAATACAGCAGCTACACTGACTGCATTGGATTATTATAAAGTGTTGTAGCACATTTTGAAAAACATTATACAAATTTATTTACAAAGATTTGCAACTTAAGAGGACTAAAGTGGATTGTTCCAATTGCAATATAGTGCACATTCATAAAGAAAAAATTAAGGAAGGGGAATGAGTTTTTAGGGAGAAGAGCAAACTTCATTACAAGGATTATTTCTTTTGAAATTAGTCTAAACGTGTAAGTGTTACTTACGAATTGCAAATCCACAATATAGTGGCTTCAAACAAGGAAACCTTAGGAATGGAGGCATAGTTGGGGCGTAAATACCTAAGCGAATAACATGTTCAGTAAGTTACATAAACTTCCAGCATAATATGTTTTAAATTCATTCTAAAACGAAAACATCAGTATCTCTTCGTAACTACTTAGAATAATTAATATGTGAAACAACAAGTAGTAGAGACGCTAGTACCTAATGAGTTCTGTGAAGCATATCTCTTCAATTCCTGCAAAATCGTTCTCCAAGGTGAAGGAGTCGAATGGATGAAACCGCCACCAGTCCGCAAAGTAACCGAGTGTTTCTGGCAATAACCACTGAGCACCTATAACCAGAGGCAGAGATACAATAGTAATAAGGACTTACTCTAAAGTCCAAGAAAGATAATAACTGGCCAAACGGAATATCGTACAAAGAGCCATAGCCTACCCTTTCCAGCATGTAGCGTTCCTACCTGTAGTAGGGTACTCGTTTCCGCAGTCCCGATCCGAGCGGCGTCCGGAAGTAAAAGCCTGGTCGCCATCGGGCTTAATATGCGGAAGTAAACAATCCTCCCACCTCCTAGCTCCGTATTGGGCCGGCCCATCAGACACCCGTCACGTGATGGGACCCAGTGCGGCTTCTGATTCAGAAGCTGCGCCAATTTGGAGAGTGCAGATAGTATAATGTGATAGAGTTAGCGATATACAAACAGGTAACTAAGAGGTGTTTAAGAAGAGACCTGAACTAGATCGTTTGTATACTGTAATTTCTCTACAAGAAAAGATCATATCCCTGCTGATTTAAATTATGAAAGAAGTTTCAGGACTAGTTCCAAAATAATGTTTTGCAATTTTAATTACGATGGATCGTATATTTTAATTGAGAAGAAAGTAGTGCTTCCCTAAGATTACAGAGAAGGGGAGGTGGTTTGTATACATCAACCACGGAAATATAGATCACAAGATAAGTAAGCACAAATTAGAATCATTTTTTTGGCTGGGGGGTTAGGCCTTGCTTGCATTTGTCTGCTCACACCCTAAAGATTGAGGGCGCAAGTTCGTACACCGAGCCATATGTGATACCATAGTCAGCCCCAGGGATATTTTATAATGTCTAGGTCCAACATCCTACTAACCCAGTGTGTAAACAGTATGAATTAAAACATATAGCCATCTTCATTGTCAACCCACAGACCTTACAAGTTAGTGGCATGAGTTTAAACATAAGACCATGTTTGTTATCATAATGAGCCTATATACAACAAACCCCATTTGAATTAAATGAGAGATAGATACATGTATTAAAGCCCACTAGGGAGACACCAAAGGTCAACATAGTTCAGGGGTGCACTGTGCTGGTAGAACGCATTGCAGACGCATCTCGAACTTTATTATTAAAGATATTCTAATTCAGTTCAGAAAATAATGAAGTTCCCTGTCAGTGTTATGCCCCATTTGAACGGCCCTCAAGCGGCAAATCCATTTTGCTTCCCTTTGTCGGAGTGTTAGTTCTCTATCTCCCCCCCGACTGTCCTGTGGGATATGGTCAATTCCATGGAACCAAAGGGTCAGATCATCTGGATGTTTGTCATAAGGGTAGCTTATAAAGATAAGGGTAGCTTATAAAGCGCTTGGTTACGCAGAAGCGTGTCCCCGCGCTACAACTGAGGAACTCTGGACAGTGTTAAGGAGTGAGTCCAATTATCTGGAAAACAGGTATGTTTTTAGGTTCTTCCGGAAGCTGGATTTGGATGGGTCTAGGCGGAGACAAAGAGGCAGGGAGTTCCAGCTTTTCGCTGCCAGATGGCGAAAGGAGCGTCCGCCCATGCGGACCCTTTTAACCCTAGGAACCTTAAGTAAGCCTCCATGTGAGGAGCGCAGATCGCGTGATGGTATATACCTGGTCACTAGGTTCTGAAGTGGAATTGGCGTTTTCCTAGCAAGGATGCGGTGACAGGTACAGAGGGCTTTTAATTCCACTCTGCTTTTTACTGGCAGCCAATGGAGGGTTTTAAGAGCGGCCTTGGTGTCTGATCTTTTAGGGATTTTTAGGATGAGACGGGCTGCCGCATTCTGTAATACCTGGAGGCGATTTATAGCCTTACAGGTGGCTCCCAGGTATAATAGGTTGCCGTAGTCTAGGCGTGATGTCACAAGGGCATGTACCAGTGTTCTCCGTGCGGACATAGGAAGGAGGTCAAGGACCTTCCGTAGAGTTTTTAAAACGCTAAAACAGACACCCACCACTCGGTCTATTTGGGGTCCAGAAGACAGATCAACATCGAGCCATACGCCAAGGTTTTTGACTCCCTGGCGGGGTATGGGAGCCTCACCCAGGCATGGAGGCCACCACGCCGATGACCAAGCAGATGGATTCCCCCCCACAACGAGCACCTCGGTCTTGTTGCCGTTTAATTTAAGGCAGTTGGTGGACATCCAGGTTGCGAGATCTTGCATGCAGGCCCTGAAACTGTCCATCGCAAGACCGGGTGCACGCGATAGGGAGATGACCAGCTGCGTGTCATCGGCGTATGACACAATGTTCAATCCATGACTCACGGCAATCGAAGCCACTGGAGAGACATAGAGATTAAACAAGGTTGGGCTCAGGGACGAACCCTGGGGAACGCCCTGTCCCAAACCTATGTCTCTAGAGTAGTAGTCACCCTGGCGGACTTGAAAGCTTCTCCCAGTCAGGAAGGATTGTAACCATTGGAGTGCAGCTTCGGATATTCCTCCGTTATTCAGACACTGCAGCAAGTTGACGTGTGCTACAGTGTCGAATGCTGCACTCAGGTCCAAAAGGGTGAGGGCCATGGTATGACCCTCATCCGCCCCCTGACGTAGGGTCTTGCCCCGCTGTTAGGAGTGCAGACTCCGTTGAATGGCGGGGACGGAAGCCGAATTGAGTGTCGTGTAATAAGGCGGCCTTTTCCACGAAGTCCATCAATTGCATATTGACCGTTTTTTCAGCTACTTTGGCCAGATAGGGAAGGAGTGAGATTGGACGGAGGTTCTCTAGTTTCTCAAAACTGATAGTTGGTTTCTTCCTTAGAGGTAGAACTACCGCCTTTTTCCAATCTGTAGGTACTGTCATGGTGCTAAAAGATACATCTAGTAGATGTCTGATGTAGGGTTCCAGTGCCTCCAGACTATCTGTCAGGCGTTTGGGTGTGGTAGGGTCTCGTGGAGAGCCCGACTTCACCGATCTACAGATTTTTAGAAGATCTTCCGGGGGCGGGGTAACAAAGGTGGTCAGTCTATGTTTATCTCCCCATTCCCTTGGGCTTTCAACAAATTCTGCCCCGGTTATGGGTTGCGTTGGGAATGCTGAGTAGATTTTGGTTATTTTTTCTGCAAAAAAGTCTGCGATTTTATCACACAATTCTGGCGAACAGTCGTCAGGGACAGTGGCTGATTTTCCGCTCGAAAGAGTTTTGTAGAGTGAAAACAGCTCTTTCGCCGAATTACCAGCTTCGCTGATTCTGGACGTATAATATGCTGTTTTAGACTTTCTGATTAGGCCATGGTAAAATCGCCTCTCAGTCAAGTAGGTGATTCTAGTTTCTTTAGAGAAAGTCTTGCGCCATTCTCTTTCGGTTCTCTTCAGTGCAGTTTTCCGGACTCTTAGTTCATCGTTGAACCATGGGGCAGTTTTTTTTGCACGGCCCCCAGATTTGGCTTTTAGAAGAGGAGCTGTGCAGTCTAATGCCTCATTAATGCGTATGCAGAGGTTAGCATTGGCTGTATCAGCATCATCCCTCCGGGGCTCCCCCCTTTAGTCAATGCTTCGCAGAATTTAGACTGGGAGAAAGTAGCCCATTTCCGCTTGAGGTGATACAAGACTGTTGGCTGCGGGGGTCTACTTCCGGGAATTCGTATGGTAAAAGGGACTAGATAATGGTCCGACTAGAAAATGGGTATAGGGGCCATTGCTTCTACTTCCCCCCAATTGACAAATATTGGATCCAACAGATGACCCAACTGATGGGTAGGACCACTAACAATTTGATTCAGTTGGAGGGCTCTTAATGCCTGACTAAAATTCTTACTAACGCTGTCGGAGGGATTATCAAGATGAAGATTAAGGTCACCAAGTACCAGAAACTTGTCTCTGCACAGTACGGTCTCCATAATGCCTTCAACCAGACTCTCCTCAAACCTGGCTATAGGGCCTGGGGGTCTGTAAATTAGCATGCCCTTTAGCGTATAGTTATTGTTCACTTTAACAGTAAAGCTCCCTGCCTCACTGTCCAGGATGGGAGAACTGTCTAGTTGGCATTGCAAGCTTTCTCGAGCTATGATTGCGATGCCCCCTCCTCTACCTATGGGTCTGTCCTGTCTATGTATTGTATACCCTACTGGAAGTGCCTCAAGGGCATCAGGTGTGGACTCATTATCTAACCATGTCTCTGTTAGAAACACAAGATCCCATTGCTTCTCAGTGAGTAGATCATATAGGTCTAACCTGTGTTTTCTTAATGATCGTACATTAAGCAGTCCGCAGTGTAAAGTATAGCCCATACTAATTGTATTCTTACCAAGTTCATAGGAGAAGTGACAGTGTTCGCAGCCCATGTTATCTTCCACGCATAAATTATGCTTGCAGGACTCATCGATATTGCGGCGTAAGTTCAGTAATTCCTGCTTGCTCCACCGTATGTGGTCATCTAGCGGAGCATGGGGTGTGGCCCTGGACCGCGTACGATCGCGGACGGGCGCAGACGGGCTTGACTTAGGCGCGACTTCGGCGCGATGACGGCGCGCCCGCTGCGCGTCCGGGGAGGGTTCATTGATATAGTGGTGGAGGGCGTGGCCTCAAAGTGGGCGTGGCTTGAGGGTCGAGCGCGCGAAGGCGGCAGCGCGGTTCCCCACCGGCAATCAGCGCTAGAATCCGCTGTGCATGTGCTTCCCAGCAGTAGGCAGGTAAGAAGGGGCTCAGGAAATGCAAGTGCTTTTTAAAATACACAAAATACAGTGACACAATTTTAAAATATCACGAGCTCAATCTCCCGGCTTTCCGCCTCAGGAGTGCTTCAAGTTGTTTAGGCACGCTAGTGAGTCAGCGCGACTAAATAGGTCAGGGGAGTGGGCGTGGCCTCAAAGTGGGCGTGGCTTGAGGGTCGAGCGCGCGAAGGCGGCAGCGCGGTTCCTCACTGGCAATCAGCGCTAGAATCCGCATGGTAGTGTGCACTGACTGGATTTCGAGTATCTTTGTTAATTACGTCCCTACGGTGTTCTTGAATCCTAACCTTTAGTGGGCGAACAGTGCTACCAACATATATGCTGTCGCAACTGCAGCCCAACACATATATCACATATGGCGTATTACAGTTCATGAACTCACTGATCCTATACATTTTAGAAAGGTTGAATGTAAATTCATGAGTCTTGTTACGGCCAAAGGGGCATAAGTTACATGAACCACAATTAAAAAAGCCATTAGGTTTTGGTGGAAACCATGTTTGCCTGACATTAGTCACATAGCTCTTGCAGAGAGTATCTCGCAAAGATCTTCCTTTGCGGTAAGTTATTCGTGGGTTATCAGTAATTACATCTGATAATCCGGAATACCTCTAAGAATGGCCCAATTCTTTTTGAGAATATTGTATATTTTGTTACTATTGATGTTGTACTGAGTAACAAATCTTACTGGGCAGTCTCGTTTTGGGACGGATTTGGGATTTTTCTGTTGTGTGCACAGAGTATCTTAACTATTTAAACTGGTCGCTCTCTCAGCTGCTGTGTGTACGATGTCCTTTTTGTAACCTCTCTTCAGGAATCTATTGCTTGCTTCCTGTATGTTATTGGTAAAGGTATCATCCTGACGACAGTTTCTGCGTATTCTTACCATTTCCCCATAAGGAATGTTGTTGAGCACAGACTGCGGGTGAGCACTTTCTGCCCTCAGCACTGCATTACAAGCCGTTTCCTTCCTGAAAAGTGTACTTTGAACGACATTATCCCTAATGTAAAAATGGATGTCAAGAAAATCAATGTCTTCTCTTCCTTGTTTCATGGTCAGTTTGACATTACAATTATTGTCATTTAGATATGAATGGAAGGACTTTAGTTGTTCGTCCGTTCCTGACCATAGGACTATAATGTCGTCTATGTAGCTCCCCCAGAACACAATGTGTTCCGTCCAGGGGGAGGCACATCTGCCCCATGCATGTTCCCGCTCGTACCATCCCATGAAAAGGCAGGCGTACGACGGCGCAAATTTTGAACCCATGGCAGTCCCACAGGTTTGATGATACCAGGTACCGTCATGCAAGAAATAATTGTTGTTGAGAATGATATTGATCATTTCCAAGAGCATTTCGTTGTAATCATGCAGCTCCGCTCTTTCTTTGTCCAGGAAGGATCGTACAGCAGTTATACCAAGATGGTTCTGAATGCATGTATATAAACTCTCTACATCGAAAGTCACAAAGGAGAGTTCTTCAGACCATTGTAGACCATTAAATTTCATCAGAATGTCCTTACTGTCCCTAATATAAGAAGGGAGATTGGTGACATACTTTTGCAAATTGAGGTCAACAAATTCTGAAAGTTTTTCGGTTACTGAGCCAATTCCAGAGATTATGGGGCGTCCTGGTGGAAAGACGCCCCCCTTGTGAATTTTTGGTAAGATGTATATACACGGATATCTCGGTTTGTCAACCTTTAGATATCTGAATTCATTCTCATTTATGAGGCAAGTTTCCCGCCATTCAGTGAGTTTAGCTGTAATCATACAACCAATTCAATTTACAGGATTACCAGAGATACGTTGGTAGCAGTTGGTATCGTCCAGTTGTCTCTGGATTTCGGACATATAGTCATGGTGGTTCATCACCACCACATTTCCACCCTTGTCAGCTTCCTTGATAACAATCGTGTTATCTGTACTCAATTCTTTCAGGGCAAGTCTCTCTCTGGCAGTGATATTATGATTGGAGGGGGTGTACCGTCTCTCATTGGTTTCTAATTTATATAGGTCGTTCGTGACTTGCTCCTGAAAAGTATCGATACTGGGATGATAGTTATAGGAGGGAATAAATTTAGATCTTGTTTAAGATTACTGTCAGTATCGAGATCCTGTTGGATACCTAATTCATCCATTATGGATGCCATGTCATGTGTCTCCTCATCGTCAAGGTTAAGTAACAACTGTATGGTCCTGATATCAGAAACCGTATGTGATCCTACCACTTCCCCTCCCATGTTAACATTTATCTTGTGTATCTGACGAGAGAAGAAATCTCTGAGCTTAAGTATTCTAGTAAATTTATACAAATCCACATGTACATCGGCAAGGCCCCCACCCTGGGTAGGACAGAAGTTTAGGCCTTTACTTAACATAGAGATCTCATCATTGTTCAATATTTTCTTAGATAGATTGATAACCTTCAGGTCCAAGTTACAGTCAGTATCACAGGTAGACATGTCAGTACAGGTAACATTTATTGTTTTGGTCTGGTCCCAGTATTGGGTTTGCTTGTGGTATTGTTCACCTGGTTCTTTCCTGTACCAGCCCTTGGCCCTCCTGCCACCCCTCCTTGTTTTACTGGGTCTCTTTGGGGGTTTGCTAGGTCCCTTTTTTGCTGAAGCCTGTTGCTGATACGTAAGTTGGCCAACTCCTTTTGGAAAGAAGTGGCCCCCTCGGCTAAAGGGATGTCCCGTGTTGTGTTGGAAGCTGTGCTACATGAGGATGCAGAAGTTATGCTGCTCCCTGATCTTGCATCGTCATTATCTTCCCTTTCCTCTTGTTGTCTTTTTTTATCATCATTGCCCTGTAGGTTATCAAATTTCTTGGCAAATGTGTATATTCGTCCATCCTGGTAATCCCTATCATCTCTTCGTATTTTTCTTAATTTTTTCTCTTTTAGGTAAGCCTGATGTTCATTAATTACCTTTTTGAGGATTTCAAAGTTCTTTTCAATTAAATCCTTTTGTTTCATCCCATTGATTTCTTATATGAGAGCTTCAATTTCATCCCGTAACTTATCTCCTTTCTCCCGTGCATGTTTGATTAATATCTGCATCATAATTTTAGATGCATGCTCAAGATTACCCTCCCATTCAGTAAGTAATGTGTCACTTAAGTCCTCGAATGTTGGGAAAATTAGAATTCTTAGTCCTCTTGGTACTTTCTTGTTATTTAGATACTGTTCTAAGGTGACCCCGTCCCACCATCGGGACAATTCTAACTTCTTTAAGCGTTCTAATTTCAAAAAAAGGGCTTTTAAGCTTGGTTTCCCAGAATTCCCTTGTGGGGTTGTGTCTTTGGGCTTGTCAGTGCCAAATAAATTGAGGGCTAATTCCTCCCTCCCATCATCAAATCTTGCCATATTTTTTTCTCAAGTAAGGTCAAGTAAAAGAAAGAACCGGTGCAAGACAGTCAAATTCAAACAGCAAAACTCAAAAGACCAAGGCAGCAGACCAGGTCAAGCACTACGGATCATTTAGTTCTTAATTTTAGATGGTGCAAACTTCTTCCTACACCCGCTGCCGTTGGGTGTATGGATCAATGAGATACAGAAAGCAAAAAATGGAAGGTGCACACAATTAGAGTCAGTAGAGATAGTGCATTAAAGTATCTTCTTCTTTATTCAAGAGTATTCATGGAACATAGGCACAGCCAACGCGTTTCGTTCCTTTTGCCTTTTAGGAACTTCGTCAGGGCAGTAAGAGTTACAAACATATATATACATAAATATACATTTAAAATAACACATGCAGACAAGATAATCACAATAGACTAAATACGACTGGCCCAAATACACAAAGACTAACAGGACTTACTATCTACAAAAGACTAATGACAAATTTTAAAATACAGCAGCTACACTGACTGCATTGGATTATTAAAAAGTGTTGTAGCACATTTTGAAAAACATTATACAAATTTATTTACAAAGATTTGCAACTTAAGAGGACTAAAGTGGATTGTTCCAATTGCAATATAGTGCACATTCATAAAGAAAAAAATAAGGAAGGGGAATGAGGTTTTAGGGAGAAGAGCAAACTTCATTACAAGGATTATTTCTTTTGAGATGAGTCTAAACGTGTAAGTGTTACTCACGAATTGCAAATCCACAATATAGTGGCTTCAAACACAGAAACCCTAGGAATGGATGGCATAGTTGGGGCGTAAATACCTAAGCGAATAACATGTTCAATAAGTTACATAAGCTTACCGAGTTAGTACAATGTGAACTGGCATCAAAGAGGTCAAATAGGTAAGGATCAGTGGCGGCGATAAATCGGTGGATCAGAATAACATAACCTAAAATAGAACACAGACGTGATTCAAACTTTTGAAGTAAAAGAAAATATATAAAAAGAGGATCACTTCGCACAGTAAGGAGAGATGTGCCAGTCATACCGGGCATCGATAATAATCAATGTCCTGTAGGGTAAGTGTTGAAGAATTTGTCACACACAGTCACTGGGGGGTTTATAAGTGCATGCACCAACATAATACAGTATAATGAAGGAATGAAAAAGATATTACATGGATCCCATTTTCTATCTTAGTTTGTATAGCATACTGCATACATAATTGTACCTTAAGACTTGTGAAGATGACGCCCACAGGGGGTGACCTTAAGTTAGTCCAATCGGTATTTTATAGTTGTATTCGAAGTTTGGAAGACTGTTAGAAAAGTAAGAAATGAAAATGCTACTTACTAGTATGCATCTGTTCTTGGCATGTAGGGCTGCTGACATTCATATCTGTGCATAGATCGCCGCCTAGAGTTGGGTCCGGATGATTGCACATTGTTGTCCTGGAAGAGTCTTCGAAGTATCACGAGATAGGTGGCTCCTCCCCTGGACTACAGTGCGCATGGGCATCGACTCCATCCCCAGATTGTTTTTAGCCATTGTGGCCAAGATGGAGTGAAACTCAGTGAATGATGGCCATGCTATGAGTATATATGTGAATACTGCAGCTGCTACAGGCGCCGGGGGGGAGGGCGGGCGATATGAATGTCAGCAGCCCTACATGCCAAGAACAGATGCATACTAGTAAGTAGCATTTTCAGTTCGAGGCATGTGGGCTGCTGAATTCATATCTGTGCATAGAATACATAGCAGTCCCTCCATTAGCGGCGGCCGCCCGTGCCAGCTGCAGCAGTTTGGAAAAGTGTCTTGAGAACAGCCTGCCCTACAGCTGCCTGTTGTTTGGAGTGCACATCTACACAGTAATGCTTAGTAAATGTGTGTGTGGTAGACCATGTGGCTGCTCTACATATGTCTTCTAAGGGAATGTTTCCAAGGAAAGCCATAGAGGCCCCCAACTTTCTGGTGGAGTGGGCTCTTGGTGGAATGGGAAGAGTGCGTTTTGCCTTTGCATAGCAGATCTGGATACATTTCACGATCCACCTAGCAATACCAGCCTTGGAAATAGGGTTACCTTTGTGATGTGGCGCAAAGGCGACAAAAAGCTGCTTAGTTTTTCTAAAATCCTTGGTCCTATCAATGTAGTACATTAGGGCCCGTTTAACGTCAAAGGTGTGGAGCATTCGCTCCGCCAGTGACTCAGGATTTTGAAAGAAAACCGGTAACTCAATTGTTTGGTTGATGTGGAACTGAGACACAACCTTGGGCAGAAACTTAGGGTTAGTGCGGAAGAATGGCTCTTGGATTGTGAGGGCTTGCAGTTCACTAACCCTCCGTAGCGATGTAATTGCTACAAGGAAAGCCACTTTCCATGTCAAGAACTGAATCTCGCAGGAATGCAGTGGCTCAAAGGGAGGACCCATCAGTCTTGTAAGAACCACATTGAGGTTCCACTCAGGAGCTGGTGGAGTCCGTGGCGGAATGACTCTTTTGAGGCCTTCCAGAAATGCTTTGATGGCAGGCACCTTGAAAAGTGAAAGGTGCTGTCTATTTTGGAGATACGCGGCCATCGCAGACAGGTGAATGCGAATGGAAGTATAGGCCAGATTACACTTGTACAGATGAAACAGGTAACAGATGATGTTCTGAATAGAAGCATCCAGCGGATCAATGTTGTGGTTCGCACAATAGATGACAAACCGCTTCCATTGTGCCGCGTAGCAGGCTCTAGTAGTGGGCTTCCTAGCCTCCCGAATGATGTCCATGCAATTGGGAGGTAGGGTGAGGTAGCCAAACTCTAGGACTTCAGGAGCCAGATTGCCAGGTTGAGCTGTTGCGGATCTGGGTGCTGAATGTCGCCATGGCTCTGCGTCAGAAGGCTGGGTGTGAGATGTAGCCTTTGATGCGGTACCACGGACAGTTCCAGAAACGTGGTGTACCATGGTTGGCGAGCCCACGTTGGAGCAACTAGGATGAGAGTCATCGAGTGCTGCCTGAGTTTGCGTGCCAACAGCGGAATCAGAGGTGCTGGGGGAAAAGTGTACGCAAATTTGCCTGACCAGTTCATCCATATAGCATTGCCCTGCGACTGTGGGTGTGGGAACCCGGCGGCGAAGCTTTGGCATTTTGCGTTCTCCCTTGTGGCGAACAGGTCTATCTCCGGATGACCCCACCTTTGGAAGTACGGTTGGAGTACAGATGGATGTATCTCCCACTCGTGCATCTGGTGGCTGTGCCTGCTGAGCAGGTCTGCCATCTGATTGTCCTTGCCCGGGAGATGCTCTGCCATGAGGAAGATGTTCCTCTGAATGGCCCACTTCCACATGCTCTGAGCCAGATGAGACAGCTGCGGAGAGTGTGTGCCTCCCTGCTTTTGAATGTAGTACATCGCCGTCATGTTGTCCGTCTGAATCAACACGACCTTTTTGCACAGATGTACTTTGAAGGCTTTTAGCGCCATGAAGATCGCCATCAGTTCTAGAACATTGATGTGCATCTTCCCCTGTTGCTGCGTCCATAGTCCCTGCACAGTGTATTGGAGTACATGCGCTCCCCATCCCTGGAGAGAAGCGTCCGTTGTCAGGATAATCTGTGGCACAGGCTCTTGAAACGGTCGGCCCTTGCAAAGGTTTCGTGGATTCCACCAATGCAGAGAGTTGTATGCCCGACCGCTCACCAACACTAGGTCTTTCAACTGGTTGTGAGCCTGAGTCCACTGATGTGCCAAGCACTCCTGAAACGGACGCATATGTAGTCTCGCGTGCGGGACAATGGAGATGCAGGAGGCCATCATGCCTATCAACTGTATGAACACTCTTGCTGGAAGCGAGTGTTGAGGTCTGAATTTTTGGATCAGCGATTGAATGCTGTCGATTCTCACTGAATTTGGCTGTGCTGTAGCCGCCAGAGTGTTTATGGTACGCACCCAGATACTGCCGTATGTGGGCGGGCTGGAGATGGGACTTTGGGTAATTCAGTGAGAACCCCAGATCATGCAGAAGGTGAATGGTTTGGGACACGTGGTCGGCGCACTGCTGGGCCGCCTTCGCCTGAATGAGCCAGTCGTCCAGATAGGGGTAGACGTGGATGTTCTGATGTCTTAGATGCGCCGCCACCGTCGCTAGGCACTTTGTGAAAACCCTGGGTGCCGTGGTGACCCCAAAAGGCAAAACCTTGAACTGGTAGTGTTGGTTTTGGATGGTGAACCTGAGGTATTTTCTATGTGAAGGATGTAGTGGAATGTGGAAGTACGCATCCTTCAGGTCCAGAGTCGCCAGGTAGTCCCCCTGTTGAAGCAGTGGAAGAACCTGCTGCAGTGTGAGCATGTGGAAATGCTCTGATAGGATGTAAAAGTTGAGTGGCCTGAGGTCTAGGATGGGCCTGAGGGATCCGTCCTTCTTTGGAATCAGAAAGTACAGGGAGTAAACTCCCGCACCTCTTTCCTGCAAGGGCACGAGCTCTATTGCCCCTTTTTGCAGCATGACGGTGACTTCCTGCTGCAATAAGTGCAAGTGCTCGCCGGACATAGGACGGTGCCTTGGGGGTATGTTGGGTGGAGTGGATAAGAGCTCCAGACAATAACCGTATTGGATAAGTGTTCTGACCCACCTGTCCGTGGTGATTGACTTCCACATGGGCAGGAACTGCTGGAGTCTCCCCCCGACCGGTGTTGCGTGGTCGGGGGGCAGTGACAAGGCGTCACTGTTTGTTGGCGGTGGAAGACCTGGAGCTGTTGTTTCCACGTCCTCTGCCCTTGACGTTGTTGCCACGGTATCCACCTCGACCTTTGTTGGTATAAGAAGTTTGGGTGTTGCTTTTGTAGAATTGCGTTGACTGTGAAAGTTGACCCCTTGAGGTGCCTCTAGTATTGGAGCGACGAAAGGACCCACCCTGAAACTGCTGGGATTGCAAGGCACCCATAGACTTTGCAGTGTCGGTGTCCTTTTTCATCTTCTCAAGGGTGGTATCAACCTCGGGCCAAACAGGTGATCTGGGTTGACCGTTTGGTTCAAGATGGTAGTTTGAATGTCCGGCTTGAACCCAGATATCCTCAGCCATGCATGTCTACGAAGCATAACGCTAGTGTTAATTGCACCGCGGCGGTGTCAGCCACGTCCAGAGCGCACTTGATGGAAGCATTGGAGATAAGCTTCCCCTCTTGTATCAATATCTCTGCCGCTTCTTTATATTGATCGGGTAAGTGCTGTAAAAGGGTCTCTAGAGTATCATAGTGTGCCCTGTCATAACGCGCTAGTAGCGCCTGCGTGTTGGATATGCGCCATATGTTGGCTGCCTGCGCCGCCACCCTCTTCCCGAAGACTCAAAGACTTTTGATTCCTTGTCTGGGGGAGGAGCATCACCCGTAGTCTGTGAGTTGGCTCGTTTGCGTGCATTGGAGACAACCAGGGAATCCAGAGGCAACTGCCCCTTAATATAAGTAGGATCAGTGGGCGCTGCCTTGTACTTCTTGTCGATTCTTGGGTTGATGACCCTCGCCCGGGTGGGCTCCTTGAACACCTCAGCTGCGTGCTTCAACACCCCCTTCAGCATTGGCAGAGTCTTTACAGTTTTTACAGAGACCGAAAAGGTGTCAAAGAGAAAGTCGACGTCCACTGGGTCAGCATGGAGCTCGACGTCGTGATTGGCTGCCGCTATCTCGATGAGGGCATTGAAAGCCGCAGAGTCCTCTGTGGGGGAAGTCTTGGCTGAGAAAAGCTGAGGCTCCTGTCCTGAATGCGGGTCCCCAGGATCGCCACCTGCAGACCATGGTTCAGTCACATCCTCTGGGTCTGTGTAGACGGGATAGCTATACTCATCCTCGTCGTCGCCGTCACCTGCCTCTACAATGGAATGAGTGGGTGAGAGTTCGGGAGCCTGTGGTGAAACGGGCTCCATCAAGGCAGAGGCACCAGCAGAGTCCATCTTTCTTTTGAGTGGAATCTTGTACGACTCCAATTGTGGGTCAGGGGTGATCTTTCTCTTTAGGAGGGAGAGCCTGCCCGTGTCGGCGTCGATGAAGACCTCCTGACGCTCCTCTTCTGTCAGTTGTCGTTGCCGTGGGCCCGGGACCACCAACGACCGTTTCGGCGTCGAAGACACCTTCACGGGCACTCCGGCCCCCGGTTTAGCTGCGAAAGCCTTCGGCGCCGTCTTAGGCGGCAAGGTGAAAAGTATCGGCGGCGGCGCCTTCGCCGGTTTTTCCAGAGGCTTGGGCGGCACAGGGTCCCTCGGCTAGACTGCTGCGGCCCCGTCCCTAATTCATTGTAGGGACTCCGTAACCTTCTTAGTGAACGAGGCGGAGGGACGCACCGGCTCGAGAGAGTCTTTTGCAGCTGGCTTCGGGGTGGCGACCGACGATGCGCCCTTCGGAGTCGACGCACTTGGCGTTGTCCCCTTGGTTTTGTCGAGTGGAAGCGAGGCAGAGAGGGACTTGGGGTCGTCCTGCCGCTTCTTCGGATCGAGAGTGGACTTCTTATGGTCGTCGACCTGCTTTTTGTGATCGGGTCGACCCTTGCTGGCGTCGACCGTCTTCGGCGCCGATGCAGCTGCGTCGGTCCCCTTAACCTTTGGCTTTGATGCAGTAGCCTTCGGGTCGGCCATTTTGGCGTGGCTCTTCGGCTCGACGGCCATCTTCGATTTCTTCAGCGCCGAGGCCTCCGAAGTCTTCGACCCGACCAGCGCGTTCCGCACTTTCGGTTTCGATATCTCTGGCATCGAGACCGTGGCTTTCACTTTCGGTTTCGGATGTACCGGGAGTGATGCGGTATCAATGTCCGTGGCCGGGCCAGAAGGCGGAGCCGTGGGACGTACATCAAGGTCTCGGGTAAGGCCCGAAGGCGATCCCTCGACCTGGGCCTCATGATGTTGGATGGCCCCGGAGTCAGTCTGAGGAAGCTCCTCTTCTGAGCTATCCTCTACGGTGGCAAGGGCCCCGTCGTCGTCCCCTACCTCCTCGACGACTACATCGAAATCCTCGGTCTCTGCGTCGTAGTCTTCCTCGACCTCCGACGCGGGGTTAGATTCCGTGATCTCCTGGATATCGTCGTCCCCGACAACCCCAGCTTCAAAGATGTCTGTAGGAGGTGGTGCAGATTGCTGGGCCTCCAGGCGCGCAGCTCGGCGGAGCTTGAGTGTCTTTTTGGACCGGAACTTGGAACAGGCCATACATTTGGCCTCGTCGTGGTCCGGCGACAAGCACTTGTTCCACACCGGGTGTACATCGATATGCGTTACTTCAAGGCACACACCGGGCATCATTTAAATGGACTTTGTTCCATGATGGAAGAGGTTGGAGTGTCGAGTAGGCCTTTCCGCGCCGAAAGCACGCGGAAGAACAATGTCGGTTCGGAGCCGAGGAAGTTACGAACCCGAACGAGAGACAATACCGACGCAAGTCCTAAAGACCTTTTGGTCTCAATCAAAGTAAAGTTAAGAACTATCGATTCCGACAGAGGGAACCGAACACATCCGAACCCAATGGCGGAAAAAAACAATCTGGGGATGGAGTCGATGCCCATGCGCACTGTAGTCCAGGGGAGGAGCCACCTATCTTGTGATACTTCGAAGACTCTTCCAGGACAACAATGTGCAATCATCCGGACCCAACACTAGGCGTCGATCTATGCACAGATATGATTTCAGCAGCCCACATGCCTCGAACATAAAGGTCCACGATGAGTGGAGAAGACGGCCATGGTGTATATGATTAAAAGCACAGCCAGGCTGGTGAGAAAATTAGGTTTGTACGGATTCAGGGAGCCCCCCATACGTTGTAATTTAATTTTGACAACAAGAGTCCCCACATAGGGCAACGTTTCCATTTTATTTATTCATTTCATAGGTTTCCTCAAAGTATGCTAGTGGTGCAAACCATAGGACATACTTGTAACTCCCAAGTATATGTGGAGTAATCCCAGTGTCCCATCCTTACCTAGAGTCAAGCTCACGATCAAGTAGTGTTAAGGATGTTAGGGTTGGATCCTTCTGCAACAAAATTCTATATTGTTAAAAAAATATATATATAAAGACGAGGAATGAAGCAGGACCATTTTGAGTCCGACTAAAGGGTTTTAAATGAATAAATGGCCAAACATGGTTGCATTAGTAACGGCCTGAAATAAACCATATATAATTTTCCGATTGTTGTTAAGGCAACCTGAAAGAACAGAAGTCTCAACTTGTCCACTCTCACCCAACGAGTGATTCTTGTTTTAACAGTTTTGAGAAAACATAGCATCACCACTACCTGTGTTAAGAGCATAAACCTCACATGACTGACTTTTTGTAGGGGAACATCAGGTACTCCCAGATCAAATGAGTAATGTTCCTTGAGTTTATTCCGACCATGATGGCGGCCCCGTGTGTTGCTGTACGATAGGACTCACACGGAGTAGAGTGACATTTGGAAAGTATACAATCGAGAGGAGAGACTGACTCAGATGCGAATGAAAACGCACCAAATCCAGGTGTCTATAAGAAATAGTGGTTGTACCTCAAGTGATTGGTTACCAGCTGCTGCCGGATTGAGCTTTCTTGTTGTTTATCGCCCTGTCCTGAAGAGGCCAGACTTATCGGAAGGCCGAAACGCGACCGCGTCAACACTTTCCATATGGAGGAGTCCCTGTATAAAAATCGATTTTGGAAATTAATGCCTTGTGACACACTTGTTGATTTAGGTTCTGTAAATCTGTGCATTGAACCAGTGGTGTCCGACTACCTCCTAGTGCACCCCCTATAGCTAATGGGAGGGCACTTAGCCTTTGCTACTATTTTTTTCTAAGGGTGAAAAATTATCTAGTTTTCTGGTTTTCTTTTGATTTTTCTCCAAAGTGTTTTTGTTGTTGGTTGTATATAGGTGTGTATATATGGATGTACATAGTGGTATATAAAAAGAAAAAAGAGTATACAAAATAAGATAACAATAATTTATGTGCTGATTATAAAAAAATCAAATGTGTAATCCTGTCCCCTTGTGCGAGTGATGATGTACATAATGTTTTAATAACTTCACAGTGAACATTTGGCATGAAAATAGGTGAATTAATTGTCCCCTATTTTCGAATAGCGCAGAATTTGTTCCTCCTTTTTCCATTGTTTTGTTTTTTTGCTAATGTTCCTTGACAGGCACCTCATGGTCAGCACCTACTGTCAAATAATTCCTTACCAACACAACATTCCTTTTACTCCACCACTTACCGTTCTCCACTAAAACTGCATGTTTTTCAACTTTGACAATACGTGTTTTAGGAAACAACTTAGAATTATTCTTCTTGACCCCAATTGGCCTCTTTACTTTGACAAGATCCCCAACTTGAAATTGATCATCTTTTACTTTTTTGTCAATGTCATAACTTTGCTTCATTTTTTATTGTGCCTTTTCTACTGTTTCATGCAATTGTTTAAATCTGGGATCCTGTTGGCACAATTGGTTTGCTCCAAAGCCCAGTTGGAACTCAACTTGGAAGAATCATAATGTTATCATAAAAAGACAAAGGGTGAAATACCAGTTACAGAATGTGGAGTATTGTGATAACTCCACAATCTTTCTGAACAGCTTCAGAAATCATCTCCCCATCCACAGAAGCTAACTGAATTGTCTCTTTCAACATCCTGTTCAATCTCTCCACGGTCCTATTATCTTGGGGACTGTATAGAGCCACAGTTAAATGCTTGACCCCCATGATTTTCAGAAAGATTGCCTCAAATGAAATTTAAACTGTACCCCACTGTCTGACACTAGTCCTTTGGGAACCCCTTCCCTGCAAAACAAATCTTTTGAAAAATCAATTACAGCAGTTGCAGAAGGTTCAGTCAAAATTTACATTCGACCCATTTCGAATAATAATCAAGTAGGACTAAAGCATATTTCATATCAGTTTTGAGATTGTACATAGGACCAACAAAGTCTATTCCCAGTTCTTCCCATGGACCATTGGGAAAGGTAAATGGGTGAAAGGGAATGTTATGTGCCTTCACAGTTTTATTTGCCATAGAGCAACTTGCACAACGTCTCACAAAACCTTCCACCTCTACATCCATTCCTGGCCACCATAATAGTATAGCCGCAACCGTTTCTTTGTGCCAGTCATGCCAAGATGACTTGGTGAGCAAAGTTGATTAGTCTTAATCTAAACTCCCCCGGAGGAACCAGCAAATTCCCTCTCAACATGGTATTGTCTCTAATGGTAAGGTCATCTTTCACCTTATGAAAGGGACGCACACCTTCACATAAGTTCCTTTCATCAGGCCAAACTTTGATAATAAAACTTTTAATCCACTCTTTTAATTCATTATTTTTTTAACATTCCACCCATTCAGATTTGCTAATAGCCCCCGCCAAAACAACCAAACCATCAACCAGACCACCAACACACTCTAAGTCATCTTCATGAAGGTTTGCTTGTAACTCATCCGAAGGACATCTTGACAGAAAATCGGCACAAGTATTTTCCCCTCCAGGAATATGCTTAATGACAAAATTAAATTCAAACATCCTGGACAAAAACTTTACTAGTCTAGGACTGACCTTGTCATGATCATTCTTTGGCAGCATGAAAATAAGGGGCTTATGATCGGTCACCAATACAAATTTTCTGCCCCATAGAAAGGTTTCAAAATGTTTGGTCACTGAAACACAGACCAAGGCCTCCCTTTCAATGGTACTGTAGAGATGTTCAGTCGAGGACAGAAACCTGGAGGCAAAACCCACTTCGACCAACTGTGTGAAGACCGCACCCAGTCCAACCCCACTTGCATCCACTGTTACAATGGATAGGACATCTTCCCTAAAAGCATGTAAAGCAGGTGCTTTAAGAATAAGATTCTTCAAGTTCCTAAAAGCTTAAGACTCAGCTTCTTTCCACATAAACTGTTCTCCCTTCCTGAGTAACTTCTTTAGAGGCTCTGTTTGAAAAGAAAAATTGCCAATAAACCATGAATAATATTCACAAAGACCAAGGAAGGACCTAATTGGACTTTGTTCTCAGGAAGAGGGCTATCAAATATTGCCTTGACAAGGTCAGACTTAGGCTTAATCCCAGATTCAGAAATATGATGACCTAAGTAATTAATGCTGTTGACAAGAAATTTTCATTTTTCTTTTTTAACTGTAAAGCCACATAATTCTCATAATTCTAATGTATTTAACAACTCACTCAAAGCACCCAAATGTTCTTCAGTGTCTTTGGAAAAAACAATAATGTCATCCTGAGGACATTTTTACATTCACCAAACAGTTTGATAATCAGTTTTTGAAATACAGAAGCCGCTGAGGCGAGGCCGAAAGGCATCCTTAAGAATTTAAAGGCACCAGAAAGAGTGTTGAAGGCAGAAAGCGAGAATCCTCTGCAAGCTCAACTTGATGATAGGCCGCCTTCAAATCTATGCAATAAAATATTTTGGCACCTCCCAGATGAGCCAACATTTCCTGAATCTTAGGTAAGGGGATACAATCAATTAGGATGTTCTTATTTAGAGCCCTTAAGTCAATGCAAAGTCTGATGTCATTTGTGCCCTTTTTCGTTTAGAAGACAATGGGAGAAATCCACTCCGAAGCGTCAATTGGCTCTATGACTTTGTCAGCACACAAAATCTCTACATGCTGTTTTAATTGATCTAGAATGCATCGAGGAACATTTCTAACTTTGTGGATGACAGGCACAGCATTTTTTTGATAATGATTTTATGTTCAAAACCTTGTACCAGACCTAATCTATTATCAAATAGAGAATTGTGCTTAAGTAATAACTGTTGTAACGTGAGATTGGATTCAGGTATATCCACCAAAGAAATGGGACAAGCAGTGCCAGGTCTATAAACCATCCCAAATTTCTCTTGATCTTTGTATCCTAAGATACAACAAGCGATCTGTCTTTGAACCTAATATTGTCAGAGAAATAGTTCATCATATCAATATTGTGCCCTCCAAAAGCAATTGTGTGAACATACGGTGGAGATAATTGAACATTCTTTGTAAAATAACTCATCTGTAACTAAAGTAATGGGTCAGCCAGAATCTACTGTTACCTGAACCTCCACATCACCAATTACCATATTTCAAAGAGGATCCCCATCACTTACATTAGATTCTATAGAAAGCACAATTTTGTTAAAAAGTTTAATGGCACAAATGTTGGGATCTGGAGGATCTTCAAAATGTTCAAGGGTGGCAACTTTGAGTATTATTGCACATACGCGAAAAATGTCCAACTTTTTTACATTTCATGCAAGGCTCCTAGTGCTGGACAATTTTTGGGATTGGCCAAATGTGTATGCGAACCACACCTGTAACACACACTTTGCCTTTTGCTGTCTGAGAATTACTTTAGGTTTATTACCAATAGTGTTGACAGGTCTTGCTTCAGGATACGTTTTAGACGTATTTAAGTCCTTTGAGGCAACAACTGATCTCTCCATACCCCTTGCAATTTCAAGAGTTTAATTTAAGGAAGGGTTTCTGAAGCAGAGTAATCTTTCTTGAACTTTTTTGTTAAAACAATTCACAATTAGCTGATCTCTCAAATAAGAATCTATATTGCCATCAAATTCACAAGTAGAAATTAAAACTCTTAGTTCAGCTAAAAAGATGTCAATGGATTCAAAATCATATTGACGTCTTGTATAGAACTCATGTCTCTCAACTACAACACTGGTGTCATTCTTAAAATTACTCTTTAGTCTGCATGCAGCTTCCTTGTACATATCCCAATTAGTTTCATCAGGTTGAGTGACCACTTGAAGATTATCAAAAAGGGTTTGCTCTTCTGGACCCAAACTAATATACAGAAGTGCTGACTTCCTGACTGGCTCAAATTTTGACCCATCCATTGCTATAATGTAACTCGCAAACCCTTTGAACCATTGCTTCTATTTTGTTTTAAGAACACCAGTTTCCCGTGAAAAATGTGGAGGTCAAGTTATGTTTTGCATGTTGAAGAATAATCACTGGATGGAATAAGTGTAAAAGCTAAAAGTTGACTTCCTAGAGTAAAGTGTAAAATTAATATTGAGCCAATAAGAAGTAGTTTAAGGAAACGTTCAGTAGGCTGTAAAGTTCACCAATCAGAATAACTTTGTAGACAGCCAATGAAAAAGGAGCAACATAGTGAACAGCATATGAAAAGGGAGCCTATGGAAAAACTCCCCCTTCTCAAAACAGAAATCACAGGAACCCAGAATCTAATGGGAAGAAAAACGAACGCTGAGCTGTTGGAAATGGCTGCACAGTGATCAGTAAAAAAAGTCAGAAAAAAAAGAAGTTTGTCGAATACCCAAATATGCCGCTTGCCAGTAAATTAACTTCAGCGCTACATTAGCACCAGAAATGAAGGAGATAGCAAAGTAAACAATGAAGAATGGTGAGGGCAGTGCAAGCATACCGCGTTGAATCATTGTTAGAGATCAGTGCGTTCTGGCCGCGTTCAGATAAATGATTGGCGATGGCAGCGCGAGCAGGCCGCGTTGTGATGCTGAAGGATGTAGGCACGTGCAGGCCGCATTCAAGCAATTACTAATGATGGTAGCTCGAGCAGGCCAAGATGAAATGAAATCCAGGGGAGGCAAAGGCGCAGGTAAAAAATATTTGAAAGTCTTTACCTCATTAAAGTTGAAATATCACACCTCACACGAAATGAATAAATGATTGTATCCTCACACGATCTGTCATGGCGATGGTAATCGAGATGTACTGTTAACGGTGCTGTCATATCCCAATCGTCGCAAATTGTAGTGGGTTCCTCTGGATGAAAAGAATGACGCTTGGAGAAGATGAAATAGATTAAACTGCCTCTTTATTGTAGACAGCACAACAAGCACAGCCTGATACACCTCACAGCCCCCAAGGGCCCCGCGTAACTGCCAGACCCCGAACCACCTGGAACCCCTAGGCTAGAGGGATTCTCCAACAACATTCTAATAACCATGGCAATAAGGACACAACAGTAGGTTAACATAACAGAAATCTACAAGAACTGTTGGCGAAGAGGAGACTCAAAAAGTGAAGAAGTGGAGAAGAAAATCCTCGAGATCAAACATTGAGGGTCTCAAAGAAGTGAGTGAACCCAAAGTAACAGTGCTCAGCCTCCAGAGAACTCCTATCCATGAGACTTAGGATGCCATTTAATCATAATTTCAAGATGAGGGCCGCCACCACAGTGCCACCTTTCATCCCAGACAGAATGAAAGCTGGTTGCTGGCAGCGTAGCACAGAGACATCTGATTCATGGTCGCTCTCTCTGTGTTAATCTCTCATTTAGTCTATTAGTGCAACTACAAAAAACACTTTGTAGTGATGCTGGCTTTGGAGTGGAGTAGAGCAACAGCAACTCATCAACACAAGTACCAGGTCTTCAACTGGCTCGCAGGTCAGCCTACAATAACTTTAAGGTGTTTGCCTCTTTCACAAGAGTTGGTTACCACTTAATGCAGGAGCCAGGCCTCTTCTTCTAGATTTGAGCAACCACCCCAATATACAATTGCGTACAAATGGTGACCACTGATAATGCATTAAATTACCTGGGCATTTCCACCAATCAAAGTCCCAAAAAGTTTATTAAAACGTGTCTGTTCTACTTATGAGTATGTTAAACTTTTTGTTGAAAAACTCCAATTATCCTTTTCTAATTTACATTTGAGAGCAACTTAATTCTACGTATTTCTACACTGGTTATTGTTTAGAATAGAATGTGCAGGAGTGTAACCAGGCCTCTGCCGCCTTTCTGTGCAGGTGGGCCCACCGCCCCTCTAGGGAGAACCTCAACCCTTCAGAAGCCCGAGTCATCCCAAGGCCAATGAATATCTGAGATATGGGCAGCTCAGGAGTCCATCATCACATACTGCAAGGGGGCCCAATCTTTTTAGGTTACCCCATTGGAAATGATTTACCTCCATCAGGGTCCATGCGATCCCACTCACCAATCTGCCGACCCCACTGCGGTCTTAAGAAAGGTGCACTATGTTTTCACGTCATGAGACCTACAATAGTTGAGGAATATGTTACAATATTTGGCTATATTAAACTCAAAACACAAATATAAGAAGCCTTATCTCCAATAGATGTCATCTCTGGCTGCTGTCAGTGATATAGCCAGTGTGTAATGGGCCCTAGTGCAAGAAACAAAATGGGTCCCCAGGTTGAACTGTGAAATACACCAATAATCAGGTTTCCCTTTAGGCCTCTGGGCACTGGTGCCACTGCACCTGCTGCACCCTGGTATCTCTTGTCTTTTGCTAGTTGATGGTGAATAGTGTGAGAGAGTGCAGCGCAAGTAGTGTAGGGTGTAAACTGTGCAGATGTGAGTGTCGAGTGAGGTGCATGAATGAGATATGAGAGGAGAGTCAATATGAGTGTCAGGTGAGGGTAGTGTGTGCAGAGTGACAGGAGTGAGAGCAGGATGGTGTGAGCAGTGTAAATGCATGGTGAGTGGCGTGCCGGTGTATGAGTGCAAGGTGAGCGGCAAGAGTGAAGGGTGAGCTGTTAGAGTGACTAGTGAGTGCATGATGAGAGGAGTGAGTGGTGTGTTCCGGCAGACTATTGTGCCTCTGTGCAGGCAGGGTGAACAGAGTGTCTGTATGAGTGCAGGCTGAGAGGTGTGTCAGTGTGAGTGCAGGGTCAGAGGAGGCAGTGTAGGGTGGGTGCTGTGACTCCAGGGTGAGTGATGTGCTTTTTTGCACGATTTCTTTTTTTTTTTTTTTTAATTTGTTTTTATTGCAGAATTAGAAACCATTGCATACAATAAGTCAGTATAAAGGGAAGAGAGGGGCTCGTAATAACCCGTAGGGAAATAGAGCACCAATATACTGAAAAGTAAAACAAAAAGTTTTTCCCTATGGGAGATATTATTTCCTGCTCCTAAGTCAGGACTCAAAATGACAAACTCAATCCACAACATTCATTTATCTTGCATCTTGTTGAATGGGAGAACACTTACCAGAAAGGAACACAAACAATCTATTAAAAAAGTACACAATTTATTATAAATAAAAACACATAGATATCAATGAATAGTCAATTAAAAACATGAAATACACAAATAAAACCACCTTATGTGGGTATGGAGAAAGTTTTAAAAAAAGACACTACTATCTGTCTTAGTTATGTCATTTCGGGCCCTCGTTTGACAACAATGGGGGAATAATATTCCTTTGAACCAGATTATTTGTTGGCAACGCCGAATATGACTTGGTGAAATTGCGTCGACGCGTTTCGGAAGCTTAGGTTGATAATGGCTTCCTTCCTCAGGACAGTCTCTATTTATTTTCTCCACAGAATTGTATCACACCTAATGCACAAATAAAATACGGCTATTAGATCCTGACTTTATCATCACTATCTACACATTTTTCAATATGATCTCCAAAAAGTAACTAACTCCACTTACATCTATGAATTTGCAGTCAAATCTTAATGTGGAAACATGATTATATATGTAGATAGGGGGCCTATTTGTAATCACAGAGAGTCTATATGTGATGGCAATTCATTTATATTATTGTACATTTCTCTACAATGTCCCCGTTGTAACCATATAGAGTTAACATCAAACTGTTTTGCATGTCCTTTCACATATTTTTAAATATAATCTTATGTACTGCATTACATTTCTAAATAAACATACATCTCAAAAGTACTAAAAATTGGATATATAAGGCTTTTTAGTACTATTGAAAAATATGTAGATAGTGATGATAAAGTCAGGATCTAATAGCCGTCTTTTATTTGTGCATTAGGTGTGATACAATTCTGTGGAGAAAATAAATAGAGACTGTCCTGAGGAAGGAAGCCATTATCAACCTAAGCTTCCGAAAATTTTCTCCATACCCACATTAGGTGGTTTTATTTGTGTATTTCATGTTTTTAATTGACTATTCATTGATTTCTATGTGTTTTTATTTATAATAAATTGTATACTTTTTTAATAGATTGTTTGTGTTCCTTTCTGGTAAGTGTTCTCCCATTCAACAAGATGCAAGATAAATGAATGTTGTGGATTGTGTTTGTCATTTTGAGTCCTGACTTAGGAGCAGGAAATAATATCTCCCATAGGGAAAAACTTTTTGTTTTACTTACCATACAATAAGTCAACCAGCACACACATGGTGTCCCCCCGCATGGATCAAGTAAGTACATATCATACACAGCCATTCAGCCCGTATCCCGGGGGCCGAGCGGCCCAATGTTCCAAACTTCCAGCAAGAACATCATGGTGAGCATCCCTGAGGGACATTTGGTCGATAATCTCTTCATGTATCTGCATTTTACCCCCCTACCACCTAACCCCCCCACACTGTCCAGCATTTACCAACAGCCCGGCCATATGGCGATATTGCGATCCCACCTTCCAGTCCCTCCAGTGATGGGCCTTAACATAACAGTCCCCCGTGTCCCTGCCCCTGCACCGCCATCTATCCAGTCTCTCCAACCCCGTTAGGACAGTTACTGGCCCGGAATTACCGTCGCTTCCCAACCTGGAACCCAGTGCCCACCCGCTCCTCAACAACCCCACAACAACCCCCATCCCCTCCCCCCCCAGCAACCGCCGATGATGTGGACCATATCCTAACGCCATAATGGGTCCCGCTACAGATCTACCTATACCTCCCGTACTCGTAAGCCTCACGGAGTCCTCATACACTATCCATTCAACCCTCATCTTCCACCTGGGAGTCACGCAAAGCCTGCACTATCAACTCCCACGCGCGCGCTGATTCTAGGCTCTTCTCATTGTCGAGCTTGACTGCTTGTCTCATACGGAGCACACTCTCGCAATCAGACCACCTCAGCAATTCATTCGTCCACCTCCTCACAGACGGTCCCTCCCTGGACTTCCAGTGCCAGGTGATCTCCCTCTGCGCCAGTATCAGCCCCAAGTCAATAAATTTACTTGTCACCTTAGTATTTTTCGTGTGCGGGAACCAGAGCAACAAGCACGCCGCCATATCAAACTCCACCTCCCTATCGGTCTCTACATTTAGGAGTTCCCCAACCTCCGCCCAGTAAGCCTCCAATTTCGGGCAACCCCATAACAGATGATCCAAATCCGCCTCCAACGCCAAGCATCTCGGACACCTCGCCTCCCTCACCTGGAAATACCGTTTGATCTTCTCCGGGGTCAGGTAGGCCCTATGCAACACATAAAAGTGCACCTGCTGAAAGTGTGCGTTCCGTGTGCCCTTCCATGTACGCTTAAGGATGTGACCCCACACCGTGTCCGGAATGGGCCTGCCTATGCTAACTTCCCATTTCTCTTTCAGGCCCAGGAGCGGGTCCAGCCCCTCATGCAGCATCCTGTTATGGAGGCAGGTCACCGCTTTAAAGGTGCCAGCGGCCATCACTACATATTGGCAAGCCATAGTCGTTTCCGGTTCAATTAGCCCCCCTCTCCAATGCTTCTGCATTGCCGCCACCACGGCCGCATGCAAGAGGAAGCTCCCCTCCGGCAACCCAAACTGTTCTTGCAACGTCTGGAAGGGGACCAGCGTCCCGTCAATATACAAATCCCCCACCACTTGCAGTCCTAGCTCCTCCCATTCCAGTAATGGGGACCAATCGCCCCCATGCGGCAGCGCAGTCAGCATCCCTATCGGTATCTCCGGGGCATACGGTCGGGACGCCCTCGCTCTCCTCAGGCTCCTTTGCCAACATAACCTGAGCGTCTTCTCCTCCATGGTGAGACCTCGCAACTCCAGTTTCTGCTGCATAATAATGTAGGCCAGGACATGGCGTTGTATACCCTGCTCACGGTCATGCTCCGGCCCTCTAAACACCCTGGCCACATGCTGTGTGAGAACCTGAAGCTGCGCGGCCAAGTAATACAACTCAAAGTCAGGGACCGCCATCCCCTCCTCAAGCTTGGGACGAAGCAATGTATTCAGTGCTACTCTACGGCGACCATGCCCCCAAAGGAAATCGATGACCATCGTCCGCAGGTCCCTAAAGATCTTCTGAGGAATCCAAATGGGCAGCGTGCGAAAGTAATACAAGAGCCGCTGGAGCGCCACCATCTTCAGCAGAGCTACCCTGCCCAACACTGACAAAGGGAGGGAGGCCCAAAAGGACATGCAGCCTCTCAGTGCCCGTATGCACCGCCCAACATTACCCTCTAACAAGTCCGCGACCTCGTGGTAGATTCGGACGCCCAAATAGGTAAAGCAAGATGGCTCCCAGACCACCCCTATCTCGCGAGAGGGACATGGCGCGTCCGCCCTGAGCGGAAAGACACAAGTCTTCGTCCAGTTAACCCTGAGGCCCGACAACCGACCAAACTCAGACAGCATATCCATCGCTCCTCCCAGGGCCCGCTCCGTATCCGCCATATAGAGCAGCAGATCATCTGCATACAATGATATGTAGTGTGACTGCCCGCCTCTATCAATCCCCGCGTACATGTCGCCCGACCTGGCGCGCGCCGCCAGTGGCTCCATCGCCAGCGCAAACAGAAGCGGGGAGAGGGAGCACCCCTGTCTCGTCCCCCTACCAACCGGATAAGCCGCAGACACCAGAGTGCCCAGACGTACCCGCGCCGTAGCCGAAGAATACAACACCTTCGTCCATCTACGAAACCCCTCACCAATGCCAAACTTTACTAGGACTTCGTCCAAATAGACCCACTCCAGACTATCAAAAGCTTTCTCAATGTCCACAGATAACACCGCCTGGGCGTCGTCCTCCTCCGTTGTACCATCCAATATCCCAATCAGACGGCGGATATTAAGGGCCGTGCTCCTCGTGGGGATAAACCCCGCTTGGTCCCTGTGTACTAGCCCGGTCATATGCGGGGCCAACCTGGTGGCCAAGATTCGGCTTAAAATCTTATAGTCCACCGTCAACATGGACAATGGCCTATACGACTTCACATCAGTCGCCTCTCTGCCGGGTTTCAGCAACGGCACTATCAACGCCTCCTTCATTGACCCGGGCAAACTCCCTAGCTTGTGAGCCTCCCCATACACCACCAGTAGTCTGGGTGCCAAGCTATCAACATATTTCTGGTAAAATTCAATCGGCAGGCCATCCACCCCGGGTGTTTTATTCCTCGCCATATGTTTAATGGCCGCCCTGATCTCAGCTAGCGTAACAGGTCCGCCCAGATCCTTCGCATCGTCATCGTCAAGCACCGGAAGCTGCATCGATTCCAAATATTCAGCGATCTCCCAGGCCTCCGCCCCCAACCGACTCTCATACAACTCAGCATAGTAGGCCCGAAAGCATTCCAGCACCGCTGTTTGTGAATAAACCGTCTCCCCCAGTGTGTTTTTTATGCTCAAGATCGGGCAGCCTCTGAGTTCAGGATTAGCGAGCCTGGCCAGTAACGTGCCTACCTTATCCCTTTCATCATGCGATTTGATGGCATATTGTCTGTAATCATAGCTCCGCAGCCGTTCAGTTTCGGTAGCCACCACCTCTTTGGCTTCCAATAACCGGGCCTGTAGGTCCGGTCGGTCCGGCCTGCGCCGTTCCAGATCCCTCAACTTCTCCTCCGCACTGGCAAGCGCATTCAACACCGACATTCGAGCATTCGAAAACCTACCCATACACACACCTCTCACCACCACTTTCATCGCGTCCCATTCAGTGGACCTACAAGTTGCTGTCCCCTCATTCTCATCAAAATATTGATCTATGCCCCGTTGGATCGCTTCACTAAACACCGAGTCCTCCAGGGTGTCGGGCCGGAGCCGCCATGTTGGAATCGCAGATCGCGCCCGCTGCCATTGGACGTGCACCAACAAAGGATTATGATCCGAAATGGTCCTGGCCAGGTACTCCGTATGGGAGATCAATGGGGCCAGGGACCCGCTGCATAGGACCGAGTCGATCCTAACATGTAGAGCGTGGAGGGCCGAGAAAAAGGAGTAATCCCTGCCACCCTGGTGTTGTTCCCGCCACACATCCAGCAGTCCCCACCTCTCCTGCCAATCCTTCCTGTGTGCGGCTAGCCTACGTACCGGGGAATCGACCAGTGGTGGGTGAGACCTATCCAAGGCTACATCTGTAATCGAGTTAAAGTCCCCCCCCCAGAATCACAGGACCCGCTAAGAAAGAGGCCAGTGAGCAGGATAAACTATCAAAAAAGCGGGCCTGATCAACATTCGGGGCGTATACGCAGCATAAAACCACATCCCTACCATACAACCGTCCCTCCACCGCCCTCGGGATCCACCAATTGATGCGACACCTGGAACAGTACCCCCGCTCGTACCCATATCAGTACCCCTCTAGCGAACGCAGAGTAAGTGGTACCAAAGACCTGGCCTCGCCATCTCTTCTGTAACGCAGTGCATTCCTGTTTAGGTAAATGAGTCTCCTGTAACATGGCAATCTGGACCCCCCGCCTCACCAAATAAGCATGCACTTTGTGACGTTTGACCATAGTTCGCAGTCCTCGGACATTCCATGTTAGGCATTTCAAGTTAGGTAACGTCCCCATACCAGCGCAAAACGATCCAGTTCAGGTGTAGCCATTCATTGCCCACATCACAGCAGTTGCCCCCCCCCAAACGAACCATAGAAAAAACTCCCCAAACCCCACTCCCCAGGACAGAGCCTACAAACCCAGTTTCAGCCCCCTTCCAAACCTTAAACAAAACACACATCTGACTAACCTGTGGTCGCCGCCACAGAAGGCCTTAAGGGCCCCGAGGGGGTGAGTTATCGCCGAACCCGGGCAGGCGGAGCCCGCGCCCCGCGCCTTCCATCCCGCAATGTTGATGCCTCACCCTACCTGGCAGCCCATCTAGCGCCAACAGGATACCTCCCCACAAGAGAGACAGTGTCCCAAGTCCCATATATAAGTCAGCCATGAAAAATCTCGTCTGAAGTCTGTGGGGTGACCACCGGGCCCTTCGAGCTCTCCGCCTCCGATAAGTCCTCTCCAGTCCTGCCGCCGTCCTCGCCAGAGTCCGATCCAGCCCGGTCACTCTCCTGTTGCGACCGTGTGATGCTCGCCGTCGCTGCCAGCGCCCCTCTTTTGTCCGCAGCCATTTGAGCCTCCCGTTTCGCTCGCTGCTGTCTGTTGCGGGATCGAATCCGTTGCGATTTCCGGATCTGAATCGGTTTAGGCCTCTCTCGCTGGCTTCTGCCAGTCCTGTCCGTGCCAGCACGATACAGTTCCAGCCAAGACCATGCCTCATCAGGAGTTTGAAAAAATTGAGTGTTCCCATCCATGATTATCCGCAGCTTGGCCGGGAAGAGCAACGAGTACTGGATGCCCTCCTCTCTTAGCTCCTTTTTCACCGCCAAGAAGGATGCCCTATTCCTCTGGACCGCCTGAGTATAGTCCGGGAAAATCGTGACTCGGCTATTTTCCACCTCGTACGGACCCGAGGCCCGAGCTTTCTGGATTAGGAGGTCCCGATCTTTATAATGGAGGAGCTTCACCACCATCGGTCTAGGGGGGCGGCCAAAGGCTGGTGGGCGAGCCGGTACCCTGTGTGCCCGCTCCAACGTGAAGAAGGAAATGAGACCCTCCGGTGCCACCACCGTCCGGAACCAGTTCTCCATGTAGGCCACCGCGTCCTCCCCTTCAATTCTCTCCGGCAGGCCTACGACCCGCACGTTATTCCGTCTATTGCGGCTTTCGGCGTCCTCCGCCCGTCTCTCCAGCATGTCCAGCCGGCTCAGGATGTCCGTGATCTTGTGTTCCGCGGTCACCACCGCCGGTTTCAGGTCTAAGAGCAGCTGCTCATGGTCCTTAACCTTATCCGCCAACTTGGCATGATCCGCCCTCAGGAGACCGAGCCCCGTGGCGACCTGCGCAATGTCTTGCTGCAATGCCTCCTTGGTCGAGGTGATGGCATCCAGAATAGCATCCAGGCGCCGGTTCAGTCTCTGCTCCTGTTCCAGCATCGGCGGGGAGTCCTCATCGGCCCTGGACAGTGGGGTGGAATCTTCCCGGCCCTGCTCCGCGATGGCCGCTCCTCCCGCGGCCGCCATCTTAGGTGCCTCTGTCGTCGTTGCCCAGGCCGGTCCAATCTTCACCAGGACCCGATATCCTCTGCCCGGGGGACGTGCGCACCAGCAGTGATCGTGGTGGAGTGCCTCCGCTTTGCCTGCAACTCTAAAATCAGGAGTTCCAGCACCGTCCGCCCCACTGTCGCCAGATCCGGAGGGGGGAGAGGGGGGAAGGTAGAAACGAGTGCGCACCCCCAGTGCACCAGTCCAATGTCAGTCACCAAGCCCCCCGCTCCTCAGGTCTGTGCCAGCGGCCCTCGTAACTCCGATCTCACAGAGACGGGCCACCTCGTACGCCGATGCCAGTAACTCAGAGACCATCGACCCTCACCGCCGCCATTTTCTTCGCACTCCGGGCAACACCTCGGGCATCGTCTCTCAAGGTTTCCACGGGACTAGCGGTCCCCACAGAGCTCCCAGCCGCTCTCCAGTGGATCCCCAACACCTTACAGGCCAGTTGCGCCGTCCAGGGGTCTCCCCAGGTGTAGTTTTCAGGAGAAATAGCGGGACCCTGCGCAGAGCTGCAAGCTCACGCCGCCATCCCGATCGGCGTCCAAGCCACGCCCCTCTTGTGCTTTTTTGCATGATGTGAGTGCAGGGTGAGTTGTGTAACCATGAGAGTGAAAGGTTAGATGTGGAAGTGCTTATGTGAGCGATGTGCCAATGTGAGAGTAGGGTGAGGGGATTGACTTCAGGGTAAGTGACATGACCATATGAGTTTGGGGGCAGCTGAAAGTGCATAGTGGGGGGAAATTAATGCATGGTGAGTGATGTGCTTGGTTGAGAGAGATTGCTGGGTGAGCAGTGAGAGTGGCAAGTGAGTGAATGTCACATGTGTGCAGGGTGATTAGAGTGCCCCTGTGACTGCAGGATGAGTGCAGGGTGAACAGTGTGAGTGCATGGGGAGTGGTATGAGTGCAGGGTGATGGCTGAGAGTGCTGGGTGAGCGGTGTGCTCATGTGACCGCAGGGTAAGTGGAGGAAGAATGGTGTGAGTTGAGGACTAGTGGCATGAGAGCAGTGTGGTCACTGTGAATGCAGGTTGATCAGCATGGGCATCCGCAGGGGGAGGCAAGGAGGGGCGCTTGCCCCCCCCCCCCCGAGCGACCCTCCTTGCTCCCCATGCGGACGCCCATGAAAACCGTCACTTCAAGACAGGGTTCTCACTCTCTTTCCTCTCATTTCTTTTATTTGCTTCCCTGTGAAATGGATCCAAAAAAGAAAACGCTTTTGCTGGAAATATCATATTTTTCTGACATTTTAATTCCAAAGTGCAGCATTGGGAATAAAAGGCTAAAAATATGAAAAATAGATAAATAACTAAATAAAGTAAGACAGAGTGGTAGCAAACTGGCCAAACTGATTTTATTCACACTGAAACACAGTAGCGCCACTTTTACAGATTTTGCCAGTGAAGTACAGAGTTTGCCAGTGAAGCGCTATTTTTGTTTTCTTGTCTTTGTTTTCCCTGGACTTGGAACTAGTGCACCAATCCTGGAGGTACTGCAATCTGTGGATTGGAAAACAAAATGTGTGCTGCGGCTCTGCGTCCAGAGATGTGGTCTTTTTACCATACTGCTTACGTTTAGTAAGGATATAAGCAATGGCCATTGAAATGGGTCCATTCAGGGCCCTGTAGTTGTGTCCTTAACTTTTCAGGCAAAAGCACTCACTGATTTCTGAATAGTGAGTGTAAAAGCATTAAGGTAGCCATGTTGTTCCTGCTTACATTTCCCATGGTTTGCTAAATTTTGCATTCCCTATAAGTGTTTGCTTTTTCCAGGATGTTGTTACTTTTTTTTTGTAGGCCGCATATTGCTCTTGACTAGTGCGTAATTTAAATTGAGCTGCATCCAGGTGTTTATAGCCGGCAACAATTGGATTGTAGTTGAAGACAGTGGGAGTTTTTCTCAGTGGGGCAGTACGGTGTTCAGTGAGGAAGAGGATGTGGCACTAAGGTCAGAGCTGCTGAATTTGGAACTGGGAACCAGGTTCAGCCTTAATACCCAGTCCACCAGACCACTCTCCTGCGAGAGCATAATCACATGCTAGACCTTAGAAGGCTTTGCAACACCTTAGAAGTCCTGGTGTCTTCGCACCAGTAGGTGGACCCTAGCATGACAAGTGTAGGTTATCCTTCAAGGCTTGTCCACCACTATCCATACTGAAGTTCACCTACAGTCTTGCGGGCAGGCCTATGAAGCAGCACACCCTAGAACAACAGTCACTGAGGTCACAGGACTCTTGAGAAGAGCCAGCTCTAGGGCAGTGCAACCAGTGTGACCGCACCAGGTGCTGACTTTAGGTGGATGCATCATGTTTGCAAGTATATTATGGTTTTAAAAACGCTTGCTGCCTCCTTCCTGGCCTCCAGTAATTTTCGGCAACAATAAAAATATCATGATGACTCTGGTGATTAATGTTCTTCCTAGAGAGAGATCAGAATGTTGTCTAGTGGAAGTTTTGATTCATGGAAAGGTAGCTCAGAGGGTTAATGTACCGGCTGCAAAGAACATGCGCCATGCAGATCACAAAGTGCACATAATGTAAATAGGTCAGTGGGCTACTGCTTTTGTCAGAGAGATCCTTTTGTTACTTGCAGTTTATAAGTTAAAATCCTAACTTAGAACAGTGAGCTATTAACTGTCATCTAAGAGCTGCATACAAACTGCAAGGTATAAATTAGAGCGTTATGTCCCTCCCCCCTCTCCCCAGTCTTTGATTATCCTAATGTCCCAAAAAGTCTTCTTTTGGACAGAAATCAATTCTGATTATTAAGGATAACCCCCACCATGGTTTTACGTTTTAAATTCCGGGTATTGTGTTTCTCCAGACCAATCACTATAAAACTATACGGGCTACTAGTATGGTTGTCATGTGACTCCTACACCTTGTAGTCCTTAGTCTTATGTAACATTTTCTATACAGTGATTTACACACATATTGATTATCTCTGTGTAATGTGTGTGATGTAAAGGGCTCTGACACTCTACAGTGGTATGAGAGGCGCTGTAAATCAAATTAAATGCTTCTGAGAGAGAGTGGTTATGGAAAATGGGGGGCACAGTTAAAGGGTGGTAGTGAGGGAATCCATGGCAGAGGTGGTCATTGGGGGGCACTAACAAACATTAATGCACAGGACACCACCAGTGCAGTGGCTGGCCCTACCCTTGAGGCCAGTCTGCCTCACCCATAGGTACCTCCATTGGCCTTGTTTCAGCAGTAGTAGCTGCAACTCACCAGGGATTGGCAATGCAGGATTTGCATGCACACCAAACTAAGTTCGCAAACTTACAGTCACCCGGCTTCATTCACAAGCACTTTTAACATGTGCTGCCTGCTGTGGGGCCACTGGGAATAATTATGCAGCAAAAGATGACAACATTGACTAAATTATGCATTAAAAAAAAGGCTGCAGCGTAATGCAGTATATTTTCAGATATTTTATTATTTTGACATGTGTACACATGCTAACACTCTCTGGAATGATTTTGCCTTATTTATACCAGTGTAACATACAAAGGCAGCAGTGAGAAAAGTGACCAGTCAACCTTTACAATAGGCCATCCACTCCGCAGCAACACAAGTCACATTTTATATTAACTTTTGATATGTATGAGCTACAAACAATTTATTAGTTTAAATGGTCAGATCATGCAGCAGATCTTGCATTATGAGGCAAATATGGCAGAGCCATAATTTTAGAGTAAACATTTGCAAACTAGGATATTTTGCATTTCATGTTTGAGCTGCTGTTGTGGAAAAAGGGAGTAAGGGAGTAGTGCTGATGACAAAAACTCCATGCCTCGGAGACAAATGGCTTGTGTTTCCACATTTTATCGTATTTGGTACATTCTGTGATTAGAACCATATCCCACTTTGTGAATATATTTTAATGTCAATAACTCATTATAACCTTAAATAATCATGTGTATCCATTGGTTGATTAAACTGGGCATTGAAATGCCAAACAAATAAAAAAAAATGGGATGTCTGCGCATTCTGGCCACACAGCTGGCTCCACCCACAGATCCAATCCTTGAGTTATTCCCGCCCTTTGATTCTCTGCCCACTGTTCCCCTACTTTTTTCCCCCTCTTCGACCACTGTGTAAGACTCAGCATCCCTGGACCAGTGATCTGCCGCCGCTGCGAGCACCGCATCTGCCACACATTGAATGTGAATTTAAATTTGAATTTAAAAATATTTATTGAGCGCTCGTACACCAAGCGGTTTCATGGCGCTGTAGAGGAAAATGATACCTGAGTGAGAGGGTGATGCGGCTTAGATTTTAAAAACCTGTGCAAACAAATTGGTTTTTTAGGGTGCTCCGGAACTCCAGATACGTGGGTGTTGATCTCATTTGGAAAGGTAGAGAATTCCAAAATTGTGGAGCAAGAACGGAGAACATTGAGCCTCCCATTCTGCTCTTCTTGAATCTGGGCACCACCAGTAGGGACAGAGAGGAGGATCGGAGTTATCTGCTGGGGATGTAGGGGACGATTTTTGACGTGATAAAAGATGGGGCTGTTCCTGCAAGAGCCTGGAACGTGATACATCCCATCTTGAAGAGGGCCCTTTCTCTAATTGGGAGCCAATGGAGGGATCTAAGAAGGGGAGTGGTGTGGTGTGACTTGGATAAAATATAGGCTAGGCGGGCAGCTTGGTTTTGCACCAGTTGGAGCCTCCGGATGGCGTAAGCGGGGGCGCCGTTGTATAGGGCATTCCCATAATCCAGCCGGGAGAGGGCCATGGCCATCAAGATCAATTTAAGGGCTGAAAAGGAAAAAAAACGTGAGATCTTGCGAATGGTGCGCAAAGTAAAAAAACAGGAAGAGACCACTGTGCTGATCTGAGAGTGTAGGGTCAGTTGTTGGTTGATGGTGATTCCCAGTGTCTTAACAGCGGGGGAGGGTGAAGGGGGGGACCAAAGGAGGGGGGCCAGAAGAGGGGGGGGCAATGTTTGAGTTTGCCGCCAGTGAGAAGAAGCTCGGTCTTATCAGGGTTGAGCTTGAGGTGGTAAAAGCACATCCAATCCCTGATAAAGACCATCACCGACTGGAAATTGGAAATAGAATCGGGGGAGTTAGAGAGGTTAAAAATGAGTTGGAGGTCATCGGCGTAATTAAACACCGTGACCTCCATCCTCTGCAGAGCACAAATAAGCGGGCGGACGTATAAATTGAAAAGAAGGGGGGAGAGAGAGGAGCCCTGAGGGACGCCACATAGCACTTTGCGGGCCTCGGAGGAAAAGTTTGCCAGGTGGACTGCCTGTGAGCGGTCGCTCAGGAACGAGCTGATCCAGGCCAGGGCAGAACCTCCAATGCCTGCCGCCTCGACACGGGAAAGGAGGACGGTGTGATCAACCGTGTCGAAGGCGGCCGACAAATCGAGGAGATTCAATGCCTGAGGGAGATTAGCATCTTGCCCCGCTCGGAGTGTGTCAATGATAGAGAGCACCACTTTTTCGGTGGAATGTAGGGGGCGGAACCCTGCTTGGCATGGTGATAGATAGCCGCTGTCCTCATTTACCGTGCCAGGCTTGCGCATAAGGGAGCTGGCCATTATTGTATCCCTAAACTTGGGCACGTTGTCAGTTTGACATTGACTACACATAGAGGGACTCTAAGTTTCTTTTAAAAAATATAGCTAACATTTGGACCTATACATTTTTTTTGGTATAAATTAATTGATTGTGTGTAAAATTTAGCAATGGGGGATTTCTAGTAAAGGGAGCACCCATTGGCGAATCACTAGCATGTGTGGTTGCTGAATTATTTATTACTAACTTTGACCTTGTGCTTTAACTTTGGATAAAAGTTATCATGAATTCTAGCACCAAGAAGCCAATATTGGTAAATATGTGTGCTACAAATAATCCCAAACATACACTGTGCATACAAAATATTTAATCTGGTGCTTTAATCATAGGCTGTTTTAAAGTATTCTGATAAAAATCGAATCGTGCTGAAGACAGCCTTGATTGGTGTTGGATCTAGGACCCGGAAGTCTGCACACCTAGCACACAGAGATAAAGCACCTTGTCTGAAAGTTTAGAGTTTTCCCTACAGGTGGTGTTTGTTGGCCTGTGGCAGGGTCAGTCACATGTCCTGGATTCCTGGCATTTAATTGAGTCTATCCCAATTCTGCGCCCCAGTGTTTCTTGTACCCCACCTGGCACACATCATGTCGGAGGATGGTGATGATGTTAACATTTTGCCCCCCCCTGGAAAAATGTCTGCGGACGCCCATGGTGATCAGTGTTCTCGTGTGAGCGCAGGGTAAGAAGAGGATGAATGGTGGGAGTGCAGGGTAACAGCAAGAGTGCATGGTGAGCAGTGTGAGTTCAGGGTGAGCGGTGAGAATGAGGAGTGAGTTGTCTGAATGCAGGATGTATGCCCAGACACTTGGAGTAACTCAGCATCTCATTGACGGTTGGTGAGTAGGGTTTCAGATACAAGTTAAACTATTACTATTATGGCTTCAATCAGAGATGGAGGGTGAAGGAAATAAACAATTTGCTGATCCTGCAACAAACAAAATCTTACGATTAGAGTTGCCAGCTGACCGAATTTCTACTGGCACCACTGGAATTTTGATGTCCCAGCCAGTACAAAAAGCACCTAAAGCATATTTTTAGCACTTATCTGTGCATACCTCAAACAGCCCATATAAATGGAAAGTACTTTTCAATGTGTTCTAGAGCTGCATAATGATCCATGACTAATAATTAAAGGAAACAAATATATAAAATTCATGTTAAAAATAAATACACATGATTTTATGTATACCCCTATTTAGCATCACAGCCAGTCCTTTATAAACTCCTCAAACAACAAATGGCATATATTTTTCTCTTGGAAAGGTGCCAACCCTACTCCTGATATGCCTTTTCACTGAATGGATTCTCCCTCCCTGGCAGTGAAAATAAATTACAAATGTATGGAATAGGCAGAGTGGGGACTCGGCAGGTACTGGAACTAGTGAAAAGAAGACAAAGCATCATTAACCACTTTGTAAATGATCTTTTTTAAGACCTGTGAAAAACTTGGGTGTGGCTGAGATAGGAAGCCAAACACTGCACAGCCGAGCCCACAGCAGCTCAAAAACACCACAACTTGCTGCCCGATGACACAGAGAAAGAGGAATTAAACATGTGCATTTTGCAAAATGGTTTTGTGCCATGACTGGGAGGGCCAAGGATGCCCACCCTCTAGAACCGGGCCTGCATAGAGAGGAGAGTAGCACCCACACAGCGGTCCCCTTCCACCGCCTTGCTCAACTCCTCTGATCCGGAGATTTAGCCAAGAAACAACTCCTCGTTGTGCTGGTGCCAGCAATTAATCCTGCTGTGCTCCTCTATCCGAGGACAAGCCCAGCCCTTCAAGCACAGCAGTCGCCATCTTAGAATACAGGACGGTAGCTTGTACCTCGCATAGCCTTGATGAGGATCCGTTGGAATCATTGATGATAGCACACTGAGGCATTAATATCAGAGAGTGGCACTTCCCACCTGAGTCCAGCTGACCCCAGAAGGGGGAGAAGCGTCAGGACAATTCACGCTGCAGGGACACAAGACCTGGAGCTCCGATTCAGACACACCAGACTCCACTGCTGCTGGGCAAACAACTCCCACCCTCCCCTACTGACTGATTTTGCATTCACTATTGACACAACCGCAGTAAAAAAAACATCCAATCTAAACATATGCCAGACAATTAAAACAATACAAATAGAAGAAAAAAACATACTGCAGTCTGAACACGATAGGCATATGCTTCCAACACTTAAGGGGTCGATTAGGATCGCGGACGGACTTGCGTCCGTCCGCGACCCCAGAGCAGGAGGGAACCTCCGCATGGCATGCGGAGTTCCCTCCTGTGCAATTAGGATGTGACCGCCACCCTGGCGGTCACATCCTCTATTTTTAACATTGCCGCGGGTGCAGCTTCAAGCTGCACCCGCGGCAATGTTAAAAATGCACGCATTGCATTTGCATGCAGAAAGAGGCAGGCACCGCGCGGTGCCTGCCGCTTTCTGCATGCAAATGCAGGGGGGTACCATAGGTACCCCCCATGTGCACCCCCCACCCCCCCTTCACCTAGGGGGCCCGCAACGGGCCCCCGCAGTGAAGTTCCGTATGCTTTTCCGCGGCGGAAAACCCGCCGCGGAAAAGCATACTTTACTGGCCATCCTAATATGGTGGACGGTGTCTGGAAGACACCGTCACCATATTAGAGCTTTTCCGCCGCGGTTGTAATCCGACCGCGGCGGAAAAGCTGCGGACGGAAACCAGGACCCACCAGCCATCCTAATCTGGCGGTGGGTCTTTGGTCAGTCCGCTGCGGATTTTCCGCATCCGGGGCCGGCGGTGGCTTCCGCCGGCCCCGAGGATGCGGAAAATCCGCAATCATAATGACCCTATATTATAAACATAACACAGAGTGTCGGTCTTGCAAACGTATTGTAGTTTATTGTTGTGTTGCATATTTTATGTTTAAAGTTATTTACATTTACTATATTGTTACTTATAAGCAGCTTACTGTTGAGACTACATTTACAGCAGCTTAGCTAGTTTGCATGTGTCTGTGTGTTTGGAACCTTGGAGTGCATGATGTCAGCGTGGAATGTGGGTATGCCTGGTGGACTGGAGGAGTGACAGTTGGAATGAGTGGGTGAGCGATGAAGATCAGCTCCTGGTGGGGCCATGTATTAGCTTGGATTAACTTTGTACCATCTTGAATTGATCCTGTAACCAACATGAATTGATCCTGTAACTACTTAATAAATCTCTACTTGGATCTACCTTATGACTACCATTTTACTTCTTAACACTTACACTTACCACTTTGTTATTTCTAAGTATTTACTGCGCGAGCTGCAACATGTTCTTCTGCAGACTCATGCTCTGTTGTGTGGATGCTTGGTGATGCTCCACTGCTGGGGACATTTCTTTGACAACAAATATAACTTACCCTCAAGCTGTTGGTTTCCTTGTCAACAAATTTTGACGACGATTGGTGTTGTCCTTAGCTGTGCCTCGGGGATTACCCTGAAGATGACCCAATATTTCACGACTTTGACGCCTTGTCCGGCGGCGGCTCCTCAGTTGAGGCGGAGGAGCACCGCCTTACTGCTTTCTGAGCAGTGAATAAAGGAAAAATAAAATGATAATAAAACATATTATCATCATTTTCTTTTTCCTTGCTATGCCGGGTATGCCGATTCAAGGGTGGACCGGGCCATCCTGATTGACACTGGGAGGAGGAGTGGTACGCACTGCTACAAGTGCACATGTCTGTCTGGCCAGCTGTCTTAGGCTGGCCAAACCACCATGCGCACTTAGGTTTCTCCAACCCAGCTGTATTCCTTCGGGGAGTAGGAGAACAGAGGAGCAACCAGGCTTGAGGCATCCGGCAGCATCAGGTAAGTCTTTTATTTATTTAATGTTAACCCCCCTGTGCTCCACTGCCGAGGGCCGCCCGCTTACCACTTTTTATTTGTATCTGCTGCCACTCGCCTTGTCTATGAACAATGTCCTTTACGGCATAGTGTTTCCTGCGACATGTGCCAAATTGTGGAACTTATTGGGCCATCTTATCCTTGAAAAATAAATTGTATAGGGCTGTATTTAATTTTTGGCAGCCAGTGCACTGCACCAGTGACTCTCCCTACCTCACTGCAGCACATCCGTCATCGGCCTGCATATTGCTACACGAGCAGCTCTTGGTGCACATTGGCGCCTACAACCACCTGCTCCCGATTTCTGCCATCCTATTGGAGATTTCAATATTGGGCATGGTATGCCGGTACCTGGGAGAGGTAAGCCCGTGATGTCAAACTGTAATTAGAATTAAAAGAGATAAATAATATTAATTTTTAAAGAAGAAAACATTGATTTGTTTTGAATGGTATTATCCAAATTGCTCAGTCACCATTATTTACTGCCTGTTCATAATGCAAAAAATGTTTAATCCTCTGCCTTCGTTACTGCAAAAGCCGGAAGATCGACCTATGAAATGGAACAAATGGTTAGGATTATTTAACAATGTTATGGTTTCCATTGATGCTAAATCTTTTTCTGCAGCCTGAAAGAAAGGTTTATTGTTAAATACTTTAAGTGCTGAGACACAACATATTTTTGATCATGTACCCGTTATTCAAGCTCCCAATGGTGTTGATGATAATGATGAATTTTGTGAGGTGATTGACAGACTAAAATTACATTTTTGCATTGAGCCAACTGTAGTCATGGGATGTTTCAATTTCTATTCAAGACATCAATTAACCAACGAACCCATTGAAAGTGATGTTGCCACACTGCGTATTCTAGCAGCGACATGTGACTTTGACACTTTAGCTGATTAATAGATCAGATAATTATGCACTGTTGTAACAATAAAATACAGGAACAACTGCTGCGGCACAAAAACCCTAAACTTTCTGAAGTGATAGAAATTGCCAAAGGGATTTAAAGATCTGTAAGATCATGCAGACGCTTAAGAAGTTAATCATTCGGAATCTGCTTCTGTGCACAATGGCAACAAAAACAGATTCAGTAAGGGGAACAGGGTCATGTGTTCTGTCCATGGCCCATTGTATATTTCCCTATATTAGCCTAACTGTGCACGACACAGGCCTCATGTGCTTTGCACACGCTTCTATATAAACACATTTGCTTATGTGCCACATCATGTTTTAACACAGTACCTGCAGCTGTTTTCTCGTTCTATTCTTTCCTGGGATTTGGTCTGAAAACAGCCGACATGGTCAAACAATATTGTGCCTAGGCACTAGCACCTAGACACAGCACAAGAATGCAGCTGTTGTTTACGAGCATGTACACCTTGTCATACAGGTATGCACAGTAATGTAACGGGCAGAGAGATATTTCCTGAGAGATCACAGCTGTATCTGAGATGTAGAGCGCCCATCTGTGTATGCTAAGGTACGGGTTCTGCTACAAATTCCAGAGATCTTTGCTGTATAATCAGTTTGCTTCTGTAGAGGAGAGGTGGATTAGGCGAATCTGGTTTATAATGACAGGACTTTTCATAATATACCGTATACTGACTATGCTGATGGTATTTTGGCTAGGCAGTAGTTTTCTGATTGTGGCATGTATACTACAATACCCTTGCACCGTTTTGCAGAGACGTCCGTGGTGTTAGGGATTTATCCTCCACAGTTTTTAGGAAACACCTAGTTCTGTTGGCTTTTCAAGCTCGAATATTAAAAGGTTTATACCCTCTTTTGTGCGGCCTTTTTGAATCCTTTACTTATTTGTTATGGCAGTTGAGATCGCGGGTAACTGCTGCCCAGCGGCTACTCAACATTTATTCCTGTATGGGGTCCCTAATGCGAGGGCTTCTGTTGTTTTTGTGATTTAGGTGGATGTTGCTCACTGCTTTGAGGTTTTTTACTCTTGGGTAACATTTCCGACTGTCGATGCTAATGATAATATGTTTCATACTCATGCTGCTGCTGCAGCACCGAATGTTTATTGTCCTTTTGCACTTCTTGAAATTCCTCTTATGGGTTGGGAACACCAGACTTGGTTTAATGGCGCCCTTCCCCATGTCCCTAACATTGTTCATTTAGGCACCTTAAGCACTGACAGGGCCACCTGGCTTACTCTTGCAGGCTTTACGCCTTTTCCAAATTTGGTTGCACTAAATTTGGCAGAAACTCGTGCATTGTAAAACCAAGTAGTTCTTTTATATTGATGTTTAATTCAATTTATTTTCCATGCCTTCCTGGCTGGACCTGCTAGAGCTGGTATGTCTGATTAGGCACAACAAATGTGGGACTTGTTATTAGTCTGATCATTGTCCATTCAGTTATGGGTAAACGCCCACTTGATCGTAAGGACATTCATTTTTGGATTGCCCATAAAATGTATCAACTTGATGCTGTGTTCCCCCTTCAGGACCACAAGAAAAACATAGAATTTTAACAATGTGTCTACCTAATGGTCTAGTTCCCCCTTTGGCCGAGTGCGACACCCAGGGGACCGTGTTGGCCGCAGTGTATACTCTCTGTTATGACACTCCCTTCATGGGCGTTCTGCCAAACCTCCTCAAACAGATAAAGAATGAAAGTACTGCCCTTGATTTAGAGATGAAAAATGTTGGAAATTTTCTGGTTGTCTCTGAAATGATTCTTTCTAATGTTAAAGGTCAAGCAGCTTCTCTGGCTATGTGACAACGACTTGCCACAGTTGCTATTGCAGGCCGTGAATGCGAGTTGCCTATTATAATTTCTCAGGCTTATACATTCTTAGGATGTAATCGTTTGGAGACCAGACCTTCTATTTCGACCCTTGTTAAACCAGTTTCTGACAAGGAAACTCTCCCTTCCGATGATGTTCCAAAGAAAACCAGAGATAAATCTAACCGACCACAACAAGGCAGACCTCATGGCAGTACAGTGCCCCTAGTATACTCTGAATGGTGTTATGATTTTCTTGACTGCTCTAAAATAAAAATTCCTGATCGATTTCAGGTTCCTGATCTCCATTCTTCCCGTTCCTTTCAGGACTCGTCTGACCAACAGTACAACAGAGGAGGTCGTTCAGATTTTATACAAGGAGAGTATGTGCAGCATAAAAGGGACACACAACACTCTTTCGATGTGAAGATCAAAAAGTAGGATCAACTACCTCCTTTTCAGAAAAAGAAAGTTGCTACCTTCACAGCTACATATGCCCCAGACAGTGGGAACCATACTCCTGGACAGGAGCTGGGTGGTGACTCTCCTCAACAGCGCGGCAGAAGTCACCATAGCGTGCACAGACAGTCCACCAGCTCCTGGATGCGAGAGCAACTGAAACTTTTGTCACAGTAGAGACCACAGACACTCGCGTTGCATCCCCTGAAGCCTCTACCACTTAGATATTCAAATTGAAGGTGAGTTAAACGCACCATTAAAGATATCTTTTGGGAAAATTTGACTTCTTCATATGACATTCTTTTGGCAGAAATGGATTGGTTGCCTCCTTTTATTCTTGCTTGTTCCCAGGGTGAGGATGTCATTCTCCCTTCATTTTCGCATCTTGTTCCAGGCGCAGTTAAACAAGCTCATGTTTCTGAATGGGTCCTTACTTTGGCCCCTGCTTTATATCGCAACCAAACTGGATGGGATACAAATTCTGCTTTCTGTGTAATTCCTATATGTTCCACTACAGAGCCTCAACCGCAGTATCCAATTAAAAGTGACATCAAAGCAGCTATTAAAGATATTCATACTCACTTAGAGTACCAGGGAGTAATTGAACCATGTGTATCTCTGATGAATAAAGTTCTTTTTCCGGTATTAAAACCTGATCACTTTTATCGTATTGCATTGGATTATAGACAGTAAAATGGTCATACTCGAACTTTCACTGTCCAGAATACACACAGTACAGCACTCATTAATAATATTGTTCGTAAAAAATGTAAAGCCACATAATTTCAATGTCTTTTTCAGTCACAATTCGGGTTTAGAGAGCCATGATTGGTCCACATTTACTGCCCTTGGATCCCATAGTTGATAGGCACATTTGCCTATGGGTTATAAAAAATAACCCAGGTGTCTTTGCAGTGCGGATTGTGTCAATTCTCTATGAGATTGATTCTGATGCTTTGTCCTATGTTGATGACATTTACTTAACAGATGATGAATTGAATCCTCATTTAGCTAGAGTGGATCGCATAATTTTGCAGTTTGCTGAATTTGGTTACAAGTTACGTTTTTCAAAATCAACCATTGCTTTCCTCAGTGTCATTTTCCTTGGTTATGAATTAACCAATGGAGGAAAGAGCTTGGACCCTCATTGTTTAGTAAAATGTGTGCAGTTGAAACCCCCAACCACGATCAAACAGCTACAATCTTTGCTTGGCTTTTTAAATATCGGGAGGACTTGCATTGCTGATTATGCTCAATGTATTACATTTCTCTATGCTTTGATACGTCCAGATTTTTCTGCGTCCTGTTGGATCTTTAAATTCTGATTTGCTTGAAACACTTCATTTACATACACGTCTTAACACAACGAAATTAGTTATCCGGATTTTACCAGGTACCATTGGATTTTCTATATTACTTTCAACTAAGGTGAAACAGTACCTATTGCATATAATTCACATTTATATTCCCTGGCAGAAATGCATTTTACATTCATTTAAAAAGTACGGGTAGCAGTTCAGATGGCCATCCTCAAAGAACGGCCTCTAGCTTAAGGTAAATGCATTATTCTCGTCTCTCCTGTGCCTGCCTTAGAGGCTGCCACAAAGACTAACCTTTCAAATTCAAAAGCCCTTCATCCCTGGTGGATACAATGGGCTACATCCATAGCAGTTGATGTCGAATTTGTCTTAGACCCTTCCTTACAAACGCAAGAATTTTTGCAATATGAAGACGTTTATCCAGTACCCTCATTGATTCTTCCCCTTGATGAATACAAGTGTATTATCTACAGCAATGGCTCGGTGCCTGCCATGTTGTGCATGGGAATGCGCAACATGCCATTTCAACATTGCGACGGGTGCTGCTTACAGACGCACTCGCCGCAATATTAGAAATGCAGAATGTGATCACCAGAGTTGCGGTCACATCCTAATTAGCGGAGCTGGACCGCTGCACGTATGGCGGGCGATCCCAGCACCGCTAAGATGGCAGGCGGACTGAAGTCCGCCCGCCATCCTAATAGGCCCCTCAGCCTCTAGAAGGCTATACTGCGCAGTTAATTGAACTGAAAGTTTTACATCTTGCACTTGAATATGTGAATCCCTAGTTCCCTACACTCATAGTGTGTGATTCGCTTGACTGTGTACAATCATTTAATGATGATTTGCATTTTTGGTGAAAAAATTACTTTAAGGATTCCAAAGGTAGTATAATTAAGCATAAGATGCTTTGGGTTAGAGTGACACATTTTAAGGATAGCATGCCACAAGCTCATGTAATTCATACACTGGGTCATCAAGGGTGTGGGAGCAACATGCAATAGGGTATTTTTTGGCTGACGAGGCTGACAAATCTGCAGTAGCTACATATAAAATAGCAGCAGTTGCGTGTTTTAAAACTCGTGTTGATGATGACATCTTGGCTGCCATCCATGCTTTTCAAGGCAGTACCGCTTTACCTAAAGGTTTTCCTTCTAAATATTCCTATTACCCGAATGAGCATCAGGTTCCTTTTGTAACTATACCAGGGGTTGGTGATCGTTGTATCTCCAACCTTGACCACAGACATTCATTAATAGTTCTCGAACATGAAGGAGTATTTCTGCTCATGCGGAAGTGGCTGCCACATTTTCACTTTTACAACAACGATATTGGTGGCAAGGTTTAAATGAACAAACCAGAAAATATATCTTAAGTTGTTACATTTGCCAGCATTGGAATAAGAACCAAGAGAAGCAAATCCTTAATATACCAGTAAACGTAGGTTGGTACAAGACCGGGGAGTGATCCCCAAAGGATGCATAACTACACAATAAACAACAAGAAATGTGGCAGCTTAGCTAAACTAAGACAGCTAGATGGCCTGCAGTGAGGGAGAGGAAGGGGGAGATGGGAGAAGTTGGGGGGTAACCAGACTTATGTAACATGTAAGAAATACCTGATGTTTTTATGCTAATGTAATTTATAATATAAGAGATGCTACTCACATATCTAATGCAAACCAAAGAAAATAAAATGTTTTACAAAAAAAGGTGTGACAATTGACAACAAATTAAAAGTTCCACTGTGTCTAGACCACCACAGACACATTTGATTATTTCGAATCTGCCTTTCAGCTGTGTTGTTCTCGATCATTGCAGTCCTTTGATTACAGATACTGCTTTCAAGTTTATTTTGGTTGCAGTTGATCCTTGCTCCAGGTTCCTTTGGGTTTGGCCACAGCGCTCGCCTGACGCTAGTACTGTTATTAAAGATTGGCAAGTCTTTGTCGGGACTTATGCCTGTTGGCATTCCACTCGAATCAAGGTCAGGTTTTCGCTTCTAAAGCATGCGATGATCCGATGAAGTCCATGGGCCTGCAAGTGCATTTTTGTTCTCCATATAGGCCTGAGGGCAATTCTGCTGTAGAGAGAATGAACTGTGATTTAAATCAATTCTTAACAGCTAGAGTATTAGGTACAGGTGTGGTTGGTTTAATCATTTTCTATAGGGTTCAACAAGCATTAAATAATCACCTTAAAAGATGTCTGGGTGAGCGGACCCTGTACGAAACGCTCTTTGGCATTAAGAAGTATGTTCCAGACCTTGATGGTCCAGACTTTGTGGTGGCAGCTACAACCTTTGATGTAGATAACCACTGTACTGTCTCTTACAGGATCTACAAAAGTGTCAACCTGTCCTGACTCGCACACATTTGCCTGCACCTCTCTCTTCAAGTCTGGATACTCAAATTCTTGTGTCTGGTTGGCTTCCAAAATTTGGAGACTTTGTTCACAAAAAACCGGCCCTCAAGAAGAAATTTGACCCAATGTACCATGTCCTGTTCCAGTCCTTGGTCTCCAGGGTACACAAACTGTGATTTTGCAAACACTTCCAGGACATAAAGAAAATTGCTCTGTTTCCATTGAACATGTTAAGCTACACCATATGACCAATATTCCATAGTATGCCCAGGAGTGGTCCCTCACAAGATTTCCGTTTGCAGCCAGTGAGCTACACCGCTGCGGCTTCTCCCCAGTTGCCAGGGGCAGCGGTCGAAACCTCTGTTGATTTGGTACCTGTTTCTACTCCTCCATCTTCTACAATGGATGTGTTTATACTGATCCACTGTTGGAGATCCCCTATGAGTTACATTTTAAATCCGACTGCTGAATAGCAGCCTCCTCTTTTCCATTTAAGTTCCTCTGGGTACTATATGGATTAAGACCATTTCTCGTCTGACAGTTCTTCATTATCTTCGGTTCTGCATCCATCTTCAGCACAGATTTGTGTTTTTATTTCCTGGTTTAAACACACTTATCTTGTCCCTCCATGGATATATATTTGGATCATATTTTCTTTGGTTCTTTTATTCATGTGGATTGGCTTTCTGACTGTATTTTTTCTCCTGATTAATAGCCATTACCTTCCAGAACATTCACTTCACATTCCTCCTCACATAAAATGAAAATAGACTTGTCCCGTGTCAATATTTACGCCATTCCAGTGAATGATTGAATTGTTTGGTATAAAGTTCCTTTCGATATATTTGGTCATACGGAGACCCTGCAGATTCCATATGTGTTCAAAGTTTCTATGGGTGAGCTAATAGTACTGGGGTTACAATTAGATGATTGGGATGTTGATACTGTTAATTCAATGCTTCCCGAATTAGATTACTACACTGTGTTTGAATCAGAAGATTTAAATCTTAATTGCACTGAGATGTTCTGTTACCAACATTATGGCTATTATTTTCTGCATAGAGCAGGCTGCCAACGTCCCCATTTTAATTATACACAGTGGGAACATTGTTTAACTCCGTCACAAGGAAGTTACAAAACGCAGACAGACAAGTATACATATTTTACAAGTAATGACCATACGGACCAGACTTCATACTATTTTAAATTAGTTCCAACCCAGTCGAATAAGTATATGCTTACTCAGACAAAGCTGATATATGCATCTTCATGTGTTACCCTTAATGTCTATGATTATTGGAAAGACAATGATTACCTGAAATCAATTTGGGATACGAGGTCCTGGCAGGTCCAGGGCATAGAAACTTTATTTTGAGCCTGTCCGGTTCCCATACAAATAATTTTTCTAAACAAAACTATTCAACAGACTGCTTGTTTGGGATTGGCAAAAGTTAAAGAAATTCATGCCCCACCCATACCCTCAATTGCCCCTTACGATGATTGGCAGTCCTACACGATCTATACTGAAACCCAGTTAAATGGTATGCTACAAAATGGTACATTTAATTAGTCATTTTCAAATCCTGGTGGATGATTATTGTGGACAGTTTTCTTAACTCCACATCTGGTTTCAAATCAAGTAGACCAGATCCACGGTAATCACAGTTACCCCATTTGAACACTATTAACACGTATTCATTGGGTAAGTAATGCCAGCAATGGTTAGAACATTCTACATTGTCTCTAGTGAAACAACATCTTTCTCTTCTGTCGGATGACATGAATCCATCAGATTTTTTTGTTAGGTCCTAAGTCCCCTCATTCTAAAAGATTCCAATATACGCTTACAATGAAATTTGGAAATTATCACAAATGGAAGCTGCTATGTATTTGAGACACATTGATGTGGATAATTTGTATAAAGTACTTGCTGTAGTGGGCAACAGTATCAATATGTTATCCCGTATTTATCATTTGAGTAGCATTGCGTCCTCTATCAATGATTTTGTACCGAATGATATGTCAACATTGTATCATTGTCAGAGTCAGCTCAGATCCATTATGCAGTATAGCTGGACGCTTCAAACACTAAAAAATGGGCACATTCCTTGGCATTTCCTGAACTGTACTGCTTTGTTTTTGGCATTCAATCTAACACAGAAACAACAATCAATGCCTGTAAAAGACACAACTTACACTGTGATACATTAAGAGAAGTTGGAAAAACTCCTGTTCACTGTTGCCGAAACACCTTCAGAGTTATTTAATTACCCATATCCACGTTTCAGTTTACAGCTTGTATGAAACATGTTTCAATAGATAGATATGAGCTCCTTGGGAGCAGCTATATACATGCCCTTTTACTATCATTGTGAGCGTGCTGGTAGAGACGGTTTTCTTACGGGAGAGGATTGTGACTCCACTGCCGGCCACTCTCTTGTTTGTCAACTTATTTCAGCTCCTAATTTGGCTTGCGGTTACTGCAATGCTCCCCTTCATTAATGTCATGTGTCCCCTATCACATGGAATTGTAGATAGCTCACTTTAGACTTCCATTCCAACTTTCAAAGCATATTTCATCAAGCTAGGCAGACTCAAAACATTATTGTTTCAACATGAGGTTGCTCTCACATCTGCTCTCGAGACCTTCAAGTTGCAGATGTGTATTACTATTGTTGAAATACAGTAATTGTTAAATATAAACCTCCCTCTGCATTTCGGTGAATTGATACATCCACTTTGTAATGCCTTTGATACAGTGGGCGTAGCTCATTTTTCTAAACTTGTAGGCTCCGGCCTCGTGACTTCTTTTTGAACTATTTTTTAAGTAATTCCAGCTTTTATACACATGTTCAATGGCTTCCCGTTATTGCTGTTCCTTATTTGTGGCATTCGTATCCTTTTACTGTTATTCTGCAATGGATGTTCCATCTGCAGCCGCCCCGGGCCGGGCCTGGCCAACACTACCTTGAGCAGATGCTTCAGCTCTTTGGGACGATTCCACTGCAGGCTGTTGGATGTGGATTGGTGTTTAAGCTTCTCCCGTGCTTATTTCATCTACATGCAATCTATATTTCACTGCTTCTGGTGCCCCTTTCAATGGGCACTGGATACATGACTAGCTCTATAGACAAACTCGAACTGCTGAGGAATCCCTTAGTGGCCCATTATCAGGACTGTTCCTTGGGTGTGCGACCTCTACTGAGTCCAAGTCTGGAGTAAATTGCCAACAAGAGGTCCTGTGCATTGGCACAGCAGATATTAGATCAACGTTTAATTGAAGTCAACGCAGGTTGCCCATCTACAGTGTCTGTTTCGGTTGGAGCTGAGGATCAGGTCTCCTCTTTGGAACTTAGGAACTGGGCCACAGACCTGTCCATCTTCATAGAGGCAGACCCCATTATAGAGTCCTTCGCTTTTAGAATAGCTAATTACATACTGGATTAAATGGTCGAAGTGGGCGGAAGTGGCATGCCCCTACTTTTTAAAATAAATAGAATCGTCCCAAGAAATAACCATGGCCTATAAGAGGTGAGAAGTTGGCCTGGCATATGCTGTCCACTATGCTTATAGGGCACCTTACACCAGTCCAAACGACCCTTATTGATGGTAGGTTAAAGACAACCTATATAGAAAGCTATCCTAGTAGTAGCTGTGGAGAGCAGCCTTCAGGCTAAGTCTTGAAGTAATGTAAAGCAGCTTGTTTTACCAGTCTATAATCTCATGAATGACCAAATGAAAGGAGAACCACACCAGGTATATATATATAAAATGTATGTATTTATTTTAAACACATCCCTTTAGCATCTTTATGAGGCTAGAAGCAAAAGTACATTCAGTAAACTTATTTAGCACACAGTAAATTAGCACAATATACGTTGAGCCCTAAGGGCATACCAAACCATTTATTAAGAAAGTGGTATAAGAACCACGACTGACATAGATACAAGGTCTAGAGCCTTTAGAACCGCTGGGGCCACCAGGAATCACCCAAGGTAGTGACACTAGGGACCCACGGGGGACGCGTGCAGTGTCTCAGCACAGCCGCGAATCACCATTAACTTCTATGTGGAAAGTCGCGGTTGGAATTTTAAAGATTAAGGACACTTAGAAGAGGACTTGGAGCAAACCCCTTTAGAACTAGAAGGTTCTAGAGTTAACACCCATGGGAGCACCAGAGTACTTGAGTTACCGCACCCAGGGAAGCCGGGTGCATGGGTGTCTTTTTGTGTCAGGTTTCGTCGTCGATTTCAATGTAGAGCTGCTGCAAAGTGCTGCTGGCGTCCAAGTGGAAAGTGTCTGGTGAATCCAAGGGTGGATCGGAGATGTGAAGATCCTGAAAGCAGAGGGGAGAGAGTCATGGTCACTTGCCAGTGACCAGGAAGGCAATGAGAAGATGCCCACCGATGTCGGGTGCTTTCAGGTGAAGAAGGTGAAACTTGACACTTCAGCCAGGAAGTGTCGAGGACAACCAGCAGCTGGATTCGAGCTGTTCCATGAAGAATGTCGAGTACTGCGGTGTCTGTTTCCGGTTTGGACCCAACAGCAACCCACGCAGAAAGCAAAGATTGGCTTCGGTGCATACCAGAAAAGGTCTAAGGGACTCACCTCTTAGTAGGGAGTCAGGGCACATTTGGAGCAATCAGGGAAGCCCAAAGGAAAGAAGAGTTACCTTCGTGGGGACCCACCAGTCAACGGACCAGGGATCGCAAAGGGCCCTCGAGCAGAAATGCTAGAAGCAGGCTCACGGAACACTTGTGGAGTGTAGGCTCACAATCTTCTGTGCAGAATGTGCTTGGGGCTTGGACTACAAGTAGGCCAATGCACAACTTCGGGAAAGCTCGGGAAGTCTATGCACTTGCAAATGTACACGTGTCCAGGAGTTCCAGTCCAACGTTACTCGTGAGGGCTGCGGGTCTCAGCTTTACTGGGATCTCGTGTTGGCCTCTGAAAAGTCTGAAAGTCTCTGTCCTGAGTCACAAATACTTCGGGGTCCAGGTGGAGCCTCGGTAATGCAGACCGGCAAGATGCTTCTTGTTGCCTGTTTGAACAGGGAAGTAACTCCTTGACCTCAAGGGAGATTCTTCTGTCTTCTAGTAGTACAGAATGTCAAAGTTCCAGGATATATGTTGCAGAGTTCCATCTAGGTTGTAATCTGAAGTCCTAAGGACTGGGATTCCATACTTAAGCTAAGCAAGGGGGTTGAACATACTGTAGGTACCCACCTATGGGAGGGTCTGGGGAGAGGGTTGGTTACACCCCTTTCCCTTTGTCCAGTTTCGCGCCGGAGCAGGGGGCTGAGTGCCCCTTCAACCGGTTTGAACTGGGATGTGCACAGGGACACCAAGTGTGCCCCCAGCACTGTCTGAGAAGCATTCTCTGTATATACCCATCCAGTCCCAATACACTAAAGCCTGTATGGGAGCTGGTTACACCTCCCTGTGACAGGAAACCTATTGTCCAGACCTCCCCAGCCGGAGTTTCGTCCAGCAGCAGGAGATCCATTTTGTGATGCCAGGGCTCTTTTAAACTATAACTGGTTAGACCAGTGTGTACATGTCTCTCCATTTAGAAGGGTGGAATTCTATCCCTGCCGCCAAGACTGGTGGGGAAACGGGGGGGGTAGGATTCCAAAGTGTTTGACACTAAACACAACATGTTTTCATGCAGCCATTCCAAAGTTAGCATTTACCGCGAGGTTATAATGCACTTAAGAGTATATGGTCTGGCTGCATCACAGAACAGCCTCAGAGAATAGGCCCAGAAAGCTGCAGAGGGGCCCAGCTCATGCATGAGCACCCTCTCACACAAAACCAAGTACTCTGCCTTCAGGATTGATAAGGCCTGCCATAGGAGTGACTTATAGGTTTACATGTGTCAGTGATTTAAAGGTAGCTATAGGCAACCTATATCTTAGTAACCACCTTACCAAGGCTGCAGTAGCAGACCTGTGGTGCCATTTTGGAAGGATTTCCCGGGATGGCATAATACATGCTTCAGCCACTGGTAGGCCTCTGGGGTACCTATGTCCTTGGTACCTAAGGTACCATATACTAGGGACTCACAAGGGTAATCCAGTAACCAATCTGGAGTTTACATGAAGTACAAGCAATAATTTTAGAGAGGAAGCAGCTAAGCTGGGATCCTAAATAGCAGGGCCCCAGCCAGATTAAAGTTGAGAAACAGTGAAACTCCAGCAAAAAGTGGGGGTAACCATGGTAAGCAGATCCTACTCTCCTACATAAGGCTCTACCATTCAGGGGGGGGCAGGGTGGGCAGAGAAGGAAAAGGACTCTGGGGCATGTTTACCAGCCCCTATCGCACCCACAACATCACTTTCAGTGACGCTGTGATGGCGATAGGGGCTTTGCCTTATTTATAAGGCAGCATTTAGCCACTTAACGTGGCTTAGCGCTGCCTTGTAAATAAGGCTCCCTGTCATGCTGTACTTAGCGTGAAAGGGGAGTGCAATAAGTGTTGCTTTGGGCGTTCCACTGCAACACCTATTGATTTTGGATCTGCCCCCTATTTACAAGGGTGACATAAATAGGAGGCAGCGCCAAAATTAAGAACAGGGAAAACCTGGTCTTAAACAGGTGAAACAAGGAGAAATGCTTTATTTCTCCTCGTCTTTGCTGTTTCCATGTGTGCTGCATTGGGAAGCACACATAGAAAGGTGGTGTACACATAGAGAGGTGTGCAGGTAGGTGTACCTTCCTGTACATAAACAATAAAATTTAAAGCAGCACACACAAAAGTTACAAAATGTCACTGAAAGATTGTTTATGTACAGGAAGGGAGACCTTTGTACACATACATAATATTCCCCTCAATGCAGACACCCATGCACTATTGTGCAAAAGTGCCTGCGTTGACACTAGGATGCTATGTGTAGTGCCAGCGCAGGAGGAAACACAGGGCTGCATCATATTGTTGTAAGTATTGTGCAGCCCTGCGTTTCTGAAGTGACAGAGTGCGGCATTAAGCCAGGAAGGCTAACGCCGCACTCCGTCACTTTATTGTGAATATGCCCCTAAGTCTTTTACTTCTTGCCCAAAGACGACAAGAACAGTGTCCACTCATCCTTCCCTGCCGCTGGCATCCGCGCCCCCCTCTTTCTTCCTCTTCCTCTTATTCCCTTTCTTTCTCGCTCCTCCTCACTTGCTGAAATCTTTGACTTCAAGAAATGGCTGTTACCCTCTCCTCCTCTTCCTTCATTTGTTCCCCTGAGAAATGGATCAAAAAACACAAAGAAACACTTTTGCTTAAAATATCTTTTTCTGATATTTTTCTATTGAAATTACAGCCTCGGGACAGAGAGAAAAAAGGGTTCAAAATAAGAAATTAATAAATCAATAACTAAATAAAACAAGACAGAGTGGTGGCAAAGTGGCCATATTGGTTGTATTCACACCATAAAAACACATTAGCGCTTCTTTACTGAGTTTGCCAGTGAAGTGGTACTTTCGTTTTCCCGCCTTTCTTCGATCAGCATTAATTTTCCAGGGTGGGGAAGTGCACCATTCCTGGAGTCACTGCAATAACTGGTTGATGCGTGGAGTGGAAAAAGTTTAATCCTTACCAGCTGTTTTCCTTATTTTAATATATAAAATATGTTCCGTGCTCTGTGTTCAAGGATGAGGTCTTTTAAAACCATACTGCTTACGTTTTGTAAGGATATAATCAATGGACATTGAAACGGGTCCCTTGAGGGGCCTGTAGACATGACCTTAACTTTTCAGGAAAAAAAAAAGATTTCTGAATAATGAATGTAAAACTGTTAAAGTAACCATGTTATTCCTGCTCACATCTAACATGCTTTGCTTGCATTCCCTATGAGTGTTTGCCTTTCCCAGGATGTTTTTACTTTTTTTTCCCGGCAGCACATTTACTCGCGTAGTGCAAAATTTGAAGTGAGTTGCATCCCGGTGTTCTGTCCATGGCCCATTGTATATTTCCCTATATTAGCCTAACTGTGCATGACACAGGCCTCATGTGCTTTGCACACGCTTCTATATAAACACATTTGCTTATGTGCCACATCATGTTTTCACACAGTACCTGCAATTGTTTTCTTGTTCTATTCTTTCCTGGGATTTGGTCTGAAAACAGGTGACAAGGTCAAACAATAATGTGCCTAGCCACTAGCACCTAGACACAACCCAAGAATGCAGCTGTTGTTTACGAGCATGTACGCCTTGTCATACAGGTATGCACAGTAATGTAACAGGCAGAGAGATATTTCCTGAGAGAAGATCACAGATGTATCTGAGATGTAGAGCGTCCATCTGTGTATGCTAAGGTACGGGTTCTGCTACTAATCGCCGAGATCTATTCTGTATAATCAGTTTGCTTCTGAAGAGGGGAGGTGGGTTTTGCGAATGTAGTTTATAATATAACAGGACTTTTCATAATATACTGTTTACTGACTATGCTGATGGTACTTTTGCTAGGCAGTTGTTTTTTGATTGTGGCATGTATACTGCATTCTAGAGCACAATAGTTTAAGTAAAATTTCAAACTTCCATTGTGACTCCGTCATATCTTATTGTGGATGAGTACGTGTATGTGAGTGAAAAAATGTATTGTGTCACAGCGATCCCTGAGAGGGGTGTTGTGTTCTGGGGTGTCAATTCACTATTCTCTCTGGATATGAGTAGGAGGGCAAGTAAGACACTATAGCTAGTCGGACTCGAGCTCATGGTACTGAGGTGGTATGATGACTCAGTCCCTATCTACTAATGTTCTATGTTACCGAACATTGTTCTGTTCCTGAGCAGAATCCCTGCAACAAGACAAGCAGATTTTCTAAGAAACCCAAATGTGCCAGATGTGGGTCTAAAGTGCATGCCAACAAAGGGCTGTACCAAGCATTGTCTAAAGAATGTTTTAAATATGGAAAGACTGGGCAATTCTCTAGCGTTTGTAGATCTCAACGCAGTATTAATTTGTTATCTGAGAACAAAACAGAAAAGCCACAGGGCACTTTAGAGAAAGACAACATGATCTTAATGGTTGAAAGAGAATATGGTAAAACTGAAATGGAAATTCTTTTTACATCATTGAATTGTATTCCATGAAAAGTTCCTAGTTGTAAAATCACCATTAATTGAGTCAAGTCCAGAAAATGAGATAAAAGCCTATGGTTACAGAAAGTCTCACACTATTCTAGGAAATGTATATGTGGTTAGAAATGGTCAAAATGTGTTTAGATGAAGGCACCAGGGAAATCTTGGATTCATTCTTAATTCATCTTCTGATATTCCAGTTTATTGCATAGCTATTCGCCAACAAGGTATTGATGGTGTAATTTTTTCTTACAAAGACATATTTAACAAGGAGTTGGGGATGGTGAGAGGTTTTACTTATTAGTTCAAGCTTAAAGCTGGTGCACATCCTGTTACACATGTCAAGTCAAGTCAAGTTAAAATTTGTATAGCGCACTACTCACCCAGAGGGTCTCAAGGCGCTTGAGGGAGGGGGGTACGTTATTTATCAAATATCCAAGTTTTGAGTTGTTTTCTGAAGGAGAGGTGGTTCTGTGTAAGGCGGAGGTGGGTGGGGAGAGAGTTCCAGGTTTTGGCCGCTAAGTAGGAGAAAGATCTTCCTCCCATGGTGGATCTTTGGATGTGTGGAATAGCGGCGAGGGCTTGATTGGACGATCGTAGTTGGCGGGTGGGGGTGTAGAGGTCAGGCGCGTGTTGAGGTATTTGGGTCCTAGGTCGTAGAGGGCTTTGTGTGCGTGGGTGAGGAGACAGAACGCTATTCTCTTGTTGACGGGGAGCCAGTGGAGGACTCTTAGGTGACCGGATATGTGATTGTGGCGGGGTATGTCTAGGATGATTCGGGCGGAGGCGTTTTTAATGCGTTGGAGTTTTTTCTGTAATTTGGCTGTGGTTCCGGCGTAGAGGGTATTTCCGTAGTCCAGTCGGCTTGTGACGAGTGCTTGGGTGACCGTCTTTCTTGTTTCGGTGGGGATCCATCGGAAGATATTTCGGAGTATGCGTAAGATGTTAAAGCATGATGATGAGATGGCGTTGACTTGTCTGGTCATTGAGATGGAGGAGTCTAGGATGAATCCCAGGTTGCAAGCATGGTCCGTTGGTTTGGGTGCGCTGCCCAGGGCCGGCGGCCACCATGAGTCATCCCATGCAGAGGGGGATGATCCTAGGATGAGGACTTCTATCTTGTCTGAATTCAGTTTTAAACGTCTGTTCTTCATCCACTCGGCTACGTCTTTCATCCCTTCGTGTAAGTTGGTTTTGGCGGTGTTTGGGTCTTTAGTGGGGGAGAGGATCAGCTGTGTGTCGTCAGCGTATGAGATGATGTTGAGGTTGTGTTGGCGTGCGATGGCCGCGAGGGGGCTCATGTAGACGTTGAAGAGGGTGGGGCTGAGTGATGATCCTTGTGGTACGCCGCAGATGACTTCAGTGGCCTCTGATCTGAAAGGGGGGAGGCGTACTCTCTGGGTTCTTCCGGTGAGGAACGAGATGATCCAGTCCAATGCTTTTCCTTGTATTCCGACGTTGCTGAGGCGTTTTATGAGGGTGCTATGACAGACCGTGTCGAATGCTGCGGAGAGGTCCAGTAGGATAAGGGCAGCTGTTTTTCCGTTGTCAAGTAGTGTTCGAATGTCGTCTGTGGCTGCGATGAGGGCGGTCTCGGTGCTGTGTTTGGCTCGGAAGCCGGACTGTGATGGGTCGAGGGAGCCGTTAGACTCGAGGAAGGCGGCGAGCTGACTGTTGACGGTTTTCTCAATGACTTTGGCAGGGAATGGGAGAAGCGAAATGGGGCGGTAGTTCTTAAGTTCGGTGGGGTCTGCTGTGGGTTCCTCAGGAGGGTGCTGAGTTCAGCATGTTTCCAGCTTTCCGGGAAGGTGGCGGTGTTGAGGGAGCAGTTGATGGTATCTCGGAGATGGGGTGCGATGATGGAGTCGGCTTTGTTGAAGATGTGGTGGGGGCATGGGTCGGTTGGTGATCCGGAGTGGATGGAGTTCATCAAGCGGATGGTGTCCTCAGTGCTTATTGGGTTCCAGGCGCAAAGGTTGGTGGTGGGGGGCTTCGGTTCGGACTTGGGGGGGTGGGCTGTTCACCGAAGCTGTTATGTATGTCAGTGATTTTGCTGTGGAAGAACGAGGCTAGAGAGTCGCAGAGGTCTTGAGAGGGAGTGATGTCGTTGGTGCCGGCCGTGGGATTGGTAAACTCTTTGACGATGTTGAAGAGTTCCTTGCTGTTGTGGGTGTTGTTGTCGAGACGATCCTTGAATGCTGATTTCTTGGTGGATCGGATCAGCTGATGGTGTTTGCGGGTGGCGTTCTTGAGGGCGGTCATATTGTCTGAGGTTGGGTTTTTTCGCCAGGCTTTCTCGAGGGTGCGGCATATCTTTTTGGATTTCTTAAGTTCGTCATTGAACCAGGGGGCTTTTTTGATACCTGGCTTGTTATGATTGTTTTTCAAGGGTGCTAATTCGTTAGCGCTGTCCGTGATCTATTGTGTGAGGTTGATGGCTGCTTGATTTGGGTCCAATGATTTGGCGGGAGGGTTTTGGTAAAGCGATGTGGTGAGCTGGTCGGTGGTAATTTTGTTCCAGTTTCTACGGGGGATTTGTTGTGGGTGGTGGTGGGTTGTGGTTTTACTGTAATTGAAGTGGACGCAGCAGTGGTCCGTCCAATGGAGTCCTGTGGCGTGATTGAAGGAGATGTTCTTGCTGGAGGAGAAGATTGGGTCGAGCGTGTGTCCGGCGTAGTGGGTGGGGGTGTTTACTAGTTGTTTGAGTCCGAGATTGGCGAGGTTGTCCAGAAGGGTGGTGTGTTGCTGTCGTTGTTCTTTTCCAGGTGAAAGTTGAGGTCCCCTAGTAGAATGTAGTCCTCGGATGGAAGGGCATGTGGGCTGATGAAGTCGGTGATGTCTTCGCTGAATTGTGTGCGGGGTCCTGGTGGTCTGTAGATGAGGGTGCCTCTGAGTGTGGTCTTAGGGTCGGTGTGAATCTGGAAGTGAAGGTGTTCGGCGGCTGCGAGGTTATCGTCGGAACTGGTTGTGATGCGGATGGTGTTCTTATGGACGAAGGTTATGCCTCCTCCTGTTTGGTTGATGCGGTCCTTTCGAATGATCTTGTAACCGTCCGGGATGGCTATAGCGATGTCGGGCGCTGATGAGGCGTTCATCCAGGTTTCTGTAAGAAAGGCGACGTCCGGCGTAGTGGTGTCGAGTAGATTCCATAGTTCAGTGGCGTGTTTGTGGACAGAGCGGGTGTTAAGCAGGATGCACTTCAGGTGGTTAGTGTCGGAGCTCTGTTTGGCGTTTGTGGATTTAGTGAGGGTCCTGATGCAGTCGACCTTGCAGGAGTGGCAGGTGAAGGGTCCATGGGTGTGTCCAGGGGCGGCTAGGTGGCAGTCTGGAAACGGCTGGAGTTGAGTGCAGAGAGGGTTGTGGCGTCGTACGTTATGCGGGAGGAGTGGATTTTGCGGGGACCAGGGGGCCTGGCGCTGGGCGCGGTCCAAGCGCGGATGGGCGTAGATGGGATTACCTTTGGTGCGCCTTCGGCGCGCATAATGCGCGCCCGCTGCGCGTATGTTGCTCTGACATAAGTGGATGGTGGAGGGGGGCGGAGCGAGGGAGGAGCAGCTGGGAGGCGGGAGCGGGGTGGAGAGATGGGCTAGGAGGCACAACAACAAGATGGCAGCAAAAACAAAAGCGATACAGGACGAGATTGGGGCACAATCTGAAATATCGCTATGATATGGGCAGTAGCACCGGCACAATCAGGCACAGAAAATTAATATTAGCAATGCGAGCAATGCAATTAATTAATAGCAGCAGTGGACAGTATAGCACTACGATAATACAGTCAATGCAAGTAATGCACAATAAAGTACAAGCGGCAGTGAGCGGTATAGCACTACGATATAGTCAATGCGAGCAATGCACAAATAATAATAAGCGGCAGTGAGCAGTATAGCGCTACGATACCCAGTTGATCAGGGAGCGTGAGGAGCGACCGCTTCTGAACAAGTCAGGACGGTCACAGCGCTAGGCTACACGGGTCGATCCTTAACTTTCAGTGGGAGGGAGGAGCAGCTGAGAGGCGGTTGCGGGGTGGAGAGATGGGCTAGGAGGCACAACAACAAGATGGCAGCAAAAACAAAAGCGAAACAGGACGAGATTGGGGCACAATCTGAAATATCGCTATGATATGGGTAGTGGCACCGGCACAATCAGGCACAGAAAATTAATATTAGCAATGCGAGCAATGCAATTAATTAATAGCAGCAGTGGACAGTATAGCGCTAGGATAATACAGTCAATGCGAGTAATGCGTAATTAAGTATATACAACGACTGCAGGCTGATGGGGTTAAAGAACCTGTGAATTCTTCTGAATGGGTTTCCCCAAATGTATTAGTTAAAAAAAATCTTCTTCATTGAGGTTATGTGCAGATTTAAGCTCTCTTAATAAGCAGATAATTGTGGATTGTCATCCTTTACCCAAAATACCGAAATTAATAGCACAATTAGAGGCTGCGAAGTACTTTACTTCCTTAGACCTTAATTCTGTATATCACCAGATTAAACTGGAGGAGAGTTGTAGACATCTTGCCACATTTATTACACCCGATGGTGCTTTCAAAGGTGCACAGTCAAAATATTGATTCCTAATTATCGACTTACATTAATATCGAGTTTAAAATATCGAAGGTCAAGAATATCGAGGTCAAGAATATCGTTAGACAGAATATCGACCCTAAGGTGAGTAATATCGATTTTTTTTATATCGATATAAGTAATATCGAAGTTAGTAATATCAATATTAATTATATCGATGTTACTAGTAGGGAGTCAGGGCACATTTGGAGCAATCAGGGAAGCCCAAAGGAAAGAAGAGTTACCTTCGTGGGGACCCACCAGTCAACGGACCAGGGATCGCAAAGGGCCCTCGAGCAGAAATGCTAGAAGCAGGCTCACGGAACACTTGTGGAGTGTAGGCTCACAATCTTCTGTGCAGAATGTGCTTGGGGCTTGGACTACAAGTAGGCCAATGCACAACTTCGGGAAAGCTCGGGAAGTCTATGCACTTGCAAATGTACACGTGTCCAGGAGTTCCAGTCCAACGTTACTCGTGAGGGCTGCGGGTCTCAGCTTTACTGGGATCTCGTGTTGGCCTCTGAAAAGTCTGAAAGTCTCTGTCCTGAGTCACAAATACTTCGGGGTCCAGGTGGAGCCTCGGTAATGCAGACCGGCAAGATGCTTCTTGTTGCCTGTTTGAACAGGGAAGTAACTCCTTGACCTCAAGGGAGATTCTTCTGTCTTCTAGTAGTACAGAATGTCAAAGTTCCAGGATATATGTTGCAGAGTTCCATCTAGGTTGTAATCTGAAGTCCTAAGGACTGGGATTCCATACTTAAGCTAAGCAAGGGGGTTGAACATACTGTAGGTACCCACCTATGGGAGGGTCTGGGGAGAGGGTTGGTTACACCCCTTTCCCTTTGTCCAGTTTCGCGCCGGAGCAGGGGGCTGAGTGCCCCTTCAACCGGTTTGAACTGGGATGTGCACAGGGACACCAAGTGTGCCCCCAGCACTGTCTGAGAAGCATAATGCGCGCCCGCTGCGCGTATGTTGCTCTGACATAAGTGGATGGTGGAGGGGGGCGGAGCGAGGGAGGAGCAGCTGGGAGGCGGGAGCGGGGTGGAGAGATGGGCTAGGAGGCACAACAACAAGATGGCAGCAAAAACAAAAGCGATACAGGACGAGATTGGGGCACAATCTGAAATATCGCTATGATATGGGCAGTAGCACCGGCACAATCAGGCACAGAAAATTAATATTAGCAATGCGAGCAATGCAATTAATTAATAGCAGCAGTGGACAGTATAGCGCTACGATAATACAGTCAATGCAAGTAATGCACAATAAAGTACAAGCGGCAGTGAGCGGTATAGCACTACGATATAGTCAATGCGAGCAATGCACAAATAATAATAAGCGGCAGTGAGCAGTATAGCGCTACGATACCCAGTTGATCAGGGAGCGTGAGGAGCGACCGCTTCTGAACAAGTCAGGACGGTCACAGCGCTAGGCTACACGGGTCGATCCTTAACTTTCAGTGGGAGGGAGGAGCAGCTGAGAGGCGGGAGCGGGGTGGAGAGATGGGCTAGGAGGCACAACAACAAGATGGCAGCAAAAACAAAAGCGAAACAGGACGAGATTGGGGCACAATCTGAAATATCGCTATGATATGGGTAGTGGCACCGGCACAATCAGGCACAGAAAATTAATATTAGCAATGCGAGCAATGCAATTAATTAATAGCAGCAGTGGACAGTATAGCGCTAGGATAATACAGTCAATGCGAGTAATGCGTAATTAAGTATATACAACGACTGCAGGCTGATGGGGTTAAAGAACCTGTGAATTCTTCTGAATGGGTTTCCCCAAATGTATTAGTTAAAAAAAATCTTCTTCATTGAGGTTATGTGCAGATTTAAGCTCTCTTAATAAGCAGATAATTGTGGATTGTCATCCTTTACCCAAAATACCGAAATTAATAGCACAATTAGAGGCTGCGAAGTACTTTACTTCCTTAGACCTTAATTCTGTATATCACCAGATTAAACTGGAGGAGAGTTGTAGACATCTTGCCACATTTATTACACCCGATGGTGCTTTCAAAGGTGCACAGTCAAAATATTGATTCCTAATTATCGACTTACATTAATATCGAGTTTAAAATATCGAAGGTGAAGAATATCGAGGTCAAGAATATCGTTAGACAGAATATCGACCCTAAGGTGAGTAATATCGATTTTTTTTATATCGATATAAGTAATATCGAAGTTAGTAATATCAATATTAATTATATCGATGTTACTAATTTCGATGTTACTAATATCGATATTTTTTTGTTATGTATTTTATTATGTATTTTATATGTATGTGTTATATTTTTTTTAAGTATTTTATTTGTTTTTAATTATATGTGTACTATTTTTTGTATATTAAAAATGTTATTTTTAATTTAATTTTATGTTTTAGTACTGGAGTGGGTTGTGGATTTATAGGGGAATAGGGTGGGAAGTAATTTAATTATAGTAAATTAATTATTAATTTTTTGTAATTGTAATTTAATTTTAATTAATGTTTGCGTTTACGTTCTGTAGCGGGTTGTGGGTTTGTAGGGGAATTGGGTGGGAAGTAATTTAATTGTAATAAAGTGATTATTTATTTTTTATTGGTATTGATAATTTTTTATTTTAATTAATTATTAATTGGTAAATAATTCTTTTAAATGGTAATTAATTTTTTTAATTGTTATTTAAGGTTTATAATTGGTAATTACATCTTGTAATTGGCAATTAATTTTTTTTAATTGGTAATTAAGGTTTTTAATTGGTAATTACATTTTTTATTTGCAAATTTATTTTTTTAATTGGTAATTAAGGTTTTTAATTGGAAATTACATTTTTTAATTGGCAAAGAATTTTTTTAATTGGTAAATCATGTTTTACAATTGGTAATAGATATTTTTAATTTTGTATTACTTTTTATTAATTGGAAATTTTTGTTATTAATTGGTAATTAATTTTTCCTAAAAAATTTTTTTTATTTAAAAATAAATTTATTGTTTGCCATTTTTTAATTGTTAATCAATTTTCAATTATCAATATGTTTTTTGTTTTGAAAAATATTTTAGTGTTCAATATTTACTATTTGGTAATTTATATTTACTAATTCATATTTATTGGTATTTATTGTTAATTTAGTGTTAATTTAATATTCAATTTTAAATATGTTTTAATAATTATTAATCGGTATTTGCAAATGTAGAGTTATTTGAAAAATTAATTTTTAAATATTTTATTTACATTTATTTATAAGTTTGTTATATTTAACTTCTACGCTATCCAATGCTTTCCCTACTGTGGCACTCTCTGGAGTGGGAATAGTAATTTTTACCCCTAGCTATCCAATGATTTCCCTACTGTTGCACTCTCTGGCGTGGGAATAGTAATTTTTACCCCTACACTATCCAACGCTTTCCCTACTGTTGCACTCTCTGTAGTTGGAATAATAAATTGTACCCCTATGCTATCTAACCCTTTCCCTACTGTTGCACTCTCTGGAGTGGAAATAGTTATTTTTACCCCTACGCTATCCAACGCTTTCCCTACTGTTGCACTCTCTGGAGTGGAAATAGTTATTTTTACCCCTACGCTATCCAACGCTTTCCCTACTGTTGCACTCTCTGGAGTTGGAATAGTAATTTTTACCCCTACGCTATCCAAGGCTTTCCCTATTGTTGAACTCTCTGGAGTTGGAATAGTAATTTTTACCCCTATGCTATCCAATGTTTTCCGTACTGTTGCACTCTCTGGAGTGGGACTGGTAATTTTTACCCCTACGCTATCCAATGCTTTCCCTACTGTTGCACTCTCTGGAGTTGGAATAGTACTTTTTACCCCTACGCTATCCAGCGCTTTCCCTACTGTTGCACTCTCTGGAGTTGGAATAGTAATTTTTACCCCTACGCTATCCAACGCTTTCCCTACTGTTGCACTCTCTGGAGTTGGAATAGTAATTTTTACCCCTATGTTATCCAATGTTTTCCCTACTGTAGCACTCTCTGGAGTGGGAATAGTAATTTTACCCCTACGCTATCCAACGCTTTCCCTACTGTTGCACTCTCTGGAGTTGGAATAGTAATTTTTACCCCTACGCTATCCAATGTTTTCCCTACCGTTGCACTCTCTGGAGTGGGAATAGTAATTTTTACCACTACGCTATCCAACACTTTCCCTACTGTTGCACTGTCTGGAGTGGGAATAGTAATTTTTACCCCTACGCTATCCAATGTTTTCCCTACCGTTGCACTCTCTGGAGTGGGAATAGTCATTTTTACCCCTACGCTATCCAACGCTTTCCCTTCTGTTGCACTTTTCGGAGTTGGAATATTAATTTTTACCCCTACGCTATCCAATGTTTTCTCTACTGTTGCACTCTCTGGAGTTGGAAGAGTAATTTTTACCTCTACGCTATACAACGGTTTCTCTACTGTTGCGCTCTCTGGAGTGGGAATGGTAATTTTAAGTTCTATGCTATCCAACATTTTTATTACTGTATATTTTTTTACTTATGGATTTTGAATAGTATTTTTATTTATTTAGTTATTTAATTTTTTAAAAATAAATTTAGATAATGTAGTATATAATTCATTTTAAAAATATTAAGGGTATATTTAATTTTTTTAATTTATTCAACGTAATTCTTTACTTTTTATGTTTTTGTTTTATGTTTGTAAATGTATTTGTAATTTATAATATTTTTTATTAATGTATAAATTATTAAAATAATTATTAAAACTTATTCAGTATGTATATGTTATATTTTTATGTATATGTTTAATGAATGTATTATTATATGTTTTATTTATTAATTTTAAACATTATTAGACATGTTTAATTATGTTTATTTTATTTATTAGTGTTATATACTTTGTTTTACATTTATATTTTTACAGGAAAAAAACGATATTTTTAACATCTATTTTTTTTCGATATTTTTGTACTTACCATGTTGTAGATAGGATGTCGATATTCTTGCCTTCGATATTTCTGCATCGATATTCCTGTAGGTCGATATTTTGACAGTGATTCGCTTT